>NC_079157.1:39186901-39521901 GCF_947563725.1 Argiope bruennichi
CAGGATACTGTGGTGGTGTGTGTAACTGCTATTTACAATGAAAAAGAGACATCATATTTTGACGTTACGTGCATTCTGTTTGGAGTCGTTGTCTTACTGGAAAATGAAATTTCCATCTAAACCCAAATTTTTAGCACTTTCCTTTGGATTGCTGCGAAGTATTTCAAAGTAAACCGTATCATTTATAATGCCATCTATAAAAAGTAAATTTCCTACCCCGGTTGAAGCCATGTAACCTCTAATCATCACGGAGTCACCATCATGTTTAACTGTAGGACGTAATTTTTTTAGATACAAAGCAGTATTAGGCTTTCTCCATACAGTAAGATGGTTGTCACAGCCAAAAATGTTGAGGTTTCTTTCATTACTAAATATAGATATCTTTCAAAGGTTATTGGTCTTCAATTGATGAGTTTTCTCAAACTTCAAATGCTTTTTCTGAATTTGCAAGCTGATGACCGCTTTCTCTCTAACAATGCTACTTTTATATCCAGCTTGTCTAATGGCATTTAGCACAGTTTCAGCACTTACACTTCTGCCTATGATTTGAAAAGTTTCTGCAACAAGTTGGATGAACCATATGGTAGCAGCAATGTAAAGGAAAGTGTTAAAAATTTGGGTTTCGATGGAAATTCCATTTTCCAGCAGGACAACGACCCCAAACAGAAAGCACGTAACGTCAAAATATGATGTCTTTTTCATCGTAAGTTACACACACCACCACAGTACCCTGACATCAATGCCATTGAATATTCATGGGCCATACCCGAAAAAGTGGTTCAAAAATACAAAATTAGAAACAAAACCCATTTAAAACAAGTGGTGCAAGAAGAATGGGGTAAAATGTCTTCAGATACCACCAAAAATGGGTCAAATCAGTACCATGACGTTTAGAGACCATTATAAGAGCCAAAAGACATGCAATTTAATAGTGACACTTTGTTTCTATGCGTGATATTGCAAAAATTTCATTGGTGTATTCTCAATTTTTTGAGGCAAAATTCTGCGTATGTTTATTTAAAATGCATCTGAAAATTTTCAATTTAGATGAATTTCGTTGATTTTTCTTTATTTTTACTCTAAATTAAACCATTTGTTATGTGTAAAAATAAAAACAAGTTTGCACTTCCCGTTAATGTGTTATTTATATTGAAAGTCGCATTTATCAAGTAAACGTAAGGTGTACTCTCAATTTTTTGAGCCACTGTATATATATATATATATATAAATTCAATAAGTTTATAAATTATTCTAGATTCAGTGTACATATTGGTAAAGTTTAATAATTTATGAAACTTACTAGAAATAAAGAAATTTAAAAAAGACAGAATTTGTGTGTGATGATCAAGAAATTTAGGGCTACATTGTCAATAATATTGCAACGTATGATACTTTCAGCAATTAATTTTGAAATGATCAGTCTTTAATAACTCAGAAACCAGACTTAATTTTTACGAGTTTTGGGTTAATTCAACCTATTTATAAACTTCTTTTTGTTGTTTTTATCGAAACCCTTCAGTATTGAGCCCTTATATGATCACATTAATTTGGTAAGTCAGTTTTTGATTAACAACCAATTTTGAAATTATAAAAAGGTTATTTTAAGATTAGGCGATAGATAATCAAAATACAATTGAGATGTCCAAATGCTTTGAATTTGAAGGGTTTAATATGCATTAGGCCTTGTAACGGCTGATATTTGCCGAAATTAAATTCCAAACTTGCCACCATCCGGTTCCTATTCTAAGATTTCATTATCAATTCACAGATACCTATTAAAATATATGCAGTTAAATTCATATTTTTACTAATCAAGTAATATACGAAAAATCTCGGAATTCCTTTTTTTAAAAATATGGTGTCTATCAGTTCATGTATACAACATTCCTATCAGATGAGTCGAAACTTTTGTGAAAATATTTTGTGGCAATAATTCAACTTTATTGTGAACTTATTAAAAAAATTCATTTGCTCTTTTCTATTAGAATAGCATCGTATTATGAATAATGGAATATTAAAATTTTTGATTATAAATATTTTGAAAATGAAATGCTTACATCATGGGTATAACCACTTGATGAAGGTGAGGTCCTTGGTAAGTTTCTCGGTGTGGCTAGTAGATTAGATCTCCTTGAGTCAAAGTTGTTACTTCCATAATTCTGGGAAGACAATGCATTCACTGCTGCCGATAGTATTATTGAGATATAACCATAAAATACCACCATAACCATAACAACCTACAAAATATTTTATTAATAAGATATGCATAAAAATTGATTCGTGATTGCATAGTTAATATATATATCCATGTTCATTCATCAATAGTCGTTTACATTGAAGTACTATATTTTATAGAATATCTTCTATTACCGTGTTCTATTCAGAGTTCTATTTTCTTTCTATTCAGTGAAATACAGCTCGATGTGACACTGTCTGAACAAGTCATCGGAAATTTCTTGAGGAAATATTTATCTACACTATCTCTATAGAAGCCCGAAACAGCAAGAGATTTGCCAGTGAAGAATTTTGTGCACAAATTGGTCTTTGGATCATGTCCTGTACATTTTCGTCAAGATTTATATCTCTTGCCTATCTAAATGACAACGTCATTTTTTGATATTATCCAGCATGCTCTTGAAATCAACTGTGAACCAGTCTGGCCCAGTGACATGGTGTATTGTTAGACTGAAAAATTGTATCGTTGTTTAGATAGAAGAAATTTAAGAATATGGACAAATAATCTCCAAGTAGTTAGTCATTGGGGAAACAGTCCACATTATAGTTAGCGCCAGTCATATCTTTCCATTATCTGGCTGACAGCTTGAATCCATGGCCTCGTGTCTCCGCCATACTCCACCCTCAGCTCTTAACCCTTTCCTGTATGGGTTATTAAAATTTTTGATATAAAATTAAAAAAACACATAAGGAATGGGATTAGTCGATATTCTGAACATTGATTTGACAGTAAAATTTTTGAAACTTGTTTCCTTCTTCAGACAGAGAGTCCTCATTTAGAGACATGGCCGTCTAGAACGATCAATTCATAAGAAAATCTTCAGAGATGGCTATATAAACTTCTTATTACAGTGATAATAATTCTGAATGTGTTTAAATATATTCTAGGAAATTAAAAACTTGCTAATTTGATGTTGTTTCTTATGGCACTTGTCATGAACAAGCCCGCTGTTACGAAGACAGCGATTTTAAGCTGGTGTGGGGGAGGGAGTCTCTTGTTTTTTTCGTCGTACTCTTGGCCAACTAGGGCCAAGAGTACGACTTAGCTACTCACGCATCACATTCGCTTACACAACCTCTTTTTACAGGGGGGGGGGACATTCACACTGTCACCGATAGAACAGATGAAGAACAACCATGCCCGAACCAGGACTTGAATCCATGACGCCCAGATCACGGGGAAGACGCGCTTCGCCTATGCCAGGGCGCCAGCACTTTCTAATTTAAATGCACATATTTTTGATAAATATTTTTAAACTAAATATAATCTAAGCAAATTAAGAAAAAAATAATTTTAGTTTGAAAGAAATATTACCAAAAATTGAAATTAATGAACTGATAAGCAAAATAAGCAATTATATTTAATTTATTAAAAATGAAAATATTTATGAAGATCCGATATATCAAATAAGAAAAGATAAAAAAATTAAAAATATCTTATTATTTCGTAGGAAATGGTAGAAACAAATTTGTGTGCAAAATTATAAATTAATATATCTAGGATATTGGATGAATATGATCGATTAATTTTGTTAGAATTGTAATTTCTATGAAACTAAGTAATTCCTATTATAAAATTTAAAAAAAGGTGTATTTTAAAAATTAAATCTATTTCATGAAGAAAACCATATTCCATCGAATGTCATCGATAGTTTTGAATGGTAAATACTGGTAACGCTACTTTCCCAATAATGAAGAAACCGAGAAGAAAATTATAAAATCTTAAAATTACTGCCCCTTTTTGTGACCATCATGCCTAGAATTGTGATTCAATCAATGTTTTTCTTGTCATATAGGATCTAACCTAACAAATCCAGTAGAGACGTTATAACCGATAATTGTACATAAAAAGACTCGAATCTTTATTTTACATTCCATAAAAATTAAATTTTGCTGAACTGTCCTCATGAACACATCTGTCTTACGCTTCCCATTGAATGTTTTATTATTTGTCACAACATTATTTATCTATTAACTTCGACTATGCTGCATGCACATCACCAATCGCGGTCATTTAAACATGGTAGATCGCTACAATGTCCATGATAAGAATTAATGCCTAAAATTATAAATTCTCCACATGTTTTCATATTGTGAATAGAGGAATGCTGATTTTCGTCACAATTTTTGAAAAAAAGAATGCATCATAAATACAGTTCCAACTTACAGTTCGCATTCAGACTCTGTTAATTACCGTTATACGCTTATAATTACGATAGGAAATCTTTCACTAGAGTCACTAGAATGCAAATGAAAACCCTACCATTTCTCATTTGTGATGCATGATGGACGGCGACTGCATACAATAATACCATCATTTTTGTGTTTGCAATAGCTTTTAAAACCCTGCTTTCAAAGTAAAATTACCATTAACTAAGATGTTCAGCCTTGTATAAATTCCTAGATTCCCATGAATTTCGTGAACGTCTTGAAATGCTGAACTGGTGATGCTTTAATTATCACGTATCAAAATAAACCTAATTCTCATTTCGAAATTACCCCCTCCCCCGCAAAGCTTAAGTCCACTTCCTATGATTTGGCATTTCTGAATGAGAAGGCTACTTTTAAAATGTTCGTGAATTGGTGATATGCCTAAATTGTTTTAATTGTTAAAGTATTCAAATAATTTCCGCTTTTATAAACCTAACGAAGATTTCCTTAAAGAGATCATCAAAACATTGTTTCTCATGAAAATAAATGTCTATCTTTAGAACATATTGTGTATTCATAGCATTTATTTTTTAAACGTACAAGAATTGAAGTTATTATTAAATTAATATCAGATTACATTTAATTTATGTAACAAAAATAAAATTATTATATAAACAACAATAAATTTTAAATTTGTAACAAATATGTATACCAACATTATTGTTTCTATTCAGATTTCAGAAATTTTAAAATCGATGATTCAAAAGATTTATCGACGATTCAAATTACTTAAGAAAAAAATTGCCTTCCAAAAAAATTTCTAATTATTTTCTATTAAATGGCATTCTTATTTTACATAAAAATCGAGATATAGTTCATAAAAAAATAGCGTATTTTATTATTTTTTTTTGCTAAAAAAACGCGTTTAATTGCGTGTGCGTGGTCAGTGGTCAATCTATTGGATGCGGTCATGGATTATATTTTTATTTTCTCGCATATAGCAACATTTGATTTCTTGTGATAATTGATATATTACTAGTATTTCAAATATTAATCGCTAATTATAAAGTGTAAGGAACATTTTAGTGAATATTTCGCAACTATTAAGTAGTTTTTTTTCTTTGAAGGAAATGAAACATTTTCGAGATGTCGATTTTGGGTCTGTAAAAAAATGGGAGTATATTAAATATATAATATCTATGGTATAAGACTTAGTGCATATTGAAAGAATTCTATTTTGATTATCAAATAACATTAATATATTTTTTCTTAAAGTAATTGTTTCCTAATAGTAAACTGAATATTTATTTTGATGCAATAAACTTTAAGTTCATAACTATAAATCAGTATTCCGAATAGAGAACTCTGTATGAAATCACTGCAAAAGTAATAGAATATTTGAAAAGAGATTCAGTTATTACAATGAGAATTTCATTTTAAAGTATTGAAAATTAAACTTTAAAACAAATATTGAATATCCCGCAACTTCAAAAGATAAGATAAGATATCATAAATTTTGAAATAAATATCCGCTTAAAATTATAATACTGGGCAAAAATAATAGAAACATGATGTAATAGATATATCATGATGTTAAATAAATATTGTTAATATATTTCATACGGATGTAATAAACATAATTTCATTTATGTTTACTGAAACCAAATTTATTTTAAAGCTAATATAATTTGAGCAAAAATGCAAAAGGCTAAATATTTATACAATTTAAGTTTCTTTTAACTAAATTTTTAAAAATTAATTAATTATCGGTTTATTAAACCTATACGCATCAAATATTTTTAAAAATTTGCGAAATGTCTCCTATTTTATAACACTAAAATTTAAAAATCAGTTATTAGAATGTACTAATCATCTGGGTTTCTTAATAAAAGGTAAGAAAATATTTTCCTCTCCAACAACGTCGGCTAAATAGCTAGAATATCTAATAAACATTATTAATATAAAATAGCCTTTACCTTTGGTAAGTACATATTTGGAAATAAAGAGTGATGTTGCTTGGTTTTCCTAAAGAAGATGCCACAGGAACTGTAGGAAATCGACAAAAACTTCTAAGCGTGGACCAAGTCATTATATACTTCCCATTTCATTGCTTTTGACATCATTTGCAAATCACTTTCTTTAAAAGCGCAGTTTTATTTCCCTGAAAATGAAACAGTCATCAATTTCTTTGTTAAAGACATAAAAAAGTGCCTTTTAAATAAACCTTGAGTGCATAAAACGACTAACAAATATCAGCATCTTTTTACAAACTTGTTAAAGAATTGTTTCCTATTCTATTTGATCTTTCTGACATCCCATTGAGCACACAACTGTCATCAGTCAAGTACTGACAGTAAGAAAAACGGCTTATGTTAATATTTAAGAAACTATCTTCAGAATTATCAGAATTGATAAGATGGAATAGAAAGTATTTACTTTCATGTTTACAATTATTTGAAACTAATCCGTTGTTTCTTAAAGCTAGAAAATAAAAATAAAACTAATTTGTAATTGTCTTTTTTTTTCTTTTAAGGCAGAAAGCAATGAATACTGTAAAAGATTACTCCTCAAAATTTATACATTTATTCAATTATTCAATTGTAAGGTATTAAATCAATTACAAAGTATTTAAATACATTTGTAGAAGCAATTAATAAAATGATTAACTAAGATTTAAAAGTTAGAAAAGGATAAAAAAATTCCTCTCATCAGGCTGGAAGATAAAGTTAGATTTTTTTTACATCCTGCAACAAAAATTGTTGATGTTAGAAAATTAAGGCTTTTAAATCACTTTTAAGCACCAAACTTCTAAGATATTGCAGTTATAGAAAAATTTCAAATGCAAATTGTTCCTCTTAAAGAGGCACTAAATGTCTAACTGGGTAACTTCAATATTAGAAAAGTTATAGCGAAATGAAAATTTTAATCCTCCACCATTATCATCCCCTTTGAACTAGACGGGCCATTTGCGAACTCATCCGATAATTTTACATTTTTAACAATATATTCCAAGCCAGTTAAAATCCAAACAAAATTACTCTAGTTATCCTGTTCACGTGATAACATGGCAAAGTGTTATACATGATAACATGGGCAAAAAGTTATATATACTATATATATATATATATATATATATATATATATATATATATATATATATATATATATATATATATATATATATATATATATATATATATATATATATATATATATATAACTTTTGAACGAAGAAATGGTTTTAGGTTCTAGAGACCATGATCGGTGAAGAAGTGAATAAATTTTCCCGAAGTCTTGTTATGAAAGCCATGGCAATAGGTAGTCTTCCTATAGGAATCAACCTGAAACAAAACGTTATCAGCTTTTGCCGAGATACGTGGCTTATAGCTGAACTATTTGTACAACCATGCTAGAATAGATAATGAATGGAAATATATTGCGACTCTTAATGAAGCACGCGTTTACAACAAAATAACTGCAACAAAAATAAGTTTATTTACTGTCGAAAGCAATGAAAAAAATATATACAAACCTCATTCCGTCATTGCAAAGGAAGTTTCAGTCATAATTGTCATAGAGTTCTCCTATTAGGGGGTACTGAAAATCAACTCAAAGTATTATCAAAAGAAAATTTTCACTTCGAAGAATGACGAAGTTCGCTGTATCCTGATGAAGAATATCCTGCATTCTTTAAAGAAATATATACAATACCTGTGTCAGTCTTCATATCTTTTCAGCATATTTCTGATATATTAATACGTCACTAATGGTCTATTGTGCCTTTGGTCAGCTGAAAAGAGCATTTTCTAAGTGCAAATCCACCAGGATTGTGGACTCTTGAAAATAGTGAAAGAGGAAGTGAAATTTATCGAAAAGGCTATCTATTATGTAAATTGAGATGCAGCCTTAAGATGCAGTAAATTAAAATGCAGAGTGTGATATCGAATATTTAAATAAACAACAGTTCTTATACCTTAAATATAAATTAAATGGCCCGCAAATCATTCTAAAAACATATAAATGCCCTCCGACATTTTTTCAAACGGAATTTGCAATAGATTGCAAAAGAAAAAAATCACAAGGGCGTGATTATTCTTTGCTGAAGACGCATAGAATCTTTTCTTTTTTTTCCTTTCTGTATGTCTCTCTGTGATATCCGAAATATTTATCACTAAAAAAATGTCCGGCTGAATTTTTTTTTCTTTCAAAGTTTTATTTAAAAAACGATGAACATAAAAACAGATGAAGGTCAGACACAATAATCCAACAATAGGAATAATGTATTATAATTTTCACAAATAAATCAAGATGGAATTTATTTTATCAATAAATTCTTAACTATCGCAAGAAAAGCTGTGAATTTTGAGGATAATTATTTTAAAACGCAGCTGCGGATTTTTTTTTTCACTTGAAATGGGAAGAAATTTATTTTGAAAGTCCCAGAATGAAAACTCATTATTCATTTCTTTCAGGAATTGATGAAAACTGATAGTCGTGAAATAAATATGACAACATTGAAGGGAATCAATTTGAATAAATCAAGACTTGTCTTAGTGGTTAATGATAGTTCATGATTACCGAGAGTTCGATAGAAGTTCGAGTTCGAAAATTTTTTATCACATAATGGATTTTACAGGTGCACGTAAGCGTCGGGGAAAAATCAATTGAAATGATAGAACGTTCTCCTTGAAATGGTATCTCAATTTTCTACTATTAAATTGAACTAATTGTCCTAATTCCTTCTAAAATAAAATTTTGAATATTATATATTTCTTTTCTCTGCTCTCATAATATTCAGCTATTTCTATTTATATGAGGATTCGTTCCTTGACTTTTCTCGAAAAATTGGGAATAAAATCGTTATAAATTACTCTAAAGTGAAGATATTAAACATATTTGAGAATATATCTATGTAAGCATTATTTTATGTGAAGCAGAATGCAGTTTGAAGACAGTGAAGATACTTTTGATTTCGTGACGTCGTTTTATTTCATTTTGAAGAAGCAGGCATATGTACAAGCGATAAGTACACAGAACGACACAGAAAGGAATGAGGGAAAAGCTCTTGAACATTTTTTCCCTGGTCTTATATAACCTGAGATTTTGATAGGGAAAATATTTCTTTACAGTGCTAATATATTATTAAGATTTCGATAGGGATTTTTGATAGAGGGCAGGGGAAACACAGGGATCTTTTAAAAAAGAATTTGTCTCATCAGCGGTATTTTGTCTCTTCACGCGGAGTATGGGAAAGTTAGGCTTTTAGCCGATTCAGCAATTTTACAAAGCTCTCCTGAATTAATTACGTAGAGAAAGTGGAATTGGATCACGAAATAAGAGAATATTTTAGAATGAAGTTACTATGAGCTAAATTAAGATAAAATCTTGGAAATTAATTAAATTGAAATTAGAATTAAAATATCATCATATATATTATATTTAAAAATTAGAATCATCTATATTGAGGAACATTAAGAAAATATTATTTTTGGATACTTGAAAATGCATGGTAAAATAAAGGTAATAATAAATAAATGTAAAATAATAAATTACAAATCTATTCATTCAATCAATTCGTTTCTATGATCAGAATATGTATACCCCTTTATCCCAATTATCCGAGGTTTTCTATTTAATTATGAATATATGGAGTATTAATGAACGTTACTCCTTCTGAGAGTGGATAGTTAATAAATGAATTTGAATACAAAGGGATTGTTTACAGAACCTTCTTGTGCATGATGTAAATTATAGACTTATTTTCCTTCTCATCAGAACATTTTCAATCACCTTCTACGATATTACTAAAATTAGTCTAAATGAATCTGAATTTTAAATAATTATATCATAATGATATAAATATTAAAGATTCACTTCAGAATCAAGTAGCGGTAATTTTCTTTAATAGATCCATTTTTAAGCTTTACTATTCATCCCAGTGTCTTAATTAGATGTATAACCGTAAGTAGTTAGTCCGATCTGCACGAAAGCTCACGGATTAAATGAATGAATCGACAGTACAGGCTGGAATTATGATAGAGTCCTAAGGGCCATCACTGGCACTTCCCGTAGAAGGTATCTTCCATCATCGGTAAGGGTATCAAGCCCCAAACCGTTTCTGTACGCTACTCATTTTCACATCTGAAGTCCTCGGAAGGGGTATAAATTAGGAGTATAAAGATACAAATAGAAAATTAGGGGAATATATGAAAAGTCTAAAACGTCTATTTAAGACTATGAAAATTTGAAAGTGTAAATATTTTGATGAGGAAGTTATTAAAATCACGTTGCAGAAAGAATTCAACTGAAATTTTTAGCTGCCATTTATCTCAGCCAACCAGCCAACTGTTAAAGACGTTTAGTATGTAATATTGATAGATATGTCGCTCTAGAAACTGATACATAAAATCTTACAATTCGGATTTCCAATTTCCATTTTCATTCATATCCAAACAATATTTCTTCGTTCTCTAATTAGTAAGAATATCTTTAAATGTAAGATAAATTAAAATTCCTTAGAATTAAGAAAGTCTATATCGCTTTTTTGCTAATTGCAAATATTTGAAACGGATTTTTGATTTATAGGTTACCGAACTGTTTAGTCAAAGCTCATGTCTTCATTGTAATTTTACTTTTGGAAAATGAAAATTTATTTTGATGTTTCAAAGTATTAACTTTGAAGTTCAATATTCATGTAGTATTATAAATGCTATTAAGCTTATTCAAAAATCTATTAACCTTTCCTAATGTTTTCCTAAAGTTTTGTTTCAGACCTTTTCTGGTTTTTTCTGAGTGTTTGAAAACCCCGTATAGTTCATTTTTTCAAAAGAAACAATAATTTTCATAAATAATTTGCCTATTCTGATTTTTTTTAAAAATCAAACATAAGAATTTTTGAAGTAGAAAGCGTTGGTCTAGAGATTTCATGCCAAGGAAAAATATGCTTTTTTTTCAATTAAAAGGCACTGGATTTTAATGACATTTCATAGTGATATGCATGCAGGCATCCTGACATAGGGGTAGCGCGTTTCCCCGTGATCTGGGCTTCCCGGGTTCAGCTTCCGATTCGGGTATGGTTGTTCTTCTGTGTTCTATCTGTGAAGTGTGTGAATGCGCACCCCTGTAAAAAGCGACTGCGCAAGCGAATGTGATGCATGAAGTACCTAAGTTTTACTCATGGCCCTAGTTGGCACTACTGAAAAACCAAGAGACGCTCACTTGGCATAATTCGCTGACACATTTTAGCGGGCTTATAAAATGCCATAAGTCACGACACAACATCACTAATATGCTTGGTAATCTTGGCATCTATTTACAATATAAGGGAGTGCCAAAAATATGAATTTTTACACCAAACGATTTAATAGTAATGAAATGACTAATGAAAACTATAGTAATAAAAATAAGAGTGTACACTTTGTCAGACTAAATAAAAACTCTTTATTTATGTTTCAATAAATTCTTTATTTATGTTTTCAAATTTGAGTAGCATCTTAGCCGTTGCAGTTCCAATGAACCGCCCCGTTGCCCAGGGAACACCACGTGGAGGTGTGCTACTCTCGTTCCCCGCCCGCCAACCCTCCCTTCAACATCCGATGACAGTCCTGATTTTAAGACAGCATCGATACTACAGTTCTGATCTTAAACTGCATTCTGCCGCTGCCGGTATTCAGCCGGCAAGTCCAAGGCCATGCAAAGTTGGTAAACTGCAAATGACTCCACAACTGGCACTCCAATAGGAGCCAGTCGTGCTGGCAACTTTAACGCACAGCACATTTCGTAAACCATGACAGATTTTACGATCGGAGTCTCAGCCTTTTGGACTTGAATTGGAGCCAATTCAACAGGTAGCTCCAGAGCTCGGCAGATCTTATAAACGACAAACGAGCGCACTACAGCAACTCGGGGTACAGGCGGGTCAGATGATACATCTGTATCAAGATCCAAAACTGTATTTGAATCTACATCCCCAACAGATGGCAAATTGGGGGTAAGGAAATATTCTAGTATTTCCCAAATCGTCATTAAGACGAGGAACACAATGATGGCCGAAGCCTCATTGAAGTTCTCGAAAAGCGCACTAAGCATTATAACTCAGCAAAAACAGTCGCACAACGTTTGGTTGCAAAACAGTGAATGAATTTTTACAGAAAGCAACAGAATAAGAATCCATTGTTTATTATGTTAGATTGTTTAGAATTTATAACTATGTTAAACATTTAAGCTGTTACATTACTGTTGACAACAATGATAAAAGTCACTGTTGAAATATTTTGTATGTATTAACAATTGAAGAATGACCAATAATTATTACAAAGCCAAAAAAAGAATAACTGTAAATAATACAGATTTGGAAAGTAAGGGGAGGCTAAAATTGGGGGAATTAATACCTAAAATAATTCTGAAATATTTGTAGAATTTTTAAATGTATTAGAAATAATGTGCCTTTTTATGGGAGTAAATTTAAAATAACTTAATGAAAAACTGTACGAGATTTAAAAATAATATTTTGATTTGGCGTTTCAAATGAAACAATATTCTTTTCTATCCTTTACACTGATGAAGAAAGTAAGGGATAGCTAGGAGGTAGGCAGAGCTGGGGAATGGCAGTAAAAAGATAGGGGGAGCTGGTATTTTACCAAAAAATAAAGCATTCGTATTTTGGAAGGTTTAATAATTTTCAAATCATTTCTAAGCAGCTTTATTCCTGTGATCAAAATCTTAAGAAATTGAATCGATGCTCATGTTACATTTGGAAATAACATTTTCTACCTTTTATTTTATGTGTTGATAATAAAATATCTGTGGTTTGTTATAAGTGTAACAAGTTAGGAAATGATTAGATAAATATTAATGAACAATGACTGAAATAACTTTTCAAATTTTTTAATTTCCTTTTTCCAAACAGTATTTCATTCTAATTTTCAAAATATCTCTAGACACAGTATATAATCAGCTTTTATAAAGTAAAAGTGTTCAGAAATATACTTACAGAAATTTATATAGAAATATAAATTGCCATAAAAATTTCTGAAAAATATCAAAAATATACTTCTCAATGTTAAAATAAATGCAATATTGATCTGTAAATTCATATCAGAAGCATTTCCTAGTTCAGTTATATTAGCATCCCTTTTGAAGGCTACATTTCGGCTACTGGGCTATTACCACATTAAGGCTATTTTAGGGTAAGAATTGTAATTTTGAACCATGGAGACGGTGAGTCGATTAGCGACCCCTTTCAGAACTGGCCCCAATAATTTAGCACAAGCGGAATTAGTTAGCGTCCACCTCTCCCGAGGTCCAGACCTTGCTATTTGGCCGCTACGGACAGCATATACATTTCTTGTGTCTTAGAATATAACGTTTAAAAATAAGAATTTTTGTTTTTAGATTTCCTCCCGAGGAATATGCATCTTGGAATAATTTGGACAGGATGCATTTAGCAACAGGCCTTTAATGTAATAAATTCCTATATTTTTTATTAATTTGGAATAATTTATTATCTGAAGAAAACAAATGAACTGATATAGAGGTAATAGACAAACGTAATGCTGAAACTGGAGTTTGAACATAATTATTTTAATTTTTTAAAATCAGAAATGGAAGTTGTGAATATGGAGGAAGTACTTTTTATTCAGAATCATTTCTTATTTGTAAATATTATTTTTGATCGAATGTGTTTGCAGATTAGAGAATGAATGAATTATTAAAGCTTACGATTAATGAAAATTCATTAATCGTAACTTGATGCATTGAAAGAGTTCGCGATGATCAACTGAATATAACAGACTCAATTTGAATAAATCAAAATTTATTTTGGTCTTTAATGATAGTTTGAGATTTCCGAGAGTTATACAAAAGTATATCTATCACATTCTAAAGTTTAATCTCATCCCTTATTGAAATATTTTGAACAGTTTAAATATTAAAGAAAAAAATAAATTGAATAGGATATCGAACGTTCTACTTGAAAGCTATGCATTTTACCATTAACTTGAACTAGTAATCTCTATTCATTTTAAACTGCGTTTATAAATCTTAGAAATTCATTCATCATATCTCATAAAATTAGTCGTTTCTATTTTTATAAAATGGCACTCTAGACTTTTCTTCTACAGAATTGGAAATAAATTATTCTACAGTGAAGATTATGATAACTATTTAATATCTTCACTTTGGCATTATGTCTGTCTTACGTAAAAAAACCATTTCAGCATTCTATCCGTGAACGCAGTATTGGAAAATGTTGAAAACTAGGCGAATGAAATTCGGCAGTAGTGATTTTAAACTAAATTCGTAGATGTATCAAATTTACAACGAAATCCATTCATATAACAACGAAACGTCTGTCTAATTGTTTGACTGCAAGTGAACTAGATAAAAACAAAACGCAAAGAATTAATCAGACAAATTTTGGTACTTGAGTTTAGCATGTAAAATGTAGATACATCAAATTTTGAACAAAAACGTTCAAATGGTTGATAATATATCATATATGCAAAAGCAATAATTCATAATGGCTTGTAATACTGGCATGTGATTTTGTGACTTCAGTTGTATTTTTCTGTGAAATTTCGTTTTCAATCGGTGGGAAAAAGAATCTTTAAAATACACAACAGTACTCTAAATTAAGCGAAACTGCTGAATTCTCGATAAAATTCTCTATTTCTTAACTATTGTTTTCTGTTGGGATATAAAGTGTGTCTAAACTCAAATCCACAATTTTATGCCTTTCTGGCGGAGTAAGAGTTTTATTGGAAAGTATGCAAAAAAGTTAAAGGAAGATTATCCCTGCTGATTTCTCCATATCTTTAAAAGAGCATGTTACAAAACTGCACTAGATCTGCGTACACAGTTCCTTCTGGGTGAGGTCAGATCTTCGATTCTTCGATCTTAAATCAGCGGCAGTTGAATAAATGGCACTAGGGCGACATAGAATAATCTCTAAATTCATTAGGTAAATTCTCTTCAATTTATTTCTAATTAAAAATTGAATTAATAATTTGAAAATTCTTTTCTTAATAAGTTGCTAACGTCAATGTATCAAGTATCTGCTAAGATTGGTTGCTTCAGATCTAACGATTTGCCTTATAAATCGTTTTGGAAAATTTTAAATCAAGGCTGTTATAAATTACAGATATAATGCCAATCTATAAAGATTATCATGTGTGAAAGTAGAATAGATTAGATAATGAAAATGAATTGCACGATTACCATTGATTCTTTCGACAAGACCCTTATAACATTTGGTTGCATTCCACTTTTGTACTCCGTCGCAGATTTCCAACTAGACAACAGCTTAGGGTGAACAGGATGAGAAAGACCCTCAACGGGTCAATCGAACGACTTGTTTTTATTAGTTGCCAAATAAATAAATTTGTAAATATTCTATGAATTATAAAACATTAAAGTAATATAAATATTTTATTAAATTTAATTGATCAGATTCTTATATGTTTCATTGCATTAACTTTGTGATTAGGTTATTTATAAACACAATGTGAAACATAAAAGAGAATGCCAGGCAGTCTGGAGTCACAAAGGATAAATAAAAAAATGTATTTTCATAAAGTTAATAAGATAAAAAAAAAATTATTGTATAATGAAATATCAGTATGTCAAAAATGAGATGAAATGTGAAATTAAATTTACCTGTTTATCAAAAAAGGTCTTGATAATCTGTCTAGGATCGCAAAATACTTAAATTTCCTTGCATTTGTAATTGAAAGCTAGTAAAATTAATTAACATATAAATGATGAATGTCGGAAATATCTGCAATGATTTATATTTAAATTCCAACCCCTAACCCCAAGTTTTACAATTACAAGTAATTTCTCAAATTTCAAAATTCTCACATCCATCTGTTAGAGTACAGGGGTTATTCCAAAATAATGCGCCAAGACCCTGAACAATATTCTTCTATACTAAATGATGATCTTGTTTGCTTTCTCATTTGAACTGAGAATGGATTCGTTCCTCTTCATCAAAGAGACATTAGGATAAGCTGAGAAATTCCTCTTTATACATGCTCTTTATTTTCGAGAATGATATTATGTGTTAAGAAAGGAATATAAAATTCGATGCACATTAGTATTCTATCAGCAATTAATAACTCAAATATTTTAAATAGAAGATAAAATGTTTGTGTAAATGAAAGAAGTTTTTGAATGCTAACGAATTGAGAATTGCATTCAAAACATACTGATTTGTAATAATTGCTGCTTCTGTTTTTTTTAAAAAAAACTAGTCCCTAATTTTTAAAAATTCATAATATTGAATGTAATTGTAATTTATATTATTTTATGGAATTCTTAGCATAAGAAAATTAATAAAAGGTAAGTGTTCGTCGTTTCTATAAAGTGACGTCGTTTTCAGATGGCGCTGCTAATTCATCGTTTGGTTTCTAACTTTTAATTAATTAATCTTTTAAATTAATTAAAATTCAGAATGTTTAATGTTACTTATGAATAAGAAATTCTATGAAGAAATCTATGCAGCATCCAACAGAAGAAACATTTTCATTAAAGAAAAACTGTATTTCTTGAGATAACTATGTTACGAAAATTTTTGAAAACTGATTTTCTTGTATTTATATGATCATCAAAGGGTATATATATTTTTTTTAATTATAAAGATGCTTTTTTAAGCATGAGAGTTAATTTACTCTCAAGAAACAAAACAAAAAAAAGATAATATATGCATATATAAAATGTTTATTTGAACTGTTCTCAATTTTCAGATGCATTCTAA
This sequence comes from Argiope bruennichi, assembly GCF_947563725.1. NCBI lineage: Eukaryota > Metazoa > Arthropoda > Arachnida > Araneae > Araneidae > Argiope > Argiope bruennichi. The sequence continues at coordinate 39,204,042 of NC_079157.1, forward strand.
TACTTCATTTCTATTTTTTTTGTACCTCATAATGACGCATTTCTAGTAGAGTTTTTCAATTCATACACTTCCTCCTAAGTACTAATCAGAGATTCCAAAGATTTTTGTTTCATACGCATGTATTAGCTTTCTTATCAGAAGCACTCTTGGTTCAAAGACTCAACCATGTGTCATTCTTGATGGAGAATTCGGCAAACGCTTTCAATACGTTACTTTGTAGAAGATTGAGCCTTTTTTTTCAATAGCAGCCATAATTTAGCAAAAGAGGATATTACTGAAACCTTGAGAATAAAAAGTGCTTAACCTTCACATATCTTCCAGGTACTGAGACCTCCAAATTCAAGAAGGGAACAAGTTTTCGAATATTGAATCAGATTTCGTTTGAGCACCAGTATTGTTCCGTTGATCACATTAACTTCTTAAGAATCTTACCGGAACAGAAAGTCCTCGTGTTATCTAGAATTCTTGAAATATATCGAAAAGTAATTATCTCTTAAAATCAGATTTAATTTTGATTGTCTACAATGCTACTCATTAAGACAAAATTTTTCAATTATAATTAATTATTTTTTCAGGAAAAAAATATTTTTTGATATTTCAATTAATAATCTCTATAAACTGCATCTTATTTCCCCTTATATATTTGAATTTAGCTGTTAAAAAACATCATATCCAGTCTAATGATGGCCACAACATAAGGGTCTTGTATGTTTAACATTTACTAGATTTCTATTTTCGGGTTTTTACAGGTTTGAAGAAAACTTTTCTTCCTTACCTATTACTGCAATGGGCAATTCTGCAGATGATATTTGCATTCTTTTTAAACGAAATTGAATCAGTGAATTATGAAATGAAGTGTGTTTAGCATTTCCTGAAGAATAACTTATTATGTCTCGAGCTTGAAGCTACTATGCTGCTCATACAGTTTTCCATATTAAATTATCCACGAATTAAAGTGATGTAGTACCATAGGCATCTTGTCCTTTGATAAGAGACAGGCGAGAGAAACCGAAGGAAATCACAAGATACATACAACAGACTGCTGGGAAGCATATATTGTATTTTACTTTGCCCCACACAAAAGAAAGCATATAAAGAGAGGTTAATTTGTTTTCAAGACACTCAGAATGATGTGTGCCATTAAAGTCTGTTCTTAAGTTACGAGTTTCCAGGTGTACTAGAAACTCCAAAGACCAGCAATAGAGGTGAGAGTTTCTTCACTAATTAGAGCTAATTTTTCTCTGATTAACAATTCTGGACATATACATATTTGGAGAGAATAGAGAAAATGCATTTATCACTCCAACATTATTGAAAAAAGACCAATTTGAAAATGGTGGGGGTTGTAGCCTGAAGATATATGATGCTGGATAGCAGAAAATATCTGAAACATGAGACGATCAAGTCTCTAGTATCTACGTTTTGCTCTTCATGTATATCTTTTTACAGGTGTGATGAATCTTTAATAATTCTTCAGGGGTTTTAAAGCAAAATTTTGAGAATTATATACTTTTTTCTCGTATCTCATAATATTCAGACATTTCTGTTTATATACGGGTTCATTTCTCGACTTGTCTTGACAAAATTGTGGATAAAATTATTATAAATTATTCTATAGCGAAGATACTAAAGAAATTATATAATATTTCAAGAAATATAATACCTTTTATTGACGAACATTAAGAAAATAGTTTTTTGGGGTACTTGAAAATGCGTGGGAAAATAAAGATAATAATAAATAAAGGTTAATAATTTCTTATCATTACAAATATATTCTTTTCAAATCAGTTCGTTTCTATGATCAGAACAGGTATAACCCATTATCCCAATTTTCTGAGAATTTCTATCTAATTGTGAATATACTGGAATAATAATGAAATTTTATCCCAGTATATTCACATGTTTTTGAGAGTAGATAGTTAATAAATAAACTTGAACACAAAGGGATTGTTTGCAGAGCCTTTCAAAGCATAATTATGCCCTCAAAAATTATAGACTTATTTTCCATCTCATAAGAATATCTTACATCGAAGGAAATGGCAACTTCTATGACATTCCTGAATTTTCCCTAAATGAATCTAGATTTTAAATAATTATATCATAATGATATAAATAGTCAAGCTTAACTTCAGAATCAAGTAGCGGTAATTTTTCAAATGGGCCGTTTATAAACACTGCTGCAGATTCCTTGGATGTAATTAGATGTATAACCATAAGCGGCTATTTTAAATCGCTCGAAGGCACAGGGATTAAATTGAATGATTGAAACGTAGCGACAGCATGGGCGGAAACTATGATTGAGTCCTAAGGGCCATCAAAGGACCTGCAGAAGGAATCTCAGGTCATCGATAAGGGTAGCCCACCCCACGCTTTTACTGTACGCTTCTCAACCTTGCATCTGAAATTCTCCCAGGGAAGGGTAAAGTAGATGTAGAAAGATACAAGCAGAAAGTTAGGGAAATGTAAGGCAGAATGATGTAAAATTACTAAAATAGTATAAATTACATGCCTATGGAAATTTGAAATTGTAAATATTTTGTGAGGAAATTATTAGGATCATGTTTCAGGAAGAATTCATTTGAAATTTTTAACTGAAATTTATCCCAGCAATTACATACTGACCGTCAAAGGCTGTTAGTATGTAATATTGATAGATTTGTCACCCTAGAAATTACTTGCAGATGCATATAATCTCACAATTTGGAGATCCGATTTTCATTTATCTCATATCTAGATAATATACCTTCTAATGTCTTGATACTGTCCGATCAAATAAAGGGTAGCGTTTATAGACAATTTTCTTTATTTACAGCCTTATTTACATAAAAACAACTCTTCCTCATCTAGGTTAAATGAATGATGCTATTTACAGCATGAAAATTAAACAAGAATAGTTCCTAGAACAAATTCGGAGAAAACACCTTCACAAGAACAGCTAACAGGCTATTGGTGTCTCAGGCTACTACAGGGGTAGCTCTCGGAATCCACCGAATTTCCTTCGTGTAGAATTTTACTCAGAAGTCCGATTCACACGAAGCTTCTCTGACCTTTCCTCCTCTCTTTTCTTTTTTCTTTCGAAAAATCACGCATTTTATTTTTCTCTCAGACTGCACCTCTCATGTCCACATCGGTACACTTGGGCTCCCTGATACCCAATCAACAAACCTGAATGGTCTCCGGCCGAACGTGAGGATGTCCGTTGATGATCCACCTTTCAAAATGGGAAAATGAAGTTTGACACTCTCCCCTTTCGAAGACACGATTTGTTTCCCTGGGAAACGCACGTGTGGTTTCTTATCTAGACTCACACTCATTGGCCAGATGACCATACATAAAAGGAGGTCCCCCCATCTGGCAATCTAGAGGCACTTAACAATGTGGGAGTTTTACACCTTGATGATATACAGCTGGCCAGAAATGTTAATTATCGAGTGTGGGAAAAAGGAACGTCACAGTGGTTACCAAGGTTTCAGGGTGATTGAGCTGAGCCTTTACAACCTCCGTTCTCTGACTAATAAGAACATCCTTAAATATAATATAAATTAAAATGTTAAGGAATTAAGAAAATATGTATCGGTTGTCTGTTTATTGCAAATATTTGAAACATTTTTTTTATTATTTTTTTATGGGTCAAGGAACTGTTTAGTTAATGACTATGTTTTCATAATATTTCTTTTTTTGGTGAAAGAATAACTGCTCGAATAGCAAAAATTCTACTGGAGAAATAAAAACGCCACATTGTGTGTATGATTTGAATTGTATTTTACTCTTATGTTATCCGTATTGGTGACCAGCATGTTCATCAAGAATACCGGCTATATTTAATTTCATTTAAATCACTTAGACATAATTTCATGTCCATTCTTCGGTCAAATTGTCAAACATTAAAACCATGTTGTTTTTATAGTGCATCTTATTTTTTTTTAAATTCATTATGTACAAGAGCATTCCTAAGGGAAAATGGATATCAAGCCCAACATAACGTTGTTAGAAACGTAATTGCCCGGTTCATCTCTCTTCGAACTTTCTTCATTTTGCAAATTCAATTTTTATTCTTTTTGTAAACTTCACAGATATGAAACAGATCTCTTTTTTGCTTTCATTAATGGATTAAACTTTTGCGATTAAATATTTGATAAATAATAAAAATCAGTTGGAATTTCATGTGAAAAATATAATCTATTGTAGAAAATCAGGCACACAAATAATTTTTAAAAAATATTGAAAATCAGAAAAAAAATTTCACGATTATTCAAATGGTATCATTAAAAAGATATTTTTTAAAAATTTTTAAATGATATCAAATTGATGTTTGAGCAATAAGTATTTTCTCTTATTTTGGTTCAAGTTTGGTAACTAACTCTAAGTTTGACGGTATAGTCTGTAGAAAGCCAACGTAGAGAGATACATACGCACTTATCTCAGTAGGGGTGACTTCTTGCGTACAGCCGACCACCCCGCCACCACTGAACGTAGCAGTATCGACAGGATTTGTTGTGGCCGACTGCTATCTTGAGCATTGTCCATCCTTGCATTGACCGATTTGTCAAACTGACATTCTCCTCGAGGTAATTGGCCACAAAGTGGTCAATTACTGTCCTTCTTCCTTATCTACAAACTCTCAAATAGTTGGTAAAAAACTGACAATTTTTGATTCTAATCATGTCCTTCAGAGTTTTAAGATTACCTGGTACCATCAGTACTGTACTTAAGTCATCATTTATAATTTTCAGATTTTTTCTTAACTCCGAGATTTCAATACATTCCTTTAAATAGTGGTAAACAGTGCCGATTCCTCCACAAATGCATTTATTGTCCTGCATTCTTCCAAATCTTTGGAAATATGCAGGAAATCTCCCATGTCCTGATATAATTTGAATTATCAGTGGATGGTATCTTCTTATTTTTATTTCTGGATTAGGAATAAAATAGAAAGTTACTCTTCCGTTTTTGGACATATACCATCTGTCAAACCACTGCAGCTTTATTTCTTCTCTTAATTCCCATTTTAAGACACCATTTGATTTGGGGACAACCATATCAATACCCTCTTTCTGTGCCGCCAACTTTGCATATTGATCCGCCTTTTCATTACCATATATCCCAATATGGGCCTTAGCCCAATTCAACTCTATCCACTTGTTAGTTTTTACACTTTTTATCTTTTCTTTTATCGTCCATATTTCCTTATTACAATTGTGAGATGACTGTATGGCTTGTAGGACTGAGAGAGAATATGAAAAAATTGAGCACTTCTGTCCGTCCTCCACCCTTTCACAAAATTCAATGGCCATCTTTAAAGCTTGCACTTCTGCCTGGAAACTTGTGGCATGGTTCGATAGTTTCACAAGACTTTTATCGATCTCTTTCCCATAGTAGTATACTACTATTGCAGCTCCTACTTTATTCTCATCTTTTGAACCATCTGTAAAAATTTCTATTCCATCCATATCTGGGATTTTAATTTGAAAACCGTGAATAAACCATTCTGCAGGATGTTGTTCGAATTTGTCAAAATACATCTCATAATCTTTTTAGCTGAAGCATTTGTTTCCTATTTTAACTTTATTACTAGAAGTTCTTATTTGAAATTTAGTGAAAATTTCCGTTGCTCTGAGGTCCATTGGCAAATTTCCCGTTATCACTTGAAGGGCTTCTGTAGAAATGGTTCTATAAGCCCCAGACATAATGATGAGTGGGCGCCGTTGGATTGAATTTAATGTTTCTCTGATTTTCTTTAGATTTAGCCTATGTCCCCATGCTCCGTGCCCGAAAAGAACAAATGGCTCAATGGCCCCAGTGTAGATTCTTCTTAGATGGTATTTCCTTTTTCCATAAAATTTATCCGCAACTGTCACTAGTTTATATGTTAATACATCCACTTTTTTCTTGACCTTATTAAAATGTGACGTAAATGTCAATTTACTGTCCCATGTAACTACCAAGTATTTAATTTGATTTGACACATTTATATTGTTATTGCCCATTTTTATGTTAGGCGGATCTCTTACTTTTAAACGTTCTCCAAATGTAATAGGCATTTGAATTGTTTTCGTTTCATTAAACTCAAGTTTATGAATTTTGCCCCATTTTACTAGCCTATGAATTATTTGTTTTCCTTTAATTTCCAGTTCATCTTTTGTTCTTCCCGAGATTAGTAGTAGCACATCATCGGCATACGCCTGCATAAAGCAGTTCACTGGAAGGTTGATTTTAAAGGCAGAATTCATAACCAAGTTCCAGAATAACGGTCCGCTGCACGAGCCCTGTGGCACTCCTCTATCCATTATAAATTCCCAATTATTCTCTCCATCTTGGTAAATACATTTCCTTTCATTTAAGTAATCTTTAATCAATTCAAAGAGATTGCTCGGGCAATTCATTTTTATAAGGGCATATAAAATGCTTTTCCTCCATACGGAATCAAATTCTCCAGCTACATCCAAAGATATAACTGTTGTTTTTAGTTTGTGATTCATCGAATCTTTTATTTTACTCCATAGTGCATTTTGGGCTGTTTCACAAGAGTGGTTATATCTAAAACCATGTTGATCATGATGCAGTCTATTTTGTGCCGTTAATAAGTGTTGTACTCTTTGAGTTATCAGTTTATCCAAGATTTTACTTGCTGTTGTTAGGAAACAAATTGGTCTGTAGGATTTAGGATCATCAAAGTCTCTATTAGTTTTAGGAATTAAAATCAGTTTTGCTACCTTCCACTGATTAGGAAACGCACCTAATTCTAGTTACTTGTTGTATAACTCTAAAAGTATGAATGGATTCTTTCTGTTAATTTCAGCAAGCATCTCCATTGGGATGTTGTCTAATCCAGGTGTTTTCTTTTTGGCCATTTTATTAATCGTTGCTCTTATTTCATTTATTGTGAATATTTTATATTTTTCTTTTGCTTTATATAACTCAATACTTTTCCTCATTTTCTTCTGCCTTTTACTTTCTTGTTGGGATTGTTCCTCTTTGAAAAGGCATCTCACAATAGTTTCAATAGTTTCTTTTCTATTTTTGGTTTTTGTACCATCCTGTTTTTTGACACCGTGCAAAACTGTTTTCCTTTTCATTTTATCTGCAGCTAATTTATAAGGTAGTTCAAAAGGGTTCATTCTCGTTATTTCGCTACATAACTTTTCAAAGCATTCAATACTTTTCTTTCTTAACATCCCTCTGTATATGGATTCATTCTTTTTATAAATTTCTCTTCTCTTCATTCTCTCTTCAGTGTTTTTACATCGTTGGTATCTATGCCGCAAGGCTCTTGTCAGTTTTCTTTGTTTCTTCAGTTCAGTGTCCCACCAGGGGACCCTGAGATGATTTGTCTCTTTACTGTTCGATCTTTGGCTAATTCCTTGAATGAATTCTGTAAATTCTACTACCCATACTTCTAAATCGTTTTTAGTTTTTATCCTTTGCATTGCTTCTCTTATATCAGCATATTTTTCAGCCACTTGAAAACTAATTTTTCGAATTTTCCACTTGCTTAATTTAAATCTTTCTGCTGAAACAACTTTGCCACCCATATTAATTTGAAAATCCAAAAAGCCATGGTCACTCAGAGTACTTTGGATTACCTTCCAGCCCATTACTTTGTCATGCAGGTCTTTAGTTGATAAGGTGACATCAATCCAGCTTCTTCCACGTGCAGATTGAAACGTTGGCAATGAGTTTGGATCATTCCAAATAACAAGGTTCTTCTTAAAAATGAATTCTATAAACGAGCCGGCTTCATCTTGTGGTCTATGATCGGGAATTTCATTTCCCCACAGACGACTATGAAGATTGAAATCTCCGCCAATAAGTATGGATGATGTCCCCAAGTGTTCAAACAGATTTCCAAGTTCTTTGCAGATTTCTTCTTTATTGTGAGTCGGTGGGAAGTATGCCGATACCATAGTAATTTCACTATTTCCTACTGATAAATTGGCTGCTACTATGTTTTCGCTAGTAAATCTTGTCAAAACAGAAATATCTTGGTTTCTTACTGCTATAATCGCCTTCCCGTAAGGGTGAGAAATTATTCTCCATCCTAGGGGAAGTCCTATTATTTTTCCTTTCATTGTATATGGTTCTTGTAACAAGTAAACATCTGGAATATTGTCCCCAAACAAATTTGGGAGTTCCTTTGTCGCATATTTACCCCGACCTATATTATGTTGAATAACACGCCAAGAATTATCATTGAAAGGCTTATTATTCATAATTCGTCTGTTTAATCAACTGATCTCTCTCCCTGATAAATACAGGGCAATGCTCCGATGTTGCAATATGATCCGTTCGAATCATAATTTTTGTTCTTTTGCGATATTCTTTACAGTTTCTGCATTCTGGATTTTCCTTTGTGCAATTTTTATAGTTATGCATTTCCAAGCCTTGGAGCAGCTATCTTCTTTTTGCACACATTTAGATCGAACATGCCCAAATTTGAGACATTGGAAACATCTAAGGGGTTCCACAAATTCTCTAAATCTATACGATCCGAAAACACACTGTAATCTTGCTTTATCTTTAATTATTCGGAACGCTTTCGGATCCAAACTTATAACCCAGTGAGACGAGCTGCCTCTTCCTTTTTTCCTAAATAGAACCCGCATATTCCCTACTATGTCATTGCTTAGCTTGATTTGATTGAGAAAATCCAATTCCTCCTCCTCCCTGGGTCTCTCACTCTTTTCCACATCATATATAATGATTTGAGGATTCTTATCTGTGGAGTAGTAGCCTTGCATACATTTTGCAAATTTGTATGACTGTTAATAGCATATTTTAACTTTGTTACCATTTCCGGTGTTCCAACTTGAATCAGAACTCCATTTCCCATTGCTGGCTTCAAACCCATAATTTTAATTTCCATCCCCTTTGGGCTGATATTCGCTTCTAATGTCTTTCTCATTTTAATCGATGAGTCTATTGTCTCTGCAATTGGTCTAACCACCAGGGTAGGCAGGTTTGCTTTAGGTCTTAGCAATGGTGTTGTTTTATTATCGTTTTCATTCGCGTTAATTATTTTTTGTTGAATTTGATTCCTTTCTTCACCCAACAGCTTTTTAGAGCCTTGGATCCTTCTAATAAACGTTAAACCTGGTTTTAATGGAACTTTTTTTTCCACCATGCCATCACTGTTAAGATTTTTCACCACATTTGCGAATGTTGGTCCATGATTATCATCTGTTGAATTCATTTTGGTTGCTGAAGAATTTGACAAAACATTCAAAAATAAGTCTCTCAATTCTTCAGCCGCGTTACCTTCAATCCTATATTTACTGATAATATTTTCAAATGTTTCCAATATTCCCAATGGTCCAAAGGGTTGCTTATTTTCCTCTGGTTTTTCGTTTTCACTTGCATCCACATTCTTTGCCTTTTTAGCATTTGCAATACCATCATTTCTTTCTTTCTCTTTGCCTTTACGAGGAATGCACGGTCTTTTATCTTTAGGGCGATTTTCCCCTGTTTTCATTTTTACATTTTTCTTTTTCCGTTTTGTGGCCATTTGTATTTTGCTGTCCGTCTGCATTGACGGTTCAATTATCTCATTTGAATCAGAATCTGATGATTTTTTAAAGTCTTTATATGTCAATTCTTTAATTGGAGTTGGTGTATCGGGGATTATCATTCGCGCTCCTTTTGGCGAGTAAAATAAATTCTCATCATCAGTTAGAATATCGCTATCATCAGCAAAGTGTCCCCTATCCGTCTTGTTTATGTCTGATTCCATTTTTTCCCCACAAAGTCTAAATTTCTAGTGCAACAGAGAGTAAAGCTTAAGCAAGCTTTTAACGAAATGTTTGGAAAGCTTTCCCAATTTTAAATTTGAAATATTAGAAAAGAATGTAAAAAAAAAAAAAAAAAAAAACTGTCCAAATAAAATCTCAATATTTTTTTTTTGCACTAAAAAACAATCTAAAGTGTAACAAGAATTTCTTCTAATTAGATGCACTAAAGAGATCTGATATTTTCCAAATAATTTTGTTGTCACCTAATATTCAACACATTTATGGACACTTTCCATAAATTGGAATTAAAATTGGTAAAAAATCACAAAATAAGAATCTGCACAGTAAAGAAATCTTTCGATACAGAAGGACAATATCCGAGTCCTGCAAATAGTTCATGCATTGAACGCAGATATCGATAGCAGTTTCTAAAATAGTAAACAAACAACAAAATGGCTACCCAAACAAGTGGGCGTTTCTGCCACAACTACACTTCAGAAAGTCAAAAACTTCTAAGATGCTAAAGAATTTTGGAATAAAATTCAAAAACCTGTTACTCTAGGGTTTCAGCTACACTTGATTATCACATTCAACAGAAATTATCCATCATTTTTCATTTTATAGCCATATTTTGAAGAGCACAAGAAAATATCAACAACGCCGATCACCCTTGAAAACAGCCTCTTCCGTAAGAGCCATAGGCTAAACGATAGTGAAAAACCCAAATTTGCTTTGGAGTCACAAAACGCTTTCATTTCAAACCGGTAAAAAGAAAATCGAAAATCAGAAGTGTAAGATTTTTATTTTAACAATTATAAAAGTTTTTTTTTTTTTGACGAGATACTGAAAAAATATTGAATTTCTCACAATTTTATGAGCTACAGTTTTCATTTGTGTACATTGACATTCTGAAATCGTATTTCAGCCTTTTTTTTTTGGTTTAAAAATTATTAATATTATAGAGAAGAAAGTGGTATACGGCGTATACTAAAGAAAGTGGTATACTAAAAGGTATACTAAAGAAAGTGGTATACGGCGTTATACTCACAACCGAATTCAAACAAAGTGCATGTTTACATAAATAAACTCATAAGAAAATTTAACCATTTTATTTTAAATTTGCTTCTAGATTCACTGTTATATTTCCAAATAAATATTCATTGGAAATATAATAAATTCAATGATAACATAAGGATAATATCAGAAAATCGTCTTTGAATGGATTATATTCATTTACTTATATCTGATATCAAAATTGGACGTAACAACGAATATTTTTTCCAATACACTAAAACTCCTAATGACGATTTACCAAATATTATGTTTTAAAGAAGACTATTTTGAAAAGAAACTGAAAACAAATGATTGCAAGTTCCAAATATTTAAAGAACTCTATTGTATTATGGAAACTGATAAAAACTTGAACAACTGATGAATTCTATTGCCTAGAGAGAAGAGCATATAATGCAAATCGCTTTTCTTCAGTATTCACTCAAAAATTAATGTTAAATTTCAGTTCAACATTTGAATATTATAAATGATACTAAGCTTGTTCAGAAATCTATTTTTACTTCATAATTTTTTAAAGGTTTTGTTTTAGAATTTTCTTGTTATTTTTTGAGTTTGTAAATCTTGTATAAATTCTTTTCTAAAAAAATCAATAATTTTCAAATTCTGAATTTTTTTTTTGTCAAATATAATGTTTTTAAGCAAAAAGGATTGGTCCTCAGATTTCATACCAAGGAATAGTAAGCCTTCTTTCAATAAATCGGCTCTAAATTTCAATAGCTACACTAACTAATGTTAATTGGAATCTTGACATCTGTTGACAATATAATGGTGTGACAACTATATATGAATTTTTACACCAAACAAGATAATAGTAATGAAATGACTAATGACAAATATAATAATAAAAATAGGAGTGTAAACTTTGTCAGACTAAATAATAAATTCTTTATTTATTATTTAGTCTGACATAATAAATAAAGAAACATAATAAATTCTTTATTTATGTTTCAATAATTTCTTTATTTATGTTTCAATAATTTCTTTATTTATGTTTCAATAAATTCTTTATTTATGTTTTCAAATTTGAGTAGCATCTTAGCCGTTGCAGTTCCAATGAACTGCCCCGTTGCCCAGGGAACACCACGTGGAGGTGTGCTACTCTCGTTCCCCGCCCGCCAACCCTCCCTTCAACATCCGATGACAGTCCTGATTTTAAGACAGCATCGATACTACAGTTCTGATCTTAAACTGCATTCTGCCGCTGCCGGTATTCAGCCGGCAAGTCCAAGGCCATGCAAAGTTGGTAAACTGCAAATGACTCCACAACTGGCACTCCAATAGGAGCCAGTCGTGCTGGCAACTTTAACGCACAGCACATTTCGTAAACCATGACAGATTTTACGATCGGAGTCTCAGCCTTTTGGACTTGAATTGGAGCCAATTCAACAGGTAGCTCCAGAGCTCGGCAGATCTTATAAACGACAAACGAGCGCACTACAGCAACTCGGGGTACAGGCGGGTCAGATGATACATCTGTATCAAGATCCAAAACTGGATTTGAATCTACATCCCCAATAGATGACAAATTGGGGGTAAGGAAATATTCTAGTATTTCCCAAATCGTCATTAAGACGAGGAACACAATGATGGCCGAAGCCTCATTGAAGTTCTCGAAAAGCGCACTAAGCATTATAACTCAGCAAAAACAGTCGCACAACGTTTGGTTGCAAAACAGTGAATGAATTTTAGCAGAAAACAACAGAACTGGAATCCATTGTTTATTCCATGAGATTGTTTAGAATCTATAACTTTGTTAAACATTTAAACTGTTATATTGTTGTTGACAATAGCAAAAGTGACTGTTGAAATTAACAACTAAAATATGATCAATAATTATTATCATGCCAACAAATGTAAGACTGTCAATAATGCAAATTAGGGATGTAAGGGGAGGGAGAAAGGGAAAAATTAATATCAAAAAGAATTTTTAAATTTTTGTAGAATTACTTAATGTAAGTATTATAAAAATATGACTTTGTATGGGAGGTAAATTTAATATAGCTTAATGAAAATGCAAGCAAAATATAAAAATTATATTTCAATAAAACGTTTCAAATGCGACAATAAGAATTTTTTTTTTTTCTGACTATGGACAAAGAAAATTAGGGATGGATAGGAGTTAGGCGGGAAATGGCAGAAAAAAGAAAGGGGGAGTTAATTTTAACCAAAAAGGTACATCTTAATTTTGAAAGGTTGAATATTTATCAGATCATTTATAAATAGTTTTTTTCTGAGCTCCAAAGCTTTAAAAACATAATAAAATTTCATGTTACGGGAACAATAGTTCCGCCATTTTGTTTTATGTGTTGGGAGAAAAGTATCTGCGTTGAGCTATATGTGTAAGAAGTTAGGAAATAATTGCAGAAATATTAATGATTTTAAGCTTCATAGGCTTGATTAAATTCCTTTTTCTCTATAGTTATTCATTCTAATTCTGTGAGACATTTCTAATTCTTTGAGCTAGATTTCTAGATGCTATTTATGATAATGTTTTTTTAAATAAAAATATTCCGAAATATGCTTATAGAAATTTATATGGAGAAATCAAATCCATAGTTTACAATGGTAAAGTATATAAAATGATAATATGGAAACTCACTCAAGAAAATTTCATATAGTTCAGTTATATTAACATCCTTATTGAACAACGCTAGGGTAATTTTGAACCGTGGGGACGGTAAGTCGGTTAACATCCCTTTCAGCATTGATGGGTTCCAATTATTTAAAACAGAAGGATTTAGCTAGCCCCAATTTAGATAATAGTTGCATGTTGGAAATCCATCTCTCCCCCCCCCTCCCGCCTCGAGGTCCAGATCTATTACTATTTTGTCGCCGTAGATACCATATATATTTATATTTCTTGTATACTAGGATATAAAGGTTAAAGAAAAAAAATGAATTTCTATTTTTCGATTTTCTGCTGAGAGATAGGAAAGGATTTTCAGTTACTCCGTACAATATGTATCTTGAAGTAATTAGGAACTTGCCTTTAATGTAATAAATTCCTATATTTTTCATATATTTGGTATTATTTATTATATGATTGGACGCCATATTCACTCTTAGGAACTCGGCAGCATTCGTGCCAGCGAATTATGTTCATTATATTATGTCAAATTAAAAACTAGCACTTTTAAAATATCTGTCATGTGATGTACATACATATTACCTTGAATGAATAAAAGGTGATTATTAAGTTCCGTTTAGGCATTCTATCTGTGAACAAGACTTTGGAAAATGCTTTGAACTAAGCGGATGAAATTCGGCTTAGTGATTTAAAACCAGATTTGTATATCTATCAAATTTAGAATGAAATACATTCAGATAACAACAAACCGTCTGTCTAATTGTTTGACTTCAAGTCTCCGTAACAAAAAACGCAAAGCATTTATTAGAAAAAATTTGGTACTTAAAGATGTAAAATGTAGATGCATCAAGTTTGAATCAAATCTGTCAAATGGTTAACAGTTTGACGCAGGCATGCTAACGCAATAATTCATAAGTGCAATGGCTTGCTATATTAGCAAAGTTCTTGTGACTTCAATTATAGTTGTGTGTGAAATTTCGATTTCAATTGGCGGATAAAAAATCTTCAAAATACACACCAACACGCTAAATTAAGCGAAACTGCCGAATTTTCGATGAAGATCTCTATTTCTTAACTATTGCTTGGCAGTGAGATATAAATTGAGACTTTACTCATCATCCTCGATTTTATATGGAAGGGAGGGAATACGAACTTTACTAGTGATATACAAGAACGTTTCAGGGAGACTACTCCTACTGATTTCTCTATATCTTTCAATGCGCAAGTCAGAGAGATGAGTTTATAGTGTACTATGCCTGCGAACATAACTGCTTTTGGATGAGGTTAGATCTTCTATTCTCTGGTTTTAAATCAGCAGCAATTGAATAGATGGCACTTGGATAACATGGAATAATTTTTAATGTCATTGTTGTAAGTTCTCTTCGATTAATTTCTAATTAAAAATTGAATTAATAGTTTGAAAATTCTTTTCTTAATGAGCATCTAACGTCCAAGTGCTAACTATCTGTGATGTCTGGTTGCTTTAATCTGTCACGTATCAACGTATGATAATTAACAATCTGTCTTGAAAAGTGTTTTGCAAAATTTTAAATCCAGCATGTTATAAATTACAGATATAATGCCAATCTCTAAACATTATTATGTATGAAATTAGAATATGTTAGATATGAAAAATAAATTGCACGAATGGCACTGAATCTTTCTACTAGACCCTATAACTTTCGGCTGCACTTCCACTTTTGCAATCAATGACATATTTCCAATTTACAGCATAGGGTGAACAGGATGAGAAAAGCCCGCAACGGATCAATTAAACGACTCTGTTTTTTCTAGTTGCCAAAATAAATAAATTTGTCAATATTCTATTTATTATAAAATATTAAGATAATATTAATATTTTATTAAATCTCATTGATCATATTTAGGGATTGCAATACCGGACCAAAATTTCAATACCGGTATTCGAAATTTTAGAAAAAGAAAGAAAACACAGGTGTTTCTTTGTTTTATTTGCCAGTTTTGTTAGAGACTGTAAATATCACGAAAAATAATTTGTAATTTATAAATTATAACAGTATATAATCACAAAAAAGTATAGAAACATCTTATTTATTTAAATCACAAAAAAGTGCAAATATCACTATTCAGTCTGTGATACTATTACAAATTTTTGAAATGTGATCTTAAAACGCATAATGCATCAATGGTACTGTCATTAAGCCTGAAAAGTAATTTTGTGTAAAAATTATCATCTGTCGAAAACGATCTTTTGGCATCTACGCTAGTTGGTGGTACTGTTAGCAATGCGCTATATACTTTTTCCAAGTATTTACCTCTAAATCTCTCATCTTCAAATAAATCGATTTCTCGTCAGATGGTTTTGGATATAGCTGATTTCTGAATTGTATTTTGGTTTGTTGAAATTTTTTTATTTATCGCTAATTCTAATTTTTGTTCAAAAGACAATTCCTTTTCACTGTCGACATTAGTATCATCATAATCTTCGATAACTGAACCGAATTCTTCTTAATGTGGATAGGTTTGTGGGTAAAAAATTTTAAGGAAATTTACTATAAACTTAATCAGATTTGAATTGATTATTTTCTTTTTTTCTTTTTCATTTTCATTTTTAAAATCATTATAATTATATAAATACCATAAGACATTTAATTTTTCGGTATGCCTTTCTTCTGTGCGATTTTTCAATGTAATATATAATTCTTCAGATAGTGATGTGTGCTGTTCTTTCATGACTGCAACATGAAATTTATTGTTGCATTAGCTGTTAATAAATTAAAATGTCTCCGACATAATGCCTCTATAGTCAGTTTTATTGGAATTAGAGCTGATATAGTTCTGGATATTAAGTCGAATTCACTATCTGAAAAATTAATTTACAGGTTTAAGTCGATTATTGCTTTTTGGATTGGATTTCTCAGTTTCAAAAATCGTTCCATCATTAGGAGTAAACTGTTCCAACGTGTTTTAGAATCTAATATTAACATATATTCTGTTTTATTTTCAGTTAGTATATATTTTAGTAATATATCCTTTTTATAGGGGAACGTTTAAATATCTTAACAATTTTTCGAACTTTATAAATTATAGGAAGCAATTCTTGATAGATAAATATTTCATCCTCATTAGCAATATGTTCTTCAACAATTACATTGTCATTATCTTCATTGTCAATATCACTCTCACTCTTACTCTTTTCTAAGCTGGAATCCGATGTTTCTATATCCACAGTATTTGGATTCTCCTGTTCTTTATTTGTTTGTATAATACATCTATTACTCCTAATTGAATTTCACTTGCATAGCACAACTGCTGATTTGCACTAATCAACTTTCCAACTTTTTTCATAATTGCTGCTCCATCAGTCGTATGGATACAATATTTTCTTTCAGGGATAATCCATGTTTCGCTAATTCAGATTTAAGCAATTAATTAAGCCATTAATTAGCTAATTAATTTCGCCCTTAGGGAGACATAAAAACCAAAACGTGTACTATTTTATTATGTTCGCGATACCTGAACATATAGTGGAGACGATTTTGAAAATTTCTATTAAATACCGAAAAACCGGTATTTTAACTTGTGAATACCGGTATTACAAAATTGTACAAATGTCTCAAAATACCGGTATTCGGTATCCCGGTATACCGGTATTGCAATCCCTAGTAGCATTGCTGTCCTATGTAAAGAAAAGGAAATAAAGGCACATCTACATCGCAATAGTGTTGTCAGAAAACATATCTAGTATGCTCCCTTTTTAATTGTCTATTGAAATTTTTTAGAAAATATTGATAAATATAAAAATATATAATTTTTTTAAATTTTATTTTCTGCCTGTTAATAACGAAGGAGAAAATATATAAACATTTGTATCTCGGTGTTCTACATGAAAAACATTAAACCTATAGCTTCCGAATTTTGAAAAAAACATATTTTGGGTGGTAAAAATATGAAATTCGAAGCTATTTAAATTAAATTTTAATTAATTAAAAATAATTAAATTCTGAAATTAATCCCTTGAAACCGATGAATATATTATAGCCCAATAATGGAATTTACGGCACACAAGAAGAAATTAGAGTCTATATTTTTATGATAAAAATTTAATTGGTGTGTATTTTAAATCCATTTGTAATTAATATATATTTTTTCATTAGACTCATTTTTCAACAATATATTTTGTTGTTGAAAATATTTAAAACCATTTCTTCTTTTGAAACAAAGGTTTATTCCTGGATGTTTCTTCGATTGTTGAAGATGGGGTTTGAAGGTGCGGATAGCATCCATTATGAGTAACTTTTACTTTTTAAATACCAATTATTAAGTTTTTTAAATGCTTTTTTACATGCAATTAATGGTTAATTTAAATGTAAACATAACAATATCAATTTTATAATTAAGATAGGCAATGACGAGTTTTATTAGTACTGGTAGTTTTAACAAGCAAGACCACTTGCTACCACAAGCAACATCGCTAACCACTTAAACTGTATATCAAAATTCAAATTATAGTAAATAGAAAATTAGGTTGATGTGTATAAAAACCAATACCACAATGTAAAGTTTCTAAAACATATGTTTTTCCAATAACTACAAAATTTACATGGGTTACAAAACTTAAGAAAATGATTTCTTGACTTAGCTATTAAGGTCAAATTACATAAAATATATATAAAAACGTTTTAACCACTATCAGTCTCAACCAGTTTGTCGTGAAAGTCTATTACCACCACGAGAAGCTACTTTTAATTGTTATGTAATTGAAAAATTGAAATATTTTATGTCTACTTCAATTATAAGTATTAAAATGTGGATTGGAACAATTAATTTCTCGTGGAAGACAAAAATTTTACTATTCAATTACTGATAATATTTTAAATATGGATCCTTATCCCAGCAAGCAAAATTCTCATCTCTTTAGGGATCATCTATGCTCTGCTAATAATAAAGAATATGCGTATGCTATCTTCCTTAAATCAGAAGTTATAATAAAAACATGGTAACTGAAAATTTTCGTTTATGGCTTTTCCATGTATATTGTTATATCACGAACCGTAAGAAAATAACACTTTTCTAAAACTGATATTTTAAGAAGCAGTAATTTAAGGTCCACATGTGTGGCTCTCAGATTTCAGTGGGAAAAAAAAAAAAAAGGTTGGAAAATTTCCAAATGATTAAAGCACTCAAAATGGACTTAAAGTGACTTAAATAACTATACATAACACATTAACATAACATAACATACATACACGAGTAACATAAGATACACTAAAACGTTGAACGCATTAAAAACCATTTTAATTATTAAAAAAAGGCTTATCGAAAATTAGTATAATAAAATTATTAATATTAAAAATATGAATTTTACTATATACTGTAGCTATGCAAACTCTTGTCCATTTTCGGTAGATTAAACAAGTCAATGAATGTTGGCTGTTCCATTTTAAGCACATATATTAACGATTCATTTTTGCATTTACGACGAATGTTAGATTTTTTTTCTTATTGATAAAGGTAAATTGATAATAGAAATATTGAATTCAATCTAGGGACAGTTTAGAGTTTAAAATGCAATAATATATCATGCATTTTGTTTTGAGACCATTTGATATCTTTTTATCGCTCTTCTATTTGAAAAAAGATGTGAACAAAGTTTTTCTGTCCATGCTACTCAACAGGCCAAACTGTTTTTCATTGACCACCAAACTTCATTCACATGTGCTTTGTGGCATAAGAATGTGGCCCTTGGAATGATTTCTTCCAAATTTTATTAAAGGAAATAAAAGAAAATTAAAAGAAGTCTTACAGCTTTTACACATTTAAAAAATAATTTTTTTCTTCCAACTATGCCAATTTAATTACTGTGTAATTATGCAAAAAATTTAATAATCCAAAAAAATATTTTGCGTTACTTCCAAAAATAGCTATAATCATTTTTACTGCTTTATTAAAAAATTTTGGGAAACATATTTCAATTCTCTTAATTTTCTTCGTTTCTTGAAAACTTGCTGAATCTCCTCTCATTTAAATCTTTTTTTACTACATTGAAATTAACTGCAATCTATATTTTTCGGGATCAAGCAAGTCATTGAAAACATATGTTTTCAGTTATAGTTTTCACATTCTAAAACATTAATGCCTACTTACATTGATTTAAACATTTCCTTGTTTTTCTTTGAATAAAGTCTAAATATTCTTTGTCCTTTGGTGGAGTATTTCTTTCAACTGTTTAAGCTTGAAGTGTTTCATGCTTATGAAAATGAAACTTTTTCTCAAACTTTCTCTCTATTTCTGATGGACTAAAAGTTTAAAAGTCCGCACATTCAAAGTCAATTCAGAGTTTTAATAGATTCAGTATCTTTTTATTTGTTAAACTTTAATAGTATTAAATTATTTTAATTCTGCATTCTTACCATAATCTAGAATCAGTGTGCGGGCCAATAAATCCCCATATTAAATTAATAAATGATATATATATATTGTCTAAGTTAGAAGGTTACTGGTTACTATTAAAAATGTTCATAATGAAATTTTTGGTCCTTGAATAAATATAAAATAGACTTGTACATGCAAGGTAATTTTAAAATGAGCAAGCACCCTTGCAAAGAATACAAAACAATAAAAATAACTTGCAATATTTGCACGGAAAAGGAATAGTCAGATTCAGAATATGTAGATGCAGAAAGAACAAATTAATATTAGATGAATTCTTTGTGTTTAGATCAATGCATATTAAGCTTAGATTTCCAATTTTATAAGTATTACCTGAAGTTGGCTCATAATTCATTCAATTTTGCAATCATGCTCATTTTACAGTGCTGGAGCAACAATTTATTAACTTTGTCGAAACTGGATAGTAATTTTTTTTTTTTTTATAATTTAGCCCATCATCTTAGCAATCATGAATTGCTGATTGTCTTTCGTATGTAGATGAAAATTTATATTAGAATCGCTGCAACCCAATTACAATGATAATGTTTCTGCTTCATTCACTTATTTCTCGCTTGCAAAAGTAGATCGAAAATTTGTTCTTCAATTCAACAATGAAGAAAATATTGAATAAATATATAGAAAATCCCAACATGCTGAAAATTGAAAAAAAGGCTGTTATCCTTTAAAAAAAAGGTATACAGGTATCAAATACAAAACCTAGGTGAACACAAAAAATAATACTTTTAGAATTGCACAACATAAATACATAATGCTTTCAAATTGTTAATTTGGAAATACTAATATCGCATGGAAAAAACCTTGTTTCTCTAACAGAACTCTAGAGACCGAATTGAATTCCCTTTAGGCTAGCATGTTTACCATCAAAGGCAGTTGTCAAATGGAATTTTCCAGAAGAACCTACAAATCTATATTCTTAACCGAAATATATTCGCACGTTCCAGAACATTCGTCGTTAGGATCGGTGTTTACTGTCCTTGCAACCATTCAGTATCCATCTAAAATGTATGTAAATCTACCTTTTCATGAAGAAAAATAATATTACAAGGTGGCAACATTGCATATTCGTAAGAATATAAACAAAATCAATCTAAAATTATACAGAAAATAAGCAGAAATATCTAGTCCTGGGCAGTGAAGTTCGTCTCTGGTTCGTCTACGATCGGTTTTCAGCGCTAAATACTTTTGTGTATACTGCATATTGTGAATATGCAGCAATTTACGAATGTTAACAAATTCTAAAGAATATTTTGCAAATCTCAATATCCAACAGTTGGGAAATGAAGTTATCTCCATAGAATTCTTGCATGGAAGTTGTAGATCTCACAGAATTATAATATCTTAGGTCATCAAACCTATGAAACGAGATATCTGAATGAACAATAGTATAAATTAACACCAGATTTCATATATATATATATATATATATATATATATATATATATATATATATATATATATATATATATATATATATATATATATATATATATATATATATATATATATATATGTATATATATATATATATAATGATCTCACTTTTTTCAAAAAGTAAGTGAGATAGTTTTAAAACTCAAAAACTCAGATGTTGAGTTTCCTTTTAAGATAGAACGTCATTACCATTTTCCCCAATTTTCAAAAAAGTGGTATCACAAAAGGAGAAAAGACTTGAATGGAAATATGAAAGACAAGAAACAGACTTTCTGTCTCTAAATAAGAAAGGCGTGCTTTTTCTTCCTTTCTTTTTTAATTTTTCTGAAAAAAGTAGTTTGCACAAAGAAAAGGCATATATCTCGAATTTCTGGTAACAATAACTACTTTGATAAAAAAAAAAATCGTTTTCATTTTATTCATCTCATAGGAGTTTGAAAAAGATAGAAAAAATAAAACTCTTTGTATTCTCCATTTTTTTTGTGTGTGTGTGTGTATTTTGATTTTCAGAACTATAGACAGAGGCTGGAATTTCTCTTTAGTCAATAGTTTCATTTTTTCTTCTTTTAATAACTTAAGAATTATATTTTTCTTTAGCAATTTTTTTTTCTTGATACAGAGACATCTGAAATATGTGAAGTTGATCCAGTAGAATTGTATTAATATACTACTCAATGGATAAGAAAGAGAGTTCAGTTCTTTTAAATATTTTCATTTAAAAAATAAATACAATACTTATAGATATTTTTCTTTACTATTTCTTTTATTATTCTCAACGTAAAATAAAATGTTCATTGTAAAACTTTTCGTTCAAGGATTGACGACAAAGTAATAACAGGAAATCAAAAATTTGAATATTTTTATTTTAAATATCAAGAAAGTCAAACGTAAATTATCATATATTTAGCTTTTTTTTTTCTTAAAACTGTTATCACTGTTTTTATTTAAAAATAATAGTATATTATCTTTGCATTTTTATATTGATTATTTTTCATTTCTAATCATTAAACGTTTCAATAAAAAAATGCATTTATGATGAAAAACTTAATAAAAATTTGTTAATCCTTACTGAATTTCACTATGTCCTAATTGAAATTTATTTCATAATTATTCAGTTTGATCGTGTAACTCAGAATAAAAATTAACGTTAGAAAGCAACTAAACATTTTGTCAAATCCTTTCATAATATTTCAGTGTTCTTTAAAAAATTCAAAAAGGCAATCTAAATCCTGTTCCCGAGTGACGAAATAAAGTTATTCGAAAACATATTGCAAATGAATCAGCTCTGTCATATGACAATTTTAAAAGATTTAAATTTTGCACAATAAAAAATGATTTCCAATTTATGGATTTTCGAAATGTTTTGACTTCTTATATATTAATATTTTTACCCAGAGAATAAAAATTTATAATAAAGTAAATAGTCATAATTCCAAAAGATTTTGTTTTATTAAAGTTTTCCAAATGAAGAAATATCTTCGAAAAATCTTTTGATATGTATTTGTAGTATTGTTTTGCTTTCTCAGAATTCCTCAAACAATGCATAATTCTACTGTTTTCTTAGCATAATTCCACAACATGGCGATTGCTCTAATATGTTAGTACAAATATAATCCCAATGTCCAACCAAAATAAATGAATTATTAATCTAAAAATAATATTTCTGTTAATATAATTTACTCTAGAAATCATTTAAATATCATCTTGTATTGAGAATATGCAAATAATTTTACTTGAAAGAATTAAGCTATAAATTCCGTTAATTAAAAAAAAATTAAAATAAACATCCTACAATACTTTAATCAGTATCAATAAAAATACAAAAATTTGTCCTTCAAAATGATTAAAAAATTATAAAAATTTGAAAAATAAATCTTTCGGAAGTTATTCGCAAAATCTCTGAAATTTGATTTAATTAATTTTGAATAATTAAATGTTGAATAAGAATTTTGAAAAAAATGTACTAAGATGGATACATCGCTATCTTCTAATATATTTATGCCAACTTTACTCTAGGATATACGGTCTGTTAGATCACCAACATAAGAACTCACATTCATTAATATTAAAGAATACAAAGGAAAAATAATTTTCATTCATTTAAATATTTTTAAAACAAAAAATACTTAGTACTTAAAGCTTAAAATTTGTTATCTATTTCAATAAACTTTCGAAATTTTATAGATGTTCCGTAAAAATATGATAATCGTCTGGCGTAAACAAAAATGAAATTTCGTTGTTTAAATTATTGTTCTTTTACCCACATAAATATAGTGAATAAATAAAATATATCCAATGGCAGACGAAAAACATTATTTTCTGTCAAATGTTTTCGAATTTCATGTTTCGAATTCATTTTTATGCGAGAAATCACATTTTTTTCCTGAAAGGATAATTTGATTTTATGGATTGGAGATTTGTAAAATGATAAGAAACTATTAAACGTAAAATTGCAGTTTTATCAGACTTTTATGCTCGTCGCGATGGCAACGTATGATAAAAATTGGGCTCCCTCCTTCCAAATCAATTTTAAATTATTTTTCCGTTGCTGTTTGGTTACGATATGTGAGTTTCTGTTTTATTTTTTAATTCAATTTCTTTATATTTAAAGTTAATACAGATATGATAAATCAAATTTCTTTCTAAAGACTTTGTTTACAGATGTTACTTAATAAATCGCATTATTTTAAATGTCTGGTCCTTTCATTATGACTCAAGTCTTTTTCATCATGTTCTTCTAAGCAGGTTTTATTTATAAATAATAGCTTTGTTTTCTTTTGTTATTTGCAGTTTTGACGTTATATGTAGAATACATTTTCTTTTTTTGTAGATTTGGGAAGCAGAATCAGATGATCATAAATAATCACAATATGTAATTCAAGCAAGTGTAAAATAGTAGACAGATATTTTTAAAAATGTATTTCCCTCTCAAAATGGTAGAGAGAAATTTTTAAAAAGAATTTCCTTGACATCTTTTGATTCTACTTTTTAAATAATAACTCTCTTCATTTCAGAAAGGGCATTTTAAAGCTGATAACATGAGGATTAAAAATCATACTCACTATAATGTTTCGTACTGGAAATTTTGAGTAAATTTGCTTTATAGAAATTGTTTAAACTGAAATGATTAGGAAACTATGAAATGCATCCCTATGTTTGAAATATAAATTTCTATTTATATTTAATGTTTGTATCTAAATGCTGTATCTCTAAATGTTGTATTTAATGTTTGTATCTAAATGTTGTATTTATTGTTTATATCTAAAGGTTGTATCTCTAAATGTTGTATTTAATGTTTATATCTAAAGGTTGCATCTCTAAATGTTGTATTTAATGTTTGTATCTCTATGTTTGTATATAAATTTATAGATGTTTATCATCCATATTGTATTTTCATGGATGTTAAACAACTATGAATTTATTCTGCTATAATTTTCTTTTATTGCTTAATCTAAAACTGAAATATTTTAAATTTACGAGAGTTGTATGTCTTTTATTGAATAAATGAACACTATTAACAAAGAGCCCTTCTAATATGAAACGGAATCAAAGAAAGATATATTTTTATGACACTACTGCGTAATATCATAAGAATGGATTAATTCTAATTATGTATGGTGCTATAAAACTGTTTCAGTTATTCAGTTCTAAAAATATCAAGCAGAAGAGAAAGCAATCTCATATCCCCATTTGCATAACCATTCTGGCAACTGGAAAGCTTTAAGGCATGACATGGGAATTTACTAAATCTACATTAATTACTGAAAATATATCTGAAATAATTATTTGCATAAATAGTACATATGCAACAAAAAGGATAAAATAATATAATCAATTACTGTAATTTTATATTTAGTAAAGCGCAGAAGAAATATCTTCAATAATAATAAATAGAACGATACAGGGAATTAAAAAAAAATGTGTAGACCGTTGCCTATTGAAATTACCATCATGAAATTGTCGATAAGAAGTAGTAAAAGCAATCTAGTAAAAATAATTTGATTAATACTTGCGAAGAAATATCGATGCAAATGAACGTGAAGTATGTGCAGTAATTTCTTCTTTGGTCATTGAGTACGAGGCATTGATTTATGAGGCTATGGGGCAAAAGGATATCTTTATTTTTTGATAAATTTGAGTATCCTTTATTTTTTTGCCTGCAGAAGAAGTTGATTTCTTTTTTGGAATCCTGCAGAAGAAGTTGTTTTCAAAAATAGTTGAAAAGACGACGCTTTTCAATTATTTTTGTTCTAGACTAACCATTCCTCTAGCATATTCTTACAGAGGATATCTTTTCTTTTTGATTTAGGAAGATTTTTTTTGTATATAAAATTCCCCATTTTGCATACAGCCATTTGCCAGTAATTTTCTTCAAGTATCATGGTACGGGGAAGATGCACTAAGTAGCATAATGAAGTGACATGCCGATTCTACTACAACTACTCTGATCACTGTTCAGTCAGGGGACAGGAAAAGACCCAAGAAGAAAATAATATCCTTTCTGACCCAATTAGCAGGTCGAAAGTTAACTAATGACAGGATATTAAAATATTTTCTCCTTGTTTCATCATTGCTTCAAGAGCTCTTCCATTGCTCTAGTATGTTTTCAGAAGGGATATTTCATTTGTTACTTGAGAAATCGTTGTTTCCTTTCCATCCACGTTGCCCTTCACTAGAAATTGACCATTTTATGTTGCTTCTTTTGCCAGTTGGTCTGCTTGTATTGCTTACATAAGCTTTTATCCACGAGATTTTTAGATTTGATAAAAGGGTGCAAAAAATTTATTCTTTTTTTTTTCGGTTGTATTTTTTGAATTAGAAGATGTCATTATACTTGTTACAGCTGTAATCTACAGATTCTGCAAATTTCTTATGCTCTGATTATTGGAATAAAATATACTCATTTCTTAAGAGTTAAAATCATTTTATTAACGCAAAGCGCAGCACAGAGACATTTACCAACATATGCAAGGAAAACGAACAGAACTACGCCGTAGAGGTTTTAACATCTGTTCATATTATGCTAAAACTCTGACATCATACAGTGACGTAATGAAAGACCAATAAGAGATCGCATTATCACATCCCTTTAATTTCTTTTACATACGGGCTGTGATCAAGGAAAAATTCGTGATGAGAAATAATGCAACAACGCTTGATATATCATCGATACGCATTTAAAGTACTGTTGTTTTGAATATGAGGTGCATATATAACTGTTTCATGAAATTCAGTAAATTCAACTTGAAATATTATCATATATTTGATTAAAAAAAATCAAACAAGCTTTTCAAACTGTAGCAAATATTTAATATCACAAGTACATTTATAGTACTTTTAATATAGTTTCAATTATCTTTTTATTAAATTTATTTGATGCTCAGCACTTATAATAGAGAGAAAACATTAAAGATGTCCATGATGATTTTGTGGCTTCGGTGTCATAAGTTCCAATTTCAAACATTGTCTCCATTATAGCTCCATCTTGTATACATGTATGAAGAACGTTAAATACGACGTCAGAAGGAAAAATGTTTGGGAAAGTGAATCAAGTTCGTGAAGGTGTGATGTAGAAACAAGAGTTATCTTTCCCATCGACATTTGGCAGTGGATCAAAACCACAACATCTGACTCGCCTTCGTATTGCTTCAAAATAAGGTGCTCATATACTCAAGTCCGTTTAATAACATAGATAAAAGTAATTATTTGTCAGAAATTTTGAAATTCAAGGCATGCAAAATATTTTATAGAACACAATAAAATAAATAATTTCGATTATTTCAAAAATGAAAAGATTGAGAAGCAAAATGAGAAGTTAATTATATCTTTCATATCATGTTTATAATTCAGCAATATCTTGTTTACGAAATATTGGTGATGTTATCTCCAAACATTAATGCCCAGTAATTTGATAACACCATCTCTCTTATTTCTTTATCAGTATCACGTATCTGAATGGCCAAAACTTTCTATTTTTACATAATTCTTGGAAAAGACAAGTGTCTGGAAAGGCCATGCTTCAATATAAAACAGTCAACGTCACAGTGCTCTCGTGTTTCAAATGAACTTCCTATTCTTTCCTATTTATTTTAATTATAGATCCCGATATGAAAATAAAACATCGTGCTTGCTTCTTCCATTAATTGCATTAATAATATAGAAATAGTTGCTAAAAATATCACTTTTCTAGAAATCGAAACGTACTAAATACTAAAACCGTTTATACTATAAAGCCCTTCTGTACCTCTGGTGCTTATAACTGAGTTGTCTGACCAGTTGGATGAGCACAATACAGAGGAAAAAGAAGGAAAGAAAAATGTATATACTATAAACCATTCACAGAGAATCCAATCTCAAACACATCCTGCACAGTTATATTTAACGCTCTAAAAATGATATAGAAAAGAGTTACAAGAAAAAATACCTAAAAAAAAATAGCAAGTACAAGCAAATTTATGCCCGATTTTGGTAAGTGTGTTTCAAATTGTGTTCAATAAGTTTACTCTATGTATATTTTAACTGCCGTTCAGTCAATGTCCATTTATTCATTGATCAGTGCTCAGAAATTTTGAGTCACGTGAAAATGTTTACAAAAGGAAATTTAACTATCTTTCCATGCAACTAAATATGGATATCTGTCATTTATGAAGAAAATGTGAGACATTCAATCGTTAGATATCATTTCCAGATCGCAATGCAACAACGGATATTAATTCTGAATGCAGCGATTACATCGAACTGATTAAATTAAGTATCAAAAAACATAATAATATTTGTCACAAACCACTTAAAGTTTTATGTGTTAATATGCATTAATATATATAGATTAATATATTATATGAGTAAACTACTAAATAACTAAAATTTTATTGGTTAATAAGTTCTGCATTAAAACAATACAGCTTTCGGTTCAAAATAAATATTGCAGATAAATACGGAAAGACGCAATTTGGAAGCAGGCAATCATTTTGGTTAAGTCATGTCATTCATTACTAGATGAAAGAAATAATAAAGATTCCTGGTAAACTCCTAAGAATAACTTATCTGCAAAGGACGCCATTCTTTTTATTAACTTCAAGAACAAAACTGAGCATTTCGAGCCTGGGGATTCGGAAATATCGTACGGTTAGTCACTTACTTCCCGATAAAGTGATGGATTATCGGAGTACGTCCAAGACTTTCTTCCAATAAGGATTGCTTAGCCAAGGAAAGGATATTATTACATGAATCAGCAAGGTGCCATTTCTTTTTTGATCGAATGAAGAGACTATGCATAGTAGATGATTGATATGTTTAGTGATTTGAAGATTGAGAATTTTCTAGAGTGGCTGCAAAAATCTACGTTCTATAGAATCTAAAATTTCCAAAGCAATTTTATTTAAATAGAATCTACTTGAAAAAAGATATTCTTTCTTAAGGCAATATTATAATTTTTTCAAGTAAGGATATTTTTTGGGGAATGTTTCTATTGAAATATTTGATAACTTGCTTTCTAACTTTTCTTAATTCTGCATGGAATTTACTGATAGCACTTAGACACACTTCACTTTTTCTGGATGAAAGAAGACTGATCTGGTACATTGAAATGGATAATATATATATATATATATATATATATATATATATATATATATATATATATATATATATATATATATATATCACATTTTGCTAAGTAAGTTGACTCTTCTAGGTGTATTTTAGCTGGTAATTTCATAGTCATACGATTAACCATAATTTAATCAATTAGTTCGAAAAACTTAAAACTCAAAAACTCATCCTAAAATTTTGTATACTTGGAAATCTTTGGATCCAAATTTAAATCTCTTTGTCTTAAACTAGATACATCTGATTGAAACTGTATTAGATAAGCAGAAAATGATTTTGATTTTCCATTTAGTACTTAAAAGAAGTGAATTAAATGAAATAAATGGTGCCTTGTAGAATTAAGAAATTGTAAGAATTCTTTATTTTTTCTTCTTTGAATTGTTTCAATAATTCGTCATAAAATTAATCAAGATGTATTTTAAATTGGTTTCTTTGTGAAATTTAATATAATAAATTAATTCTATTATTAATAATTGATTTTCGATTGAAACTAACTGAAACTAATTTAATATATCAAAATTTAAATATTCTTCAATTAATTTTTCTTTTAATTAAATAATTCTGAAATTGGAAGACAATTAGGTTTGCGCTGAAATTTCGATTCATTTCTTATTCTTTTTCTTTATATTTTATATTATAACTTTGTTTAGAAACAAAATAAGAATAAAAGAAATAATATTTTGAGCTTTAAAAAAAAACGAAAAAAATTATTTTTGTTCATCAGAATGAGAAGCATTTATTCAACACCTATTTTTTAAAGGCTGTTTTTTCTCACTATTTTGATTACTTGTTACGAAATTCGGATGATAAAGGCTCTAAAATGTGTAAATTAATCATCAGAAGTTCCATTTTTTACGAGGAAATAAAAACCAAAATTGTATCTAAAAATATTTATATCTCCTAACTAATATAAATAAAAACATGTAAATTTCATATAATAATTTTACTTTACATTATGAAATGAGTAATAAAATTATACGAAGTGGAATAAAATATTTTCTGTAACTATAAAATATGTTGGAATATCCTATCATGGAATCATGGAATATCCTATGTTAATTATTATTTTGAATTGATAAGAACATACATTGGAAAGAAAATCTCATCAAGATAAATGCATTATCAATGTTAGCAAAGAAATATTTACTTACAAATAGAAACCTTATCATCTGCTTTGCCAAATAATTTCCCTTTCTCATTTTAAAAAATAAAACTTTTCTCTATCAAATCTTGTATTAGTAAAAGAACGAAATGGAAGTAATAACAAGTAACATTTCTGGTACATTTAAAGGATATTAAGTTCTTTTTACCTTCTGTGCAAATTTAAATTCTGTTGGAGATATCAACCAAATGCTTCCAATTTATATGGAGGATGTGCAATAAAAGTGTTCTAAAAGATGCAAAGTGCAAATAATTAAATTAATTGTTTATGCTAATTACATCTATAGTGAGTGGCAACATGCATGTTAAATACTTATCTCTAATTATAACAAGAATGTGAGAAAACGTAGATCGCTCTGAACTTGGAATAATCAAATTTGTATCATGCATTCCTTGGTGCTAAAGCATCTTTAAACATCTTTTTTATAATTTTATTTAAGAACTAGTCAAAAGTTTATTGTATTTGTTAACTCTCCACATTTTTCACTACTGATATAAGGGCATGAATTTTGGCATGAAAATAGTTTTTACATACTCTTAATTAAAAAAAATCCTACATATATATATATTCTAACAACGTTTGTAATTTTAAATATTCTAAGCT
Organism: Argiope bruennichi; assembly: GCF_947563725.1. Taxonomy (NCBI): domain Eukaryota; kingdom Metazoa; phylum Arthropoda; class Arachnida; order Araneae; family Araneidae; genus Argiope; species Argiope bruennichi. The sequence goes on from NC_079157.1 coordinate 39,234,661, forward strand.
ATTTTAGATAGCTATAGATTTAAATACAAAATCGAAATTAATATAATGAACAATAGCAACAATATCCTATTTCTGCTGCTTCATTCTTTTATAAGAGAATGGCATCTCGTAAGTACATATTTTGGAACTTTAGATTCTGTTGAAGGCATTCTTTCAAAAATAATTCCAAAAAATTCGACAACTTATAATCGCTCAGCTGAAAAATAATCTACAACGCTGTCTCATCTTTTGGTTAAACAAAAGAAAAAAAATGAATCTTGATAACTCATGTTATATTATCTTTTCCTGAACCAGGCAATTCCTTTTAGACTGAAACTCTAAATGACAGATTCCGATAATCAATCACTTTACCGGAAAGCAAAAAAATAGCTTTAACGATATTCAAGCGTTTCCTGGCATGCAGTCCAACATTTTGATCTAAAAGTTAATAAAAGCGATGCTATTTTTTGTATATAAATATTTATTATCTGTTTCATAAAGTATCAAATTACATGTCAAATAAACGGTTGCATTTTCCTAAGATGTTTTTGTCATCGATTATCTGAGTTATTTGATTTTAGGCGAAAGATGTGTCGATGTAATACAGAAAACTTATATTTTGTTAAGAAGTTTGTTATCGTTTTTGAATACCTATAAATCTCATTTTGTAAAATCGGTACAGCCTTTTTTTTTATTCATAAGTTATGGATTATGAAATTAAAAATTTAATTAATAGTATTTTTCAAAGATATGTATCATCTGAAATATATACTCGTTGTAGTTATCAAAATTTATCTTAATTAAAAAAACGTACACTATTTCAATATTAAAGTGACGATGAAATAATAAAAATCTATAGTTTTGTAAATGAGAAAAAGGGAACATGGAAAATATATTCATGTGACAACATGAAATAATCATTCTACCGAGAACATTTTAAATTTTTGGTACTGAAAACTTTGATAGTATATAGTGCATTGTGTGTCATTGTGGTTTTGTGAGCAAAAATTGCTGATTTATCACTAAACAACTACTGGTCATAAGTCCATCCGTAGTTAAGAATCACAATATCGATTTAGGAGATAACATTGTTTTCTCTTTGTTAAATAAGGTCAGAATCGGACAACAGGTTTAAAACATCTTGCTGTAAAGTTTAATTTAATTTAATATATATATATAATATTCGTAGACAAAATGTCACAAGATGAGCCATTTTGTTTTTTCTGACATAATTAATGTTATGTTTAAAATAATTTGTTTTCAAGTTGAAGAAGAAGTTGCATTGTGAAATCACTTAAAAGCACAAAAGTATGTGAAATAATATGTACTCTTACTATGAAAACATGACGATGGACTGTAACTAAGATATAACTAACATTGTTTTCTCTTTGTTAAATAAGGTCAGAATCGGACAACAGGTTTAAAACATCTTGCTGTAAAGTTTAATTTAATTTAATATATATATATAATATTCGTAGACAAAATGTCACAAGATGAGCCATTTTGTTTTTTCTGACATAATTAATGTTATGTTTAAAATAATTTGTTTTCAAGTTGAAGAAGAAGTTGCATTGTGAAATCACTTAAAAGCACAAAAGTATGTGAAATAATATGTACTCTTACTATGAAAACATGACGATGGACTGTAACTAAGATATAACTAACATTGTTTTCTCTTTGTTAAATAAGGTCAGAATCGGACAACAGGTTTAAAACATCTTGCTGTAAAGTTTAATTTAATTTAATATATATATATATTATTCGTAGACAAAATGTCATAAGATGAGCCATTTTGTTTTTTCTGACATAATTAATGTTATGTTTAAAATAATTTGTTTTCAAGTTGAAGAAGAAGTTGTATTGTGAAATATCTTAAAAGCACAAAAGTATGTGAAATAATATGTACTCTTACTATGAAAACATGACGATGGACTGTAACTAAGATATAACTAACATTGTGTTCTCTTTGTTAAATAAGGTCAGAATCGGACAACAGGTTTAAAACATCTTGCTGTAAAGTTTAATTTAATTTAATATATATATGTAATATTCGTAGACAAAATGTCACAAGATGAGCCATTTTGTGTTTTCTGACATAATTAATGTTATGTTTAAAATAATTTGTTTTCAAGTTGAAGAAGAAGTTGTATTGTGAAATATCTTAAAAGCACAAAAGTATGTGAAATAATATGTACTCTTACTATGAAAACATGACGATGGACTGTAACTAAAATATAACTAACATTGTTTTCTCTTTGTTAAATAAGGTCAGAATCGGACAACAGGTTTAAAACATCTTGCTGTAAAGTTTAATTTAATTTAATATATATATATAATATTCGTAGACAAAATGTCACAAGATGAGCCATTTTGTTTTTTCTGACATAATTAATGTTATGTTTAAAATAATTTGTTTTCAAGTTGAAGAAGAAGTTGCATTGTGAAATCACTTTAAAGCACAAAAGTATGTGAAATAATATGTACTCTTACTATGAAAACATGACGATGGACTGGAACTAAGATATAACTAACATTGTTTTCTCTTTGTTAAATAAGGTCAGAATAGGACAACAGGTTTAAAACATCTTGCTGTAAAGTTTAATTTAATTTAATATATATATATAATATTCGTAAACAAAATGTCATAAGATGAGCCATTTTGTTTTTTCTGACATAATTAATGTTATGTTTAAAATAATTTGTTTTCAAGTTGAAGAAGAAGTTGTATTGTGAAATATCTTAAAAGCACAAAAGTATGTGAAATAATATGTACTCTTACTATGAAAACATGACGATGGACTGTAACTAAGATATAACTAACATTGTGTTCTCTTTGTTAAATAAGGTCAGAATCGGACAACAGGTTTAAAACATCTTGCTGTAAAGTTTAATTTAATTTAATATATATATATAATATTCGTAGACAAAATGTCACAAGATGAGCCATTTTGTTTTTTCTGACATAATTAATGTTATGTTTAAAATAATTTGTTTTCAAGTTGAAGAAGAAGTTGCATTGTGAAATCACTTTAAAGCACAAAAGTATGTGAAATAATATGTACTCTTACTATGAAAACATGACGAGGGACTGGAACTAAGATATAAATAATGTGCATTACTTTTTATTTTTACTTTGGGTGATTAGAACAGGGTGGATGACAGATTAAAACATCGCAATTAATTGTTTGTCATATTAGAACATCATAATACCTGCATATATTTTAGAGTTAGAAAATAATTATATGTTGTTGTTTCTTATGGCACTTGCCATAGGCAAGCCCGCTGCTCGAAAACAGTCGGATTTAGACCTGGGGGGGGGAGTGCCTCTTGTTTCTATAGTAGCACCATCTAGGGCCAAGAGAGCGACTTAGCTACACACACTTCACAACCCTTTTTACGGGGCGGACTTCATTCACTCAAACACAGATCGTAATTTAGATCCGAATCAGGGAACGATCACCCCTGATCCAGTACCCCCAGTGGTATTACTCTCGACATGGAGGACTTTGTGACCACGACAGATTTAACGCGCGTCAGCCACCAAGCACGTGGGGAATCTTCGGCCGGCGGGGTTCGAACTCGCAACCTAAGGTACGCGAATCCGACGCTCTACCAACCAGGCTATCCCGGCCTTAAATAATTATATGATATAAATAAGCACGTGCAAATTAGTATTATTTAAACACCATTTTCCATTTGTTAGTTGAACGATGAAAATAGCTATCATTAAATTGTATTTTTAGGACAATTTGTAAATAAAATTTCAAATAAATTACGTGAAATTCAGATAACGAGTCATTCTTCCTCATATGGATTTCAAAGACTGAATATTGTGAACTTCTCTTTCACAGCAGTCGTTTGAAGCGTTTCTAATTACAGGTTGGGAAAATTAGGTTCTATCTAAATTAACCAATTTAGAAATGAAAATTAAGTTAAATGCAAAAAGGGAACCAAAAAGAAATGATGAATGCGACTTGAAAACTTTTTCAAGATCACCCTCTGGCAGGGATTCAAACTAGGGAATTTTTCTGGGAGGAGTTTGACTTTCGTCCAAAATATTGACCCCTCGTGACCAAAAATACCCAGAAATTAAGATTTTAGAGGTAAGAATAATTATCATAAAATCCAAAACAATAAAATACGCAATAGTAAGAAAAATATTATTTCAAAAATTTTAAATCTAAGCAATACTACAGCAAAATTCAAAAAGACCAAACTATAAAAAGACAATTTCATCATAAAAACTAAAAAAAAAACAAAAAAAAAACATACCAGTTGAAATTAAAAATTCCAAAAACTTTGTGAAGAAAATAAACCTATCAGCACAGACCAAAAATTTTAAACTAATTTAATTTTCCGCCGTTTAAAGATGTATGCGCCTATAACGCTTGGTCAAGGGACCTCGTCAGCAGACGTAGTAGCAATACCACTCACTATATTCAATGTATCATGTGTTAGTTTTGGTTCAGGAAATATTTACTTTTAATTGAATTCCCTAATGATTATTTTATTTATTGCTGTATTTAACTGCTGAATTCTAACCCCAGAGCAGAGTCGCCACTCAAACATCTTCCTCAGAATTAGCAGATGTCATAAATTCGTTTAATAAAAGTATCAACTGTTAGGAGTGCGTCAACAATAAGAAAGAGCAAATTTACTGTCAATGCCAGAAAGCTGCATTGTGATCATCACGGGTTTATTTTATGCATTTGAGAAATACAGGTATCCCCCCCCTCACATCAAAAAAAGGAATTTGTAGTTCAAACCCATGCTGGGTCACAGAACTGTAAGTATGATACAGAAATTCAGCCAGACTTCATTTGCATCTGTTTGCAAAAGCTGTGATCCGCAAACTGCAGAGGAAACTCTGGAAGATCTTTCAGTTAGAACCAACTCTCAGAAAAAAAAATGAAACATGGGAAAGTTAAGAGTGCTTATGTATCGGACTTACGAAGAGATCGTCACTCTGCCTTCTACAGAAGATTCCTTCTTGTGGAAGAACTCCTCTTACAGCGGAATTTTCGTGGATACTACAGGAAGAATGAGAAACATTTCAATCTTTTTTTATGATGTCCATGTCTAAAAGTTTGTTTTCGTATAAGTTAAACTTCGAAAAATAAAGCAAGCCTTGATACGCAAAATAATTTTTGGTGCGGATTTAATATTCTAATTTTACATTCCAATATACAGTTTTTAATCTTTATACCTTCTTATTTTTGGTAATAAATCCTTAAAAATTACTGGAAAGAAATAAATACAATTTATAATAGCAGTTGAGTACAAAAGTAGAGCATAAAAATAATGGTTAAACTGTAAATGATCTTTTTTAGGAAAAATGAAAATCGTTTATTAGGAACAATAGTTATTTTAATTATAGACTGATGCAATTTTATTTTATATCGAATTTATTAATAAGTTACTTTGAATGTTAAGCAAATGAATGCAATTATGTTACAATATGCATGGCTTTTACTTTTACTACGAATTGATATTTATCATGAAAATATTTATCTCTAATATTAAGAAATAAAATATTTTCAAAAAAGAAAAATTCTCTACATTTCGCAGCTATTTTGCCTTAGAAATGTTATTTATTAGCATGTAGAAAATTATCTTCAGCAGACATTAACATTTTAAAATGAATTTTAATTTGTGTATCAACTTTAATATGTATATACAAAAGGATTCTTTTTTAAAATTTTTGAAAATTAAAAAAAAAAATAGGGGAGGTAAATCAGCAAGGGTTCAAACAAATTCAAAAAGTGTAGTTAGGAATATGAATCTCCTTTTTAGAATAACAAATCGAATTGTATATATATTCTGACAGGAAATAAATAATAAGAAAATAAAAGTTTAACACATTTGCAAAAATATGACAGAAATAATAATTTAATTTTATGATTTATTCTGAGAAGTCAAACCTTACCTCATGATAAAAATGAATATGCAAGAGTGGGAGTGCGTTGGCGCTCTACAGGCTATACTATTTTCTATAGAGCTACTAAACCTGAAATTATAATTATAATTGAAATAATTAAAAATTAATCAACATTTTAGCTCTATTCCGTAATAACTCTCAAAAATATTACAGAATTTTACACAGTTCCAAAATTTATAAAAATGTATTTTTAATGATACAAATTTAATCGTCATGCTCATTTTTGTTGAATTTTCACAGTGTAAAAATGCAAAAATTTCTCTTGATTTTTAATTAATTAAAATTCTATTCTGCTCCTCAAATTATATATGTAGCAAATTAATTAACTCTAGTTCAACCGGTCAAATCTGTAAAGTGATACCACATGCATAGAGACTCATGCACATTCATTTTATTATGAGCAGATATGTGAAATAAAATGCTCTAGTTTAAATAATATTTCGGCAAAAAAATTAATAATTTTATTTATACTGCAAAAAAAAGAAAAAGAAAAGAAAAAAATAGAAATCAATGAAAAGACAATTCAAATTTTAATATAATACAAAATTTATCTTTAGGCTTTATTACGTTTGGGTGTTATCGTATAATAATAATACCAACATTTCTCTTGAATTATCATTAATTAAAATTCAAATTAATACATTTCTGCTTCTTAATGTGTATATGTACCAAGTTAATTAACTCTAGTTCAACCGTTTAAATCTGTAAAGTGATAACACATGCATAGAGACTCACGCACATTCAATTTATTATGAGCAGATATGTGAAATAACATGCTCTAGTTTAAGTAATATTTCGGCAAAAAATTTAATAATTTAATTTGTAATGCAAAAAAATAGAAATCAATGAAAAGACAATTCAAATTTTAATACTATATAAAATTTATCATTAGGCTTTATTACGTTTAGTTGTTATCGTGTAATAATACCAACATTTCTTTATTTTTAATTAATTAAAATTCAAATTAATGCATTTCTGCCCCTTAATGTGTACATGTACCAAGTTAATTAACTTTAATTCATCTGGTCAAATCTGTAAAGTGATAGCACATGCATTTATTTTATATCACACACATTCATTTTATTAAGCGAATATATATGAAATAACATACTCTATTTAAGTAATATTTCGGCAAAAAATTTAATAATTTTTTTTATACTGCAAAAGAAATAAAAATCAATGAAAAGACAATTCAAATTTTAAGATATTACAAAATCCATGTTTGTGCTTTAATGTACTTGGATGTTATCGTGCAATAATACTAAAAGTTTGCCTTATTTTTAATTAATTAAGATTCTAATTAACGCATTTATGCTATCCAAAGAATATATGTACTGTATACAAATGTATACTGTTACAAAGTGTATATGTCAAATCTGTAAAGTAATAACACCTGCAGACTCACGTACATTCATTTTATTATAAGCAGATATGTGGGATAACATGCTCTAGTCTTAGTAATATTTCATAATAGGCATCATTTCTCTTATCAATGCGTTCCATTATTTCTCGTTTTATAAGAATGCATTGGAAATTTCTGAAATAAAAGTATTTAGAATCCTAAAGGCTGCGTTTCATGCTTGTTGCATATAAATGATTAATTGCGTAAATTATTTCAAAACACATTCCATTTGTTTGCATTGTTTCCGTAATATCTAAATCAGTGATTCCCAGATAAAGACAATCATCCAATGTTATCATTAATTAAGTAAATTAATGAACTATGCATCAGTAAATTGCAATTATCTTTGGCATCTTAATAATGCAAATCCAAATTAATATCTGTATAAGCAATCACAAGTGGGCAATCGGGTACAACGCGCTCACTGGCACGCAATCACAATTGTTCAGTTCTCTAAATAATTGATTAAGCCTTATTTTCCACCCTTCCTTTTATTCTTAAAAGACGTACATTCAAAACAACTTTTGACATTGTTATTTGGATTTAAGTAATGAATTTGAATTTAATATATGTTTGTTCTCATTTTTTCAGACATTTTAAAGCCTATTGTAAAAAATAATAATCCATTTGTATTTGCCTGTTGATTTATTTCTTTTTAATGGGAAAGTGAAAAAAAATGAGAAACCATTAAATTTCTATCTTCATCACAAGATTCTCATTTTTTAATTACTGATAACGGAGATACTGAAACACTATTAAGCCTATCATTGGGCGCAATATTTGCTTAAGTGAGTTTGGGTGTGATACGACTGACTGGTGCAAAAAGGAAAATTATAATTAGGAATATTAAGATATGTGAATACGTTAATGATGATTTTTTTAAAGTCATATCACTGACTGTCTGATCCGCCCGAAGGTATACTGATAAATAATTATGAATGACTGCACCGCCGCAGCAGCAACACTGGTAGGAACTGTGATTGAATCATAAGGGCCATCACCGGCCACGGTACAACCTTTCCCTAAGGAAGTACGTCCCATCATTGATGAGAGGAGCCAGACCCTACCTTTTCTTGTATCCTATAGGGTGCTGAGAACCAACCACCATGCCGAAGCTTCTGATCTTCATTTCGAGCTGCCTCGTTGCCTAGGAAGAGAAATTTTTTTGAAAAACATTTGAAGATAGCTAAATTTGCATGAAAAATATTGGAAACATATCTATGAAACCAAATATACCAGTTAAGTGGTAAAATATGTATAAAAATTAGAAGAATGGACTTTTTTCGCTAAAAAGAGGTATTAAGAAAAATTCTCCTAGTTTAGAGATTTATCATATGATTTGTTTAAAATTTTGCAGATAGCTTAAAAAATATATTATCTAGTTTCTGAACTAAACAATAAGCTTATTTCAATCCATTATCTGATAAATAATACTGATTCGACTGATATATTCATTTTTTTCCACAATGTTAAGAGCTAAAACAACAATAAAATATTTCTAAATGAAAATAATTACTTATTTTCTAGTTTAGAAACTACAGAGCATATTGAGAAATCAGTATAACAAATATGAATAAAAAATAGGCATCCAAATTTAATTTCTGATATTTTCTGTGTGAAAATCCTATCAAACATAAAAATTCGAGAAAATAACATCAAAAGATGTAAAATAGCCTTAAAATGTATATAAATACAAAAATAAAAATTAATGTAACTACTCAAAAAGTAAACTTAGAAAAAAAATTTAACTGTTCCATAACGAAACCTGTTCAAATATTAAGAATATAAAATAAAGAAAAAAAATCATAATTACTCAAAAATATACTCTTTAACGTAGATAGCTACCTTAATCATAAAATTGAAATATTATATCATAATATCATAATAGTGAAATTTATTCAGAGTTTGTGAACTAACATTCTTCACTTTCTTCTTCGAATTCCTGGTTGACCGATGATTTTTTCCTTGTTATCATCCAAAAAACCTCATTATTTGATATTATCCCTAGGATTAGAGAGAGACCATAAATTAACATTTCTATTTTGGCTGTAAAACTAGAACGCAAAATCAAAACATTTATATACTTTCAATACAAATTGAATGATGCAATCGTAAAACACGTAAAATATACACTCTGGGTCAAGAAAGAAAATGCCAACTTTCTTATGCGTGATAAGCCCTAATGCGTCTTTCAAATGCGAGAACTATTTCTCTAGAAGAAGTTAAATCAACTGGATCATCTGAGATGGACTATTCCAAACATCGGGAACAGAAAGACGGTTACTAAAGGTTAAATATTTCTTCCTTCCTTAGAAGTAGAAGTCAACAAGAAGAGTGTTGCATCTCTCAGGCTATTCACTTTCAGCAGGACCTTATGGTATCCTCACTAAGTCATTTGATATTCTGAAAACCGTGCAACATCGTGATGATATCTCAAAAATATTTAATACTTTTCTACTAAGAGTTATCCCAAAACATAGCACAATTTGAATAAAATAAAACCATGTCATTACATTCCAAAATTAATGCAAATTATTGGAAATTCAACAAGAATTGCAGCAGGTCAAGAAAAATATACTTAAGTAATATATAAATAGTTTGTTTGCTGAATACTTGAATAACATCAAAATGCTAAAGGGAAGAAATTTTTGCAGATTACAATTTTAGATCCATTTATCTGAATTATATTTGAAAGAAATACAGAATTCCCATGAAATCAGTCCAAAAATCAATCACAATATAAAATAATGTATACATTTTAACTGTTTGTAACATATACATAGGCTAAAGGACGGTGCAGAATGCCTATTTTTTAAATTAATGATGCGAGATATTATTTTTCTCGAAACTGCAATGTTGTTGATATTTTATTGACAATATTCTTTATTTCCTTCTAACATTTTATGAAAAATGTGTCCGATTTACTGGAGCATTCCGCCACGATTCTCTTAGAATGATGGATTTATCCAGGATACATATAGACAAAATAAAATTGTAGAATTCTGTTATTGATAAAGAATATATTTTGACAGTCAATATATAATAGAAGAAATATGGAAATTCGCTTTATTTTGGAGGGCATAAGGTATGTATTTTTGTCCTCAATATGAAACTTTGAGAGCAGCAGATTTGTACAATTTGTTGTCATTTTATAATTATTATAAGCGAGCATGTTCAAATGGTCAGTGATAATAATAAAAATGAATCAATGGTAAATGTTTCAATAATAATAAATAAATTGGAAGATTGTTAAAGGGGATAATAAAGATTAATGCTAATATGTGCATGTCAACGCTCTATAGGCTAGACCAATTGGGGAGTGGGAATTTGCACTGCTTTTCTTGAAATTCCTTTTAAAATTTTAATTAATTAAAAATTAAGCTGTTAATTTTTTAATTTAGTTGCAATATTTCTAAAAATGATATTGTACAAAAATAATTCATTCAAAATTTTAACAATGTTCCTTTCATTTATACCAATCCAAAACTGAATTTTGGTAATTTTTTGAAGGTATTTGCCCAATTTCCAGCAATAGAATATATATATATATATATATATATATATATATATATATATATATATATATATATATATATATATATATATATATATATATATATATATATATATATATTATTGCATATTACACATATATATATATATATAATATGCAATAATAGGCCCGTCGCGAAGGCTTTACCAAGGGGCACTGCGGGTAGCTTTGTGTCAAGAGCATTTACGAAGAAAAAATTACTGACACAATCATTTTGTTTAAAAAAATCTTAAAAATACAAACAAATATAAAATTTGTATTGCATATTAGATTACTCAATAGATGGCGCTGGGAGCCTACAATTTCTTACCTAATTTACCGTTAGTGTTTTTTTTTAAAAGCGTGATTCACAATCAATAGCTTAAAATTTCCTTGACTGCTGATTGTAATTCTTGCCTTTCCGTTTTTCCATTAGTGCTATTTTTTGATTTTTTTGTTTATATGGTTATTTTGTTATTGTATTTTTACTTTGTAGTGGTTATTTTCTTCCAATTTGTTGTTTTGTATTTTCCTCTCTGTTAAAATGGTATATCTCTTGGGCCTAATTTCAGGGGATTTTCCTGGTCACGAGGAATCATTATTAGACCTTTGTCTGGATTTCCTTCACAGAAAAAATCCCTTTATCCCTTTCAGAAAAATCCCCACAGAAAAAATCCCTGCCTGAGGGTGACCCTTGAAAAAGTCTTCAGGCCGGATTCTTTTTTATTTGGTTTATTTGATTTTCCTATTAACTTGATTTTAATACTTTTGTATCAATTCATCTGTGTTTTAGAAGTAGCTGCAGTTGCGCTCTCTAAATACTATGAAGTTTCTTTCCTTTTCCTTTTTTGGTTTTAGTTTGAATAGTTAATAATTTTTAGTTGCGATTTCGAAACTGATTTGTTTCGTCTTCAATATTCTTACTTTAGATTGGTTACTTATATATATATATATATCCCGCACATCTCTTCATTGTTCATCGTCTTACATTGAATCTCACGTTCAACTCCCTACTCTGTCGAGTTCGTCAGCAGCGCTGGTGAGCAAAGTGACAGCCTTTCTCCGATCAGGACGTAACTCTGCACCACACACACACACACACACACACACACACACACACATATATATATATATATACTGCTAAGCCAAAAATTAGGTTCCGTAGTTAAACGATTTAGCTACTAGAATTTAATAGTTAGTAAAATAGTATGTGTTGAATATACGACTACAATTAATTATTAGTTTAATAGTAATGAATGAAAAACATTTTTTCAATATTACATGTCTTAATATATTTTTAAATCACAATATACATTAATGTAAACTCGGAAACTCGGATAATATAGTATTATTGCAAATTTTTTTTCTATTGTTTAACTTTTTTTTGATAAATCTTTTAGTTATTGATTAAAAGTTAAAATTATATATATATATATATATATACATACATTTTTTTTAAATTTTGATTTCTCTTTCGATAAAAGTGTACATGAAATAAAACAGGCACCATTATTTATCACTGAAATAAAATATATTAATGATGTTTTTAGTTCTACAAAACCAGTAGTCTTCCTTTCTTAATCAAGAAAAATTAATTTAATGAGTAATGAAAATTAATTTTTGATACGAATATATTCTGTTACTTTTAAAAGTTCAGACTGAGTTTAACGAAATTATTCCAAAAATTAAACAAGCAACCTTTTTTTTTTTTCTTCTTTCTAAATGTAAAACTTTAAAAATAAATAAATCTTTTCATGAATGATAGTAAAAACTTCTGCACTGTAAATTTATTTTTCACCGGTCATTGAGAATGTCATTCAGTTTCTTTATTTTCATAATATGCATTAATTTTAATGGTTTTAAATGAGTAAATCATTGGACAATAAATACAATTTTTTGTGGAAAACAGCTTTAAAATCTGTTTACTTTGACTCTTTCAAAACTTAAAGAGATTTTTAAAGAATGAAATAAAACTTATGGTTTATGTTTACGGGATTATAAAATGATTGAATGTCCTTGTGCCCTTAAGACATTTTGAAAGATTAAGGCTTTTAAGGCTTCATTTTTAATGTTACGTCTCCATTCCTGGGCCAGGAAATTTCACAGAAAAAAGTGATGCGATTTAAAATCTTCGAAGTGGCTGTCTATATCTGTAAGAATAAATGTCGTTTAAATATTATGACTTAAGCTCTTAACAACCAAAGCACAGCTCTTAAAATATATATAAAAATTTTAATGATTCAGAACTGCCTTAGTAATTGGCATGCTAAGTAAAGAGATGCATTATTTTTTTGTTAATAAAATTATACAGATTCTTTATTTTTAGTATAGCTAAATTTTAAGAAATGCAATAAAAAGAAACGAAATGATTTGATGCATACGCATAAAACTGGAAGTTATGAAGACCGAGGAATTACATTGTTTTTTAAAGCGGTAATAAGATAACGGTAGTATTGAATGAAAATATTTATTTTTAAAATGTCAGGGTGACAGACAATTGAATTAATTAGAAATAAACATTTAAAAAATATTTATATTCAAGAAACTATAAAGAATAGGAGATTGTATTTAGTAAACTAGATCTCTCCTGATATTTAAAAAAAAACATGCAGTTAAATAACTAGTAGATAAAAATATTTATGAATTCAATAGTTTCAATTAATATGTAAAGATAATTTTTCGTAATTATTTAAAAAATTAACATTTTGATGTAGACTATAAAAATGTTGATTTATTGCGATGCATGTTTAATCCACTTAATACATCCTTGAATGAAATTATTTAAATTTTATATTATAAAAAAGATTTATATTTTGTTATTATTGTTTCTTGAAAACACATTTTTTAGATCTATTTTGTTGTTGTTACTTATGACAAGATATACTTGTTACTTATGGGCAACCATAGACAAGCCCACTGACGAATTCAGCTATTTAAGCCGAGTTTGTGCAGTAGCTTCTGAGGGTAAAGGCCTCTAAGGATCTGAGGGCAGAAGTCTGACCTCTAGCTCATATGAAGAAGACAAGCACATATTCACTTGCTTGTACAACCTCTTTTTACATGGGGACTCTTTCACACACCTCACAGATAGAACATAGGGTAAGGAACAGTCATGCTCGATCCCGGGACGCCCAGACCACGGGGAAGGCGCATAGGACAGGAAGCCGGATTATAATTTTTTTTTTTTTTTAAATAATGCATTTACTTTTCCTTTAACATATTAAAAAAGCGGTTATTTTTAAACGTGAAAAACGTCCTTTTTTAGTGACATACTCAAGTACCCATTACAATGTATGATATAAGAATAAATATCGTACAATTTTATCTCATAAAATTGATATAATGAAACAGACCAAAATTTAATACTGTTGTTATGTTCTTCAATATTGCATATCAATATTTTTTTGCATGAAAGTGTACATATTTTAGAGTGACATACTTAAGTATCCATTACATTTTATGATATAAAAATCAATATCGTACAATTTTATTCAGTAAAATTGAAATAACGAAATAGTGTAAACATTTTATACTGTTGTTATATTCATCAATAGTGCATACCAATATTGTACAATACATTCCCAATATTTTTATATCTACTACTAATAAAATGAATGTATGTGCTTATGTTTTTGCGCATCACGGTAAAGACTATTAAACTGGAACCACCTAATTTGGCAAAGACATTCTTTGGAGGATCGAAAATAAACAATTCGGAACTGTTTTTTTTAATTTTGATTAATTAATAATTAAAAGATATTTTGTTTTTCTGAAATTATTCTGATAATATCCACAATTTTCTCACGAATACAATAAATTGAATATAAATGTACGCTCATTGTACGATACACCGTATATATATGAAGAGTTATTTAATAACAAAGTTTTGAATTGCCTATGTCTTCGTCATCTCAACATGAATCAAAATTTCCGGGTAAATCGATATATGGAGCCCAATTGTTGTTTCTAATTTAAATAAACTGAATTCATTTTATTGCCACATAATCCTAATTGTAAAAGAAACTGTAAACAATCTTTCATATTGATGCTGTTAAACATTTATTAATATTGTTTCCGTTATGAAACATAAATTTTGCAAACCAGAACAGATAGCAGATATCTTCGCTTGTAGTTTCATATCATAAATGGAATAAAATAAAAAAATCAAAATTAAACTGTGAGATGCATTAGAACATGTTTAATAAAAATGCAGCAAAAATATTGATCTGTTAAAAATCTGAAAATTCTCAATACTTGAAAAAATAATCTTCGAATCTTCTAAATAGTTGAGATTTATACCATATACTTCTTTTCCATTAGTAAATAAAACTCTAAAATATTTTTTTACTCAGCAAACAAACATTTTGAAAAATACAGAAATAATAACCTTTCGTCTCCAAAAGAAGAAATTATTTCTAAATAATGTTACAATAATACTGTCAAACCACGATAAAAGTTATTTTTCAATTACCGTCCCGATTTGTTTGTTGTAACTGAATTAACATTTTTCAAATGCTGATTTTTATTCAAATTATAGTCTCCTCGGTTTCTTTATATTTACTTTTGTTTTAATTTAAGCTTCAGATGTTACTTTGTAATTTTAGCAGTTTCTTTAAAAAATTGTATTACTTTTAGAAACAAACATCGCATCTTCAAGAAAACTCCTCAATTTTCAAACGTATTAAAATTTGAGGAAGAGCCATGACAAGTAAGAAAATAAAAAAAAATAAAAAAACTTTTTCATTCATTTTACTCTTAAAAGGTCATCACTCACGTGATCTGGAATATTTTTTCTAAGTTTTACTTTTACTTCCCCAAAGAATTTTCGTGCCACCTGCATCTTTTTTCGATTTAGGAAAAAAGAAAATTAAGGTATGGGTAATTTGCAACGCTTCAAGATAGACAGTTAAATTGCGATTTTTGAAAGAAAAATACATTTTATTTTTTAGATACTTTTTTCCATTTTTTATATTGGCGGTCTTTTTATATTATGTCGTATTTTAAGTCGAAAAAGACTGTGCAATAAAATAAGAAAAATTGTAAAGATAAAACTTCTGCTTATTTTTTAATAGCTACTAGTTTACTACTGATGAGTAGTTCAGTAGTGAGTCATTTTAGCTCATTGTGAAGGAAATATTTGAACATATTTAGTTAAAAATTCAATATACTTCAAATAATATCTTGTATCTAAGAAGGAATAAGATATCATAACGACACGATTAATCAGAAATATAATAATTAACTTTCTTAGCTGTGTTATAATACTTACCCATGTTGGTCTAGCATTTTCTTCTTCTTTCCTATTTTAGAATCGATTTAAAACTGAGAATCAAATCAAAATTACAAATCAAATCATTATTCTGAATTATACATACTTAACTATTTCGTATTTGATGCTTTATTAATATCTTGAAAATGCATATGAAATACGAGGAATAATACATAAAATTTGGCTACGTAAATTACGACACACAAATCAGAAATAAATTATTTATGATTTGTGTACCACTGTACACAAAACATATCAAATTACCCCTCCCCTTTATGGAACTCTTGAAAATAATATAAATCTAGCATGTGTATGTAAGACTGAGAAAGATTTGCACAGAAATCAATCTTGAACGCCGAAAGCTATTTTGCCATTCTGTTTGGATTCTTTTAGAAATTCCTGGAAGTAGAAAAATTGTGAAAGTCTTCTGCTTTTTAATAAATACGAAATTTAATCCGTAAACCCATAAAAAAAGCCGTAGGTCCAATACGCTTGTTATCTGCAAAAATGAGGAATCTATCCATCTCTATCAGGTTTTACAAAATAATAACAATAAAAATTTCAAAAAAATTATAATTTTGTTTATCCTTTTAGCGATGAAATATTCAGATATTTTATTGAATATAATGTATGAATGCATTTTGATATTTCAAAGGTATGTTTTGCTGGATAAAGTATTATTTAGGTTTACACTGATGCTTTGTTGTTGCTTTTACATGCATATATATATATATATATATATATATATATATATATATATATATATATATATATATATATATATATAGATAGATAGATAGATAGATAGATAGATAGATAGATAGATAGATAGATAGACAGACAGACAGATAGATAGATAGATATTTTAGATAGATAGACAGACAGATAGATAGATATTTATATACATTAAGCAGAATCGTCACCGAAGATAGAGATGACACTTTGAATGTTGAACATTTTATTCCATCCCGGTAGGCATGATTTATGTACAAGCAGAAGCGATGAGCACATGAAAATAGAACGATGCAAATACGAATATGAGGGAAAGCTCAAAAAATTTATCCCTGTAATTATATACTGTCAGATTTTGATAGGGATTTATTTACACGTGTCGATTTTGGTAATGAAATTATAGGGATCTTTTAAAAGAATGTCTCAGTTAGACAATTTTTTATCCCTTCACTCTAAGTGCTGGAAAGTTGTGGATCTCAGCAATTTTACAGAGCTTCCGTTGCATTAATTAAATAAAAAATTTGGAATTGGGTCAGAAGTTTATTAAGAGAAAAAATAATCATATTTAATATTTTTTAAAATATATCGATACCTATAAAAATACATGCCAGGTAGGAAATACTATATTTCAAACAAAAATTTGCCAATGAGGGTGATGATAATATTTTTGATCATATTTTAAAGTATACAAATAAAGTGATAATATTCATTATGTCAAAAAAAAGGGTAATAATAAAGGCTATCTAAAACAGATGCTGAAAAAAAGAAGAAAAATATAATATACTTTTAAGTAAAATCAGGATACGTTTAAGAGAAAAAAATAAGAAGATAGTCAAACTGAATGTACAAAGTCTCCAATTTCATTATATATTTAATTAAAATTAATTATATATTAATCAAAATTTATAAAATAGTAATATGATGTCATATGTATTTTCGAAACATTTGAAATATTGATGCATTTTAAATAGCAACGCTATTTTAAATATGAATACCACAACAAAAAATAATTTTTGATGCATTCTTTTAAATAGATTCAGCAATAAGGAAATATTTCTAAAAATGCTAATATTGATTAAGAATTATTGAGTTGAGTAAGAAATGATGAAAATTGTTTAGAGTTTAGTTATCTAAACTCAGCTTTAAAAATGTAAACAAAGTGTAGTCTCTATGTATTATTCCAATTATGGGATATCCATTGTTGCAAAAAAGTAATTCTACTACTTAGCACTATTTTTTTTAACCTCATAGTGCCTCGCCATTATTCAGTCACCATAGTGTTGTCTGTCCAATTATGGAATATCCATTGAACGAAATTTCAACTATATAATTTTCTAGGAATATCCATTGATATAAAATTGGTAATTCCAATACTTAGCACCATTTTTTATCTTATTTTTTTTTTTATTTTTACCATTTTTTACAGATCCCAGCAGTGTAGCATTGATTCAGGGGGGCATGCAGGATTATGACGTTTTTCAAGGTGGGTACTCAATTAGCATTAGCATTTTAAAACACTCTATTTAGATGAAATTAACATCATGAATCACAGGACACGAGCTATTTTAAACGCGGTAATTATAAGATTAATTACCCTTTAATCAATGTGAAAAATGTTGAAGTATACCTTATAGAGCACGCACATAATCCGATGTGAGGAAGTGATTCGTTTTTATAAAGTAAACATTTTAGAATCATCGCTTGATATCATTGTCCACTCAATATCATCATGATAATAGTTTGTAAAAAATTGCATAATATTATAAATGCTTTCGTCATGAGTAACCGCAGCTCCAACTGTATTTGTTGATCCAAATTTCTTCGCAAAGTTTTTAACAGTGTAAAATTATGTATTTGTATGACAAAATAAAATCTGCATTAGAAATTGTGATGTGTGTATTTCTTATAGATATTTGACAGCCAAATGATTCATAGTACCAAATTGCAATTAATAACAAAAATATAAAGTCCGTGTAAATCAATAGTACCATATGTGCAGAAATTTCAAATGTAGGGAAACGCCCTACAAACAATGAAGAAAGAAAGAAAACTATTTATGAAAAAATTATATTATTAAATTATATTAAAATTATATTTACATGTTTCCAAACAGAAAAACAAAACAAATGTTTCACTAAATATCGATTTTATGAGTTTAAATGTATTTTTCAAATCTTAGAAAAGGTAATAAACATTCGAATAACCATTTTAAATCATATGTTTGTTTGTTTTTAATCTATGCAGTGTCAACTTTTATATCTCATCAATAGAATTTTTACCTTGAAGAAGATTAAACTAGAATTAATGCTTTCTTTTATTTCAAAGGAATTATATTTTCCTTCTTAAATTTTATAATGCCGATGGGGAAGAATTTTAATTGCTTTTAATTCTAGATTATATAAAGAACACTGAAGAAAATAGAATTTAAGCGCCAATCCTATTCAGAATAAAGAATCTTTGATCATAAAGAATGAATTCCTTTGTTAAAAAAGATATTTTTTTCATTGAATAGTTTCAATATTTTCAAACATTTATGCAAACGCTTTACTAATGAATATGGTATGAAAAGATTATCATTTTCAAGAGTATTTTTATATATTATTTAAAGCATGCTTGCAAAAAAGAGCGAATAATTAATAAATTACTGAAAGAGACTGTTGAATATGAATTGATGAAAAAATAGTTTGATCATATTTTAATATCATTAAAAATTGGGTTTTCAATTAAAATTAAAATATCACTTTTAATTGATGCATATACCTATTCATATTAAAAAAAAATTCCGAAATTAAAATTTTAAAAGTATTTTGTTCTTTAATGAAAAATCTGTTATAATGTTTGCATTTAATGAGAATGCCTTCCATTAATTATAATGATGAATGGACCTTTTTTCTGAATTTTTGCTAGTAATTAATTATTCAGATCCAATGCATTTAAAGGGAATTTACGAACCATAGTGAAGCTTTTAAAATGTAAGAAAGTAGTTCTTAAACATCTTTGAAAAATGATCATTGAAGATTAGGCATTAAATTTATATATATTAACTAGCCGCCTTTGGCGACCAGCCGGTTCGCCAATCTTAATGTTCGTTAAAATTTTAATAATTAAATATTTTATGCAATTCCTACTTTAATAACTTCTTCATTAAAATATTTTAAAACTTCAAATTTTGATATATAATTCACTCATAATATTATAAACGCCTTCAGTCACAACGTAATATGTATCTCTCTAATTTTCTGTTAGTTCCCGTAGAATTTATACTATATATTAAAGTGGAAATGATTAATCTGCAATTAATATAATAATATTTTTTACTGAAACAAAGTATTTTTTTGTAATATAATTACTGAAAAGAGTCACTGAGCGTTTAAACTTTATGGGCACTAAAGAATATCTTTCCTAATTTATGTAATATTTCAAGAATTTGTCAACAAAATATTCTCAGATTCATCATGACCAGAACGATTCATTAACAATGTTTAATTTTAAATGCATCAAACATTAAGAAAATAAAACGAATCGTTTAAAATAACCGGTTGAAAACAGGTTAAAAAAAACTACTTAAAAAACGATGTACTTAAAACTATAAGCGTGTACAAAAAATATATAACTAACTTAAATACAATTTAATTACAAAAACATGCAACGAACCTAAAAATAATTTAAATCGAGTCCGCTTCCGTTGAAATGTAAACAATTATAATACAATGCGCATGCGTGAATTTTCAACGCCAGTTGCGGAACACAAATGCGTGATTTTTTCTACGCCAGTTGGGGTAGCGCTATGCAGATTAGAAATTTTTAATTTCCTTTATTCTGTTTTATTTTAATTCAAAAGTACTTAAGAATGAATCTGAAAGATCGATTCATTAACAATGTTTAATTTTAAATGCATCAAACATTAAGAAAATAAATAGAATCGTTTCAAATAATCAGCCGAAAAATCTTAAGCCTAGCCTCATGACTGTTGGGAAAAAAAATTGATGCCGTACTCATTTGGCGATTTGAAGATTTTTTGGTGGGAAAGTTAGTTTTTAATTAATAATTAAAATTCTAATTAAAAATTCAAAAAAAGGGCTATCCTATCTTTTAAGTTAGATCAAACTGCACACGGTGTGCAAATTTGATTAAAATCGGTTAAGTAGTTTAGGAGTCCATCGCGGACAAACAACGTGGCACGTAATTTATATATATTAAGACTAGCAGACCCGGCCACTCGTTGCTGTGGCTAAGGTTTTTGTTATATTACATAGTAGTAAACTATTCAAGGGAAACGGTAGGAGAACACCAGTCATGGGGACCACCATGCTTTTTTTACGCAGATGTCATTTGTAAAAAAAAACATGGGGACCTCCATGATTGATTTTCTACTACCGTTGATATTGAGCAAAAATCAATACAAAAAAAATAAATTTAAATTTCTTTATTTTTTGTTTTCAAGTTTGTAACAAATGAGTACATTACAAAGTTGTTAGTAAAAAACACGTAACACTTAAACTTATAAATGAGGTAGGTAGGGCAGATAGTTTTAAATCTTTTATTAATGTTTATTAATAAAAGATTTAAAACTATCTTAATGTTTATTATTTTGAATTATAAATACTTTTAATTTCAATTTAATTTAGCCCTAATCGGTGCACAATATTTTTGGTTAACCCGTCTTTAGCTAACTCAAATAGATTTGACGGTTTTCCTACACATGAACATGCAACATATAGTTGCCCATGAAAAAAACATGGATTTTCCAAATCCAAACCACAAATGGACATTGTTTGGCCTTGAGACTTATTTATAGACATGGCTAAAGCTAAACGAATTGGAAACTGTAACCTTTTGAAGGGTATCGTAGATTCTGATGGTATCATCGGAACATGTGGCAACAGGATCACTTCTCCTTTAAACTTTCCAGTTAAAATGGTAGCTTCAAGTATATTTCCAGTGATCTTTTTGATGACTAAACGCGTACCGTTGCATAATCGAGATGGATTCAAATTACGCAGGAGAATAATAGGTGAACCAACCTTTAATCGAAGGTTATGTGGTTAATTTCGTCAACATCAACATTTTTGGCTGCCAAAATAGCCCGATAACTGAGCCAGTTATGATTCAAGTAATTACTCTGTATATCCGGAAAAATACTCTGAATCAATTCATTTCCCCCTCAAGAACAGTGCAGAAATTGTCTGGCAGTTTAATGCATTGCGTATTTGGTTGCAGTTCTATTTTACCGTTCCCAATATCTAGTAATTGTTCAGAAAATATTTGTGCTGATGGATCATTTTGCAATTGTACGCGCATGTTTATGGCCAATCGAAGTGTTTCAACACTTCGCCATAAGAATGATTGTTTTAAACATGCATTTTAATTAAAGATTGTTGAACAATGAAGCACTAATAATTAAAAAGCAAGAAGAATTGCACTGTATTACTTTTACTATAATATGAATTCAATTTATACTTCAGTCTAAATAACACGTGGTCGGCTATGCTAATACCAAAAATTGAAAAAGTAAGAACAATTGAATTTCATTGTATTGCGTTTACTACGAAATAAATTTAACTTATACTTTAGCCTCAGCAACACGTGGTGGTTATGCCATTAAATTGTAGCTTATGTGAAACGTTGATACTTTTAACACAGCGCCATCTGTTAGAATACTTACTCAATCCAGTCAACAGATACCGCCATCTGTTAGAATCGCTTGGAGCTAAGAGATAATTGTGACTGTCAAATAATGAACAAATAATTTGTTACTTCTTAAAACCTTCCTTCTTAGTATAAACCCTTTATGATGTATAATAAATCCTCTAACTTCAGTGATACCGATTCTGGCTTCCTCAGCTTAAAGGAAAGATTAAAAAAAAAAAAAAAGTTCTATATTCCACACATGAAGTTGCCATGAGATTTATTCCGTCATTGATACATTTGTCTGTTGCAATAATTCAGAATTCATTTACAAAATGAAATCAGTTTTAGAAACATTTATTAAATAATGATAAGCATTGTAGCTGAAGTGAATGATAGCTGAGTTGATGATAGCTGACATAACTTGATACGTACATGCAGTTTATTAGTAAAGAAATGAAAAACTGAAACGATTATTGTAACCATTTTTTATTATCATATCTTCAATAATTTATATAAAAAAGATTAAATTTCATTTAGCATACAAATGAGTTAATATTTTTTTTTTATTATCCGATTAGAGGAATTTATTATTGGCTCGTTCACTTACCTTTTTTACGATATGCTTAACAAAAGAAATAAAATCATTTAATTGAAAATTCAATGAAGGTAACAAATGTTATTGCCGTACAACATTTTTCTTAGTAAACAGTCAAATAATGAATCGGAATTCATTCAAAACGAAAAGTAATAATTGTCCGTGTGCACCTCCAAGTATTTTTCCAAACTTCTTTATAATTAAAAAAAAGCAGAATTTTAGTATGTTATATTAATCAGTGATCCGTTAAAACGTTTGTAATTAATCATTTTCAAATAAAATATCTTATTTCTGAGAATTGCCACCGTGCACAGTAATACAAAATTCAAACATAAGATCGTGATACTTTATCCGTTGCAACGTATCAAATTTATTATATGCATTAAAAAATAATTGTGGAAAATGATATCTTATTCCTGAGAAACGTTTTCGGATAGGATCATAAATAATTCGAGCATTCGGATTCGAAACGTAATGCAAATGCGTGAGTTTTTCTACGCCAGTTGGGGTAACGCTATGCAGATTAGAAATTTTTAATTTCCTTTATTCTGTTTTATTTTAATTCAAAAGTACTTAAGAATGAATCTGAAAGATCGATTCATTAACAATGTTTAATTTTAAATGCATCAAACATTAAAAAAATAAATAGAATCGTTTTAAATAATCAGCCGAAAAATCTTAAGCCTAGCCTCATGACTGTTGGGGAAAAAAAACTGAAGCCGTACTCAGATGGCGGTGGGGAAAATGAAACGATTTTTTGGCGGGAAAGTTAGTTTTTAATTAATAATTAAAATTATAATTAAGAATTCAAAAAAAGGGCTATCCTATCTTTTAAGTTAGATCAAACTGCACGCGGTGTGCAAATTTGATTAAAATCGGTTAAGTAGTTTAGGAGTCCATCACGGACAAACAACGTGACACGTAATTTATATATATTAAGATAAGATTGGCGGTGGGGAAAATGAAACGATTTTTTGGCGGGAAAGTTAGTTTTTAATTAATAATTAAAATTCTAATTAAAAATTCAAAAAAAGGGCTATCCTATCTTTTAAGTTAGATCAAACTGCACACGGTGTGCAAATTTGATTAAAATCGGTTAAGTAGTTTAGGAGTCCATCGCGGACAAACAACGTGACACGTAATTTATATATATTAAGATAAGATTGGCGATGGGAAAAATGAAACGATTTTTTGGCGGGAAAGTTAGTTTTTAATTAATAATTAAAATTCTAATTAAAAATTCAAAAAAAAGGGCTATCCTATCTTTTAAGTTATATCAAACTGCACACGGTGTGCAAATTTGATTAAAATCGGTTAAGTAGTTTAGGAGTCCATCGCGGACAAACAACGTGACACGTAATTTATATATATTAAGATTGAGCGGGTAGTCTTGATTTGATGATCAAACGTTTAATTTTCCCATAAAGCTTCTATTGCGGAAAAAATTAAGATAAAATTGAACATTATATTAATAATTGTATGCATATTATATAAATACAAAATAACAGTAAATTTTAATTTAAAGTTAACAACATTGGGTGCGATATATATATATATATATATATATATATATATATATATATATATATATATATATATATGTAGTACCTTGTTTACATCCAACTAAGCATTACCTTGTTTGGACATCCAACTAAGTTTTCCAGGAACCATACAACGTCACTGATTCTCTCTTCCAGTCCAGATGGCACAACTACGTTTCTGGCACAGGTCGTCGCTTTCTTATTACTTATTTTCATCAATTTTCAGGTTAGAAACCTTAGTATTAATGCTTTTTCACATAGTTTTTTTTAATTTTTGTTTTTGGTATCATTCGGTGTTTATTTCTAGACTGTTGTCCAATGTCATATATATTGTTAAACATCTGTAATATTGCTTCCTATCACAGTTAGTTCAATCACAAGAAAGACCATTTTATGATCAGCTCTGTTGGATGCTGATCAAATGCCGAATCAGACATCTCAAGGGTTAGCGACCATTTGGCGACTTGGCGAAGAATTTGGAACTTTGGAACAAAATTGATAATACTGGAATCTTCCAGAATTTTGATGACAAATCCAATAGGAACCGGGAAATGCCTGATTGTTCCAGAACCTTCTCTGTCCACCGCCGGGAAATACAAGAGGCCGGCAGTCTCAAGCGAAAGACAGTCGTGTATTGACTCCTGTTCAGAATCGTGGAAAGAGTGGATCAGTCCGGCGAAGCCCAAATGTTGTGTGGAACTCAAGTATTTGCTGAATTCAGTTGCGTGCCAAGTTCTGGTTTTTATTATAGAAGCAGCATCGAGTCGTGTGAGGAGTAGCGAGTCTTGTAGTAGTGAGTTGGCAGTTGGATATAGCTGAAGCGATGAGACAACCGAGAATTGCAAGCGTCTGGAGAGACCGTAGAGGTAAGCTATGAAGATTCCTTCCTCCTGCTGAATTCTGTCTGTTTCTGGCTGTTTTGTGTGCTGTGGTTGTTATTACTACCGATTACTGCTAGTGGGCAACTGTTTGTTGTAGTATTATGCTGTGAGTTGTACATGTACGTCTCGGCTGTGAGTTTGTTATCCTTGTATTCGTGTTAATGAAAGTCTTCGTCCATTACTGAAGGACTGTTTTTTCATCGACCAACAAATCGGAAAGAACACCGGAACTTCCATAATAATATCAACACAGTGAACTATCTGATATTTTAAGTCTCCAAAAGCTATAGCCTGATTTTGGAAAGCATTGACTTTGCTTTCATCCCGCCTCAAACCAACGCTTGGCTGTTGGCTTTGGAATACACACTTGAACTCAATTATCATAGATTTGCCTTAAAGATGGCTTAATTTCAGCTATTCAAATATTCTTAGAAAGAACTACTATAAGTATATTTATAAAGTTGGAATTTAAATTTTCTTTTTGCAACAACTTCGAAAATAATATAAGAGGGTGACTCATAAAACTATAGTGTAGAGACATTAGCGAATTAATACCAAGATTTATGTACAGACATCGTTAATTTTCGACAACCTTTCCGTGGAATTTCAAACATTTGCCATATCGGTAAACCCTACTCATTATTGTTTTCTTCTTTTCTTAAAAGAAACTTCTTAAAATTCCTAATGATAACTTCAATAATGAGTAACGTAGAACTACAAAAATGACTAATAAAGAGTTTCAAAAAAGACAAATGAGAAACTTAAAAATGACTAATGAGGGGCATCAAAGAAACGATAAGGTCCATATCACATTACCATTCAAATTTTTTCAAAGAGGGTATTGGAACATGACCTCGTTACAAGTAATCTCTGAATGATCATGGTAATTATTTCAAAAGAACCATGATTGTATGCAATTTTTTTAACAAATGCAATAGTTTATTTGTCTATTTCTATGTTGTTCATTGGAGATTCACATTTTTCGATTATACCCATTATCAAGAATAGTTATATTTCATAAAAATCCATTAATAAAATCATGTTTCATTTCTTATGAATATTGCATTAGAAACTAGGTAAGTATTTAGTTTCTTGAGGTATTTTCGAGTTTTGTTAAAATCAGTTTTTATGAATATAGTGATTATTTTACGCATCTATTAATGTAAATATTCAAACTTGTTTAAAAATAGATTTTAAACCAAACAGCAATTTGGTTCATTGTGCTATTCACTAGTTTGGATTAAAATTGCATGCAGTTTATAACAACTGATACTTGAAGATGCAACTCAAATGCAATTAATTTATCTCAGTCTTGAATCTTTATTTTCCCAAAAATCAAAGATAGTATCGATGCCAGAAAAATTGTACTCGTTGATTTCTCTTATCCACAAACAACTCACACTATTTGGTATTATGTGTATTTTATAGAAGTTCTTTTCAAAAACAGTCTTTGTCTCAATATTTTTTATCATTTTAATTTTTTTATTCGTAAGTTGTTGTCATAACGCTGAAAGAGATAAATCTATGAAAACATTTGGCATGTGTTTCTTTTTCAGCAATCTTTGTTTTCCTCGTATGTGACAGCAAGACATCTTTTCCAATAGAAAGAATAGATATCACGTCTTCATCTGACAGAAATTCTTCGATTTGTCTCCCAATGGTGACAACGATTCTTAGAGATTTCGACATATGATTTGATGGATGAAAATTTAATATGGATGAGGTATATTCATGATAGCTAGATTCTGTATTTCGGTTTGAAAAACTTTGATCTGAAATACAGAAATATAGTGTTTCCGTGCAGATCAACTGGGAGACATTTTGTTTTTGTACATGCAATGCTTGTATTTTAAAGCATTTTTTCCCCTAGTGTAATATAAGATATAAAATATTCCAATAAAATATTCCAAATGCAATTTGGAATTTTTTAACTTAATAAGTGGTTTTATTGAACTTAATAAAAGCTAAATTAATATTTTCATTTGAAAATTTTAATCTAATTTATTTTGAAACTAAAATAAATATTATTTTAATGATAATATTGTTTCTGAAGTTATTTGTGGAATATGTGAAGATAATGAATACAATGATGATGATGATGTCGTATCCGCGTTACCACGGAAAGGGGGTGCAGTAGCTTCTGAGGGTAAAGACCCCTGAGCACCCGAGGGCAGAAGTCTTTCTAGCTCATATGAAAATGAAACACACACACATTCTCTTGCACAACCCCTTTTTACAGGGGAGCACATTCACACACCTCACAGATATAACACAGATGAACAACCATGCCCGAACCGGGATTCGAACCCCGGATCACCAGAAGAAATGAATACAATGGACAGCAGTTAAAAAATCGATTGAAATTCATATAAAAACTGTAAATAAACGAGGTAAGATGTATCATTTTCACTGACATGCTTATGTCTAGAATTTTACAAATACATAAAATATTCTAAGATGTTCAATAAATGTTGAATAATTCGGAAGTATACGCGAAAGATAATATTAATATTTTATTTAATAAAGCAGAATATAAATGGAAACCTGTTTATAGGTATACATTTAATTGTCATCCTTGTGTTTTTCATTTCGAATCAATGTATTATATATTTTTCCTTATGGATTTTGTAAATTTTAATTCCGAACAATATTGTCATTTCATTTTCATTATTGTCATTTTATTTATCAAGCTAATTAATTCACGTATTTTCGAATGAAAATCCCAAAATTTCTAATAAAATCAAGTGTTTAATTTTCTCATTCCTAAAATCAACCAGTTCAAGTACCTCAGAATGCTGGTAAACGCAAAATTCTTTCTTAGCTCTTTCTTGCATGGTGATGGAAATTTCTATCATATCATTTAGTGGACAAAAAGGTGCACTCAAAACATGTGTAATGTAAATTGATTGTTGCTGGCAACAGTTTTCACGACTATTGCGTAATAAGAAAGTAACTGTCAAAAAAATCAGATGTCATAATCATTATAGTGGATTTGAACTTGTCATTCCGCTGTGTGGTTGGTGGAAAAGTGAAATTTCTTAAATGTTTTTTAATAACTAATTTGGGATTTTTTTGCTAATAAAAGCGATAATGAGTGGAGAAATATAGAAGAAAGGGATATTGAAGATTTTGTACTGTACTTAATATGCGAATTTGCACGATGATGGATATTTCCCTCATACTATTTTTTAATTCTTTTATATTATTTACTCATATTTGGATTTTTTAATTGTTTTTTCTTTAATCTAGAGCTTAAATTATACAACTTTCACACAAAAAAAAATCCAGCAAAGAAGAGTTAAAGATCAGAAAAGTTATCTACCTCTTAAAAAAGTTCGTGATATAAATGATTTGTATGAAAATTAGTATTCTACTTAATTCATGTCTATGTATGCTCAATGTAACTATGTATGCTATGTATAAACAAATGTATGCTCAGATATTCATTAAGAATTCTCAGAAAGCATCCCTGTCTCCCAAAGTTATAGGGGCGAGCTGCTTTGTTGAAGACAGCACGTGCCACGGATATTCAATTAATCAAACTTAATGAAAAGAGAATTCGTAGTGATATCAAGCGTCTCGAACATACACCATAGTTTTGTTGAGTGGGCGTCTCAGTTTTGTTGTCAATAGAGGTAATAATACATAAGAATTTATAAAGTCGTGAGCTAATTATTAGAGTAATCAGAAACGATTACTTACCGGAAATACAAGGGAAAATCTGAGTGACTGGACCTCTCTGAAAGCTTTGATGTGAATTATGTTTGAGTACTAAGGGCCTGGACACCTCTCCATGCCCCTGCGACTATAAAGGCCATCACCGGCCAAGGTACAACACAACCCATTATTTATCATTGGTAGCTGATTCCTTCCTATTTCTATACTCCCCAAAGTGGCGAGACCACCAACACACAGGAAGTTTCTCGTTCCCATTGTGGAGGTGCATCCCAGGGGGAAATTTATAACAGCGAGTCTCTCTATTGAGGCTATTCTCCGTTCCAGAAATTAATCATTGTAAAGGAACGCATTTTGAAAGTGAAAACATTTATTAAAATAAGTCCTAATATATTAATGCACACGTCGAAAATTTTTAAGTTTATCTACGAACGTTCCTTTTGATAAACTCTCAATATTTATTTTGAAAACAAAAATCACAAATGTATATGATTAAATCTTTCGCAATTATCCTGGTAATTTTTTTATTGTTCTTTCATTCTTAGAAGTATATGTCTAACCTATTCGTATGGTAATCCTGAGAAATGGGAAATTTTATAAAAAGTTTATATTTATTTAAATTGTTCTGCAGTTAAAGGATTCGGTAATTTCCTAATTAATGAGTAATTTCCTAATTTGCTGTCTAAATCAAGAAAAACATATTCCGGCATAATTTATCTATCAAATCACTATTGGGTAGATTAAGTTCATAGCCACTTGCACCATATATATTTTGCAAGTTTCAGAACCCTCTCCCCATTTTTATCCGTGCATATGACTTTTGTCCTCTTGTTCCGTCATGTAAAACTTTAAGTCAGTGTATATTCTCAGAAGTTGATCCAATGATCATTTTTGCTCTACAGTGATTCATGTGGCAATTCCTAAGATTATTTTAACGTCATTTCAATTTTAGCAAAATAGGCCATTCAGAGGCATAATAACTACACAAAAGTAGTCAAGAAAGAAGTATTCTTAAAATGTACTCGTATATAATTAAATATATTTTAGCTTAAATAACTGGTTAAATTTTCCAAATGGATCACTAACTATTTATGCTACTCGTCCTCGTTGCTTTGGCAGTTTGGTGTTCTTGCAGTTTCTAAGTTTAAGCACAATTCCACCGAAGAACCTCGGTATAGGCAAGCCTGTTCCACGTTAAATCAATTCGAAAGAAATATTCTCCATTGATAGGCACGGAAGCTTGAAGATCAGATGCAATTTATGTTGTCTTTCTTAACATCTGATTCGAAACTCGAAAATATATGTTCCCCCCAAAGATATCTCCAGTATTGCTTACAAACACGACTTAATGCAATTCAATTATATAATCTGTAAATTCATCATCACATTCCCCTCGAAAATTGCAGTTGATATCTCAATTCGGTGCTATCTCTACCAGTAACTCGAAAAAAAGTGCAGGATGTTGTATAATGGAAAGCAACTGTCTATTCCATGAGGAACAAAAGTACAAACTTTAGAAATAAAGTCAATACCAACATGGCGAACGGCATTTTTAGAACACACACACAAAACCATATAATCGCTGAATTACAAAATATCAATAGCGCTTAGAGTGTATAGTGTTGAGCCCCCGTACCCTCCTATCATCTCTGCAAACAAATAATTAATTTTCGCGCAAGCCCCTATAAGCACCCCACACTTTACAGGTGTGGGTGCTTATCTCACTGCACTTACAGATCTCGGTTCCTTACAGCGACAGAACCAACTCCTTTCTTTTTCGGTGTCCTGGCATAAGGGTAGCACGTCTTCCCCGTGATCTGTGCATCCTTGGATCGAGTCCCGGTTTGGGCATGGTTGTTCTTCCGTTGTTCTATCTGTGAGATGTGTGAATGTGCCTTCCTGTAAAAAGGGGTTGTGCAAGCGAATGAGTGACGTGTGAATAGCAAAGTCGTACTCTTGGCCCTAGTTATTCTACTATAAAAACAAGAGACGCTCCCGCACCGGCTTAAAATCGCTGTCTTCGTAACAATGGGCTTGTCCATGGCAAGTGCCGTAAGAAACAACAATTATTTCTTTTTCTGTTGTCGATGTCACTAAATATTTTGCAAAGAACTGGAATCAATGTCCTTAGCGACTTCTAATGGATGATAATTATCATCATAGAAATCGTTATACATTTATGTGTCTTACCATTAAATAAAATCAGCAAGAGATAGTATTGCATTGTATAATATTACATATAATATTATACAATATTTTAAGTATGTATTTAGAGCTAATTTATTCGAAAATCCTGAACTAATTTGTAGTAAATTCATGTGATTTATAGTGATATACCAAATTAAATATGTAGTATGTGCATTCAAATGGTGCTTTAAGGAATGCTATGTGAATTAGTCTGTTGACTTTGCCATTAGCATTTTACAATCTCTTTACTCTGCTTTCACATTTCACAGCTTGCCTATGCTATCAGGTATCACCGTTTCGATAGGTATTCTCTAGGTTGTTATAAAACCAAACCAATTATATCCTATCATCATAAAACTATTTTCTACTTAATAATAAGTTATTAAGATCAGAGATTCACTGCCTATTAAAATATGAAAGAAAGTTTGTAAGACTTAGTATATTACTATGGCTAATTTCCAAAGAAGGATGTTTTCCATCAAAATATTAAAATCTTATTTCATTAAATGGCTTACACAAATTTCTAGATAACAAGAAACATTAATATAAGTAAAAATTCATAAACAAATTGTAACTTCATTTAAAACAAAAACAAATTTGTTTATATTATAGTTATGATGCTGCAAAATTCACAATTGGTTCAATGCACATATTATGCAAAATTATAAATGGAGCATTGCGTAAGAATTATTTAAAACTTAAATAATTATATGATGTAAAAATAAGGTTTATATTATCAGAGAAACACCTGTATGAATGTTAAAATTTTACATGTCACTTTATTCTAAAAAACTTATTGAACCAGTAAGTGACATTTTTATATTTGTTTTTGTTTATGTAAGTCTAAATTTTCTCCCATATATTCTAAGCTTATTGCCTTGTAATGTAAAATTCCACCCAATATTTAAATGAGCAATCTTCCCCATTTACTAAGTAGCTGCTCATGAAAAAGAAAAAAAAAGTGTGGTGTAAAATGCAACTTCAGCAATAATTTTGCAGCTGAAATAATTTAGGTAACTTTCATCATCATCATCATCAAAAAAGAATAAATAAATAAAAAAAAAAAAAAAAAAAAAACGCTGTGAAAAATTTCAGTTTAGCAACAATTTTATTGCTGAAATAATTTAAGTAGTTTTCATCAAAAGAAAAGCAGTGACGTGAAATTCCAGTTTAGCAACAATTTTACTGCTGAAATAATTTAAGTAATTTTCATCAAAAGAAAAGCAGTGACGTGAAATTCCAGTTTAGCAACAATTTTACTGCTGAAATAATTTAAGTAGTTTTCCTCAAAAGAAAAGCAGTGACGTGAAATTCCAGTTTAGCAACAATTTTACTGCTGAAATAATTTAAGTAATTTTCATCAAAAGAAAAAGACAGTGATATGAAATACCGGTTCAGCAACATTTTTACTGCTGAAATTTTTAAAAATCTTTCACTAAAAATAATTCAATTTTTCTAAATCAATTTCTAATCATCTCATATAACTTTCTTTATAAAAAAAAGCTCTTCTGAAACTTTCTACTCATAGATATTTAAAAAAAATAATTGCTTCAGACTTCTTTTGCTCTCACATCCCTCTTATTTAAACTGATCCAGAGTAATGTACAAGAAATGGGTATGTGCCATAAAGCAGAAGTAGTAATCTATACATAGTATAAAATAAATTCTTCTGAAAGCGTCTGCGTATTTTAAAAAGAAAAAATAGAGAAAAACTTAACTGATATTGGAGAAATTTGTGTCACTTCATAGATCATTTATTGTAGAAGGTTTTAGTGTATTGGAGTCATATCAAAATAAAAAAAGGAGTTTTATAATTTCGATTTTAATTATTTTCTACTACGATTTGCACATGCGTAAAACAGCAGTATCTGTGCTTTGCACTCATCCGCGCATGTGCGAAAATCTCAAACTGCGCATGCGGAAATAGCAAGAGCTGTGGTATGCATATGCGATACATTTTTTTGTATACGTTTGATTTTAAACAGCGATTCAAAACTCATTATGCCCCCAAAAAGGAAATCCAACATTGGCTGGAGCCGGTTCAATGCCAAATCGCTCCATTTGTTGAGCGATAATGAAAACGTAGAGGAAAGAAACTTTCGGTTAGCGAATATCAGATAAAGAATATCCACGCGTAGGAAAGGGGATTCTTCTGTTGAGCGAAGTAACCGTCTCTCTTTACATCGCACTGCAATATTGAATTACAGAGACAGAATGAATCAGACTTAAGCTTAAAGCTAATTTTTCCTCTTGGATATTATGCCACGGTAAACGTTGTGCATGTACTGCTAGTAAGTGATAAACGATATATTAAAGCCTCAACTGTCAATCAAATATTATACTCCTGAGCGCCACTTGTCCTAAAAATAATGTTAAGTAATCATAAGACTCTCAGAAATTCACTAGTTTATTAAATTACCACATAATTTAAAATACGCTAATTTGCAATGTAAAGCGAACATGCTTGACTGGGGAAACATGCGCCCATGTCCAAGCACACGATCTAACAGAAAGCTACTAATTTCTATTGCCTGCAATACAAAACAACAATCCTATCCTTTTTAAAAGCGTAAATGGTATACGCTTCTCTGGAAATAAAATCATTAAGAAAATGGAGAGAAGTTTTGGATTCAGATATTTAACGATATTCGCCAGAATGATGCGAAAAACCGTATTTCATATCTTCTAGTTACGATTATAGCAGAAAACCTTTAATGTTATTTTTACTGAAATATTTCTTCGAAATAGAAAGAACATGAATTGGGTTATATAATGGTACTTACAGTTTGAGAAACGTTAGCGCTAAAGAGAAACTAAGACAAATCTGAAAATAAGTAATAAGAACATAACATTAGATAAATCCTCGTGCTTAAGAGCAAAAGGTCTCTTTTTATTTGGATAGATAGATTTACTTTTTGATATTTTTAATAGAAACTCAATAAATGAAGCTAAACACAAGACTAAGGATACATATACAAAAAAATATAAATAATTAAATAAATAACACATAAAATATAGCAGTTATAAGGAAACACAGTAGGAAAAAAAACACATGGCAGATAGTAAATGAAATGTAGAGTTTTCGGTTGTTCAATTTGGAAGTAAATTCAAAAAGATTCGTGCAGAATAATATTTCTCTACAAGAAGGTTGGTATTATCACATATGAGATTCATTAAAAATGTTAGTCTGAATGTTGATAAATTATTTGGGAGAATGTTTTTTTAACTACTGTTGTTTATTTTCGATTGTAGAAGTTTGGAACTGTCAATAGGATGTGAGTGGATATTTTGTGATACATTTTGTTGGTTCGCCTTTTATTTCCATGAGAATGGTTACAATTTGTTCGTGCACTGAATTGGAAAAGGTATAAAGGAAATAAAAAAAAACCTTCAATTATACTCCAACTAATACACTTATTCGAGTCTGCGTGCCACTGCTGTTTTCCCCATTATCCTATCTTTCTTGTCAAATTGCATAATTGTCTTAAATTGGAATTCTAAAGAAGATCATTGATTAAGATGAGGGCATGGAATGATTATAACTATGGCATCAATAAGATCAAGGAATCAAAAGACAAGAATAACGTATTAATAAGCTTAACAAACATTCTAATTACGTTCAAAATATCATTGTTTATGAAAAGTAATCTGTGATTTCATACTGTAATTAAAATATAAATGAACATTACAGTACACACATTATGCCTTTGTGATCTTATGCTTGAGTGTACCTAACTAACACAAAAACTTGCTTCATGATTTTAGAAACATTTTATTCATACGCAAGAAATTTAATTGATTGATTAAATGATTGAATTATTCGGTGATTAAGAATTAAAAATATAAAAAAAAAGAATATCACGATCAAGACTAGTTTATTCTATTTCAAAATTCTGATTTATTAAGATGTGATTAAAAAATTACCTACAACGTTTTGCTTTTTTAAGTATAAAATAAGTTTATTTTAATAAACCTGTATAGCAAATAAAAAAATCAAGCTGTTAATTGTTTTAGCAAAAATCAAATTTCCAAATGGTATAAAAACTGTGACCTCAATCAAGGTCATGAACTTCGTGATTGTTTAGATTTTTACTTCCTTCTTCTTGAAAGAGTTTTGTGCTTCGTGGCATCGAGAAAGATATCGAGATTGCATTTTAGATGCTCATTTTTCAACCGAGTGAAACTAATATTTGATATTTTAGAACAGTTTTAATAACAAAATCTCAACATATCCTTTAGAAACAAGATCTTTCATTTAGCTAAGTAGTTGCCTTTTTGATTTTAGAGATTGCATTAATGCGAATGTAGAGACCGACAAACGTTTAAACCTTTTGATTTGGTTGATGATTTGGTTTAAAATTTTATACAGCTCTGGACTATAGATGAGGAATTTACTATCAAAATTTTATCTAAATATCTTTTCATGTTTGGTAAATATCATGTTCACTTCAACTCGAACAGAGAGGAACAAAAATAAATAGAAATTTCTTGTGAAGGCATTGAGATCAAAATTAGATGGAAATCTACAACCAAATTCTATCCTAACTCAAAGTCCTATTTGAGTTACAATATTTACAGGCAGACATTCATAATTTCACAAATATACGAGTTCTTTTTTTTATTTTTTATTTCCAAGGGATCTAGAAAATTGAGATTCGTCAAAACCTCAAAAACACATTTTTTTCGATGTTTATTGTACTGTGTCTTTGTATAATTCATGCACGATAAAGTAAAATGCAAAGATTTTCAAAACTTGAAAGTTTTTCAAGACTGCTTTTAAGTAAACATCATGCAATATTCATGCATCTCGTATGCCCCGAGGAAACTCCTATCCATCTTCATTGCAATGCCACAAGGCACAACTGATTGAGAAATAATTCAAATGCTACTCTTTCTTGTTTTAAAGCTTACATCATATCCTGGGAAGTTTTTCTGGCAGAAAGAAAACAACATATCCATTTTTGATTATTAACTACATCATTCGTTACTAAGGGTAACATACTTTAGTAGTGTGGTACCAATAATAATATTTTATGATAAATATTTTTTTTTTACAAAAATTTTTTATCGGAAGTTATAATTTGAAAAACAGCATTAAAAAGGCAAAATAGTTTTAAAAGTATAAAGCTGCATTAATTTGCATATTATGCAAATATAAAAATCATTGTAATTTCTCACTCAAAAGATGTTTTCGAAAAAAATCGATTTTTAGGTTGGTTCTTTTCAGACCTTAATAGCAACATATTGATATAGATAATTAGAATTTTAATTTTAGAATGAAAAATAAAGGATATAATCTTTTTTGACTTAAGTAGTAGAAATTTGGATGAAAACAAAAGCAGAGTAAAAATTAATACAAATTAAAAATATAATTAATAATGTAAAACTGGATACGTTGACGTTTGAGTGCAAGAAATCGTTTAAACTTCAGCTATTCGCTCTTATTTACACTGAACTATTTAAAAAATATGGGCTTGCACCATAGACTTTTTTATTTTCTTTCTGATGTGCTAATTTTCTGAATTTTTATATTATTGATGATTATGTTTTTGGAGTATTTTCAATACTTATTTATTAATTTCTTTCCCATGCATTTAAATTTTAATTCCTTTCATGTATAACTATTTTTAGTTAAATTTACATTAAATTTATATCGAGGTTCAATAATAATTATATTAATTAATTTTAAATTAGAGATCATGAAAAAGATGTTAATAAAATTATTTTAAAAAAATATACAATCTTACATATTATATTTTTTATAATATCTTATTATTATTTCTATTTACGTATTTTGTGAATTATTTATTTAAATCTATGGCAATGAACCAATATGTAAGATCAATTATACTTTTTTACTATTTTTTTTTCCTGTTATTTCACTGGCATTTTTCTTTTAAAAATCAACCGTGTTTTATATGAATGCTTTAAATGAATGAAAGAACCTGAAATTAGAAAAGAAAAATAAAGGTTTTTTTTTTTTTTTTTTTTTTTTTTGTAATTAGCTTTATTCGGATTTTTCCCTTATGTAATTGTAATTCAAATTCATAAAATGAAAATAATGAAATAAAACATATAAAAAGATAGTATACTAATAATAATTACTTGCTGATTCTGTGGAAATATGAATCTGAAAGAAAAGGCGTAATTCCGGGAATGAATAATATATAAAAACAAAATATTATTGATTTCTGAACTTCGAAAAGCAAATATATATATATATATAAATTTATAATTTCAACTAGGTCACCAATTTAAATCAAAAGTTTGATAATAATAAAGTTTGTTGACATCAAATAGGAATAACTTAAGAATAAAAATTTTGTGTTCAAATTATATACAAATGTATTACTTATATATACCATGTTCAAAAATCCTTTCCTTTCCTTCAATTCCTTTTATTTATATCTATTATATAGACATTTGAATAAAATTCTGTGCTTTTTTAGCAACTTTCACTATCTTCACTGTTGTCTAAAGAAAGACGTATATTATACAGAGCAGTTATAAAACACAGCTGCAGATTTCAGTGGTTGTTGGGGCACATATAAATGCTACCTCTAAAGTTGAAATCCGTAATTTCATAGAATAATTAGGTATTTCATGAAATAACTAGACAAGTAAGTTAAAGTATATAAGATTATTGAATTCTACGATTTAACTAGATATTCTATAGAATAACGATTACTTGAGAACCGGTTCTAGCTCGATTAAGAACAAGAGATGGTCGAATAAAACAATTATACTCTAGATACCAGTTCAAAATATGTGAGCGAGAATTAATTTCCATTAAAGAAGTTCCGAATGTTGACAAAACGCTTCGATCTGTTGCAACAGCCCAAAGTTGCGGCACTGTACAAGGCTTTAAAAAGTTCTCGAGCGAAAAAAAAAATCTGTAAT
Source organism: Argiope bruennichi (assembly GCF_947563725.1). Taxonomy (NCBI): domain Eukaryota; kingdom Metazoa; phylum Arthropoda; class Arachnida; order Araneae; family Araneidae; genus Argiope; species Argiope bruennichi. Next base: position 39,272,923 of record NC_079157.1, read on the forward strand.
AGTAAAAAGTGTGATTGTTTCAAAAATAATATGAATGCAATTCAAACTCATCACAGCAATTCTTGCTCTAATAAATAATGAAAAGTAAAATAAAGGTATTTCATAAAATTTAAATTAATATTCTCTTACATTTTTTTTGAAATGTTTACACAATGCTTTTATGAAGCAAAAGTTTTTCTTTCCAGCATGTATTTGTTTTTGATAATGTTTAAAAATACATATTTCTGAAGCATATTCCTTTTTACTTTTCTGTTTAACTAATGTTTGTAACATGAGCTATCATAAATTATGCCATTTGCTTTTCCTTATAATTTATCAATTAATCATCCACGATAGGGATAAAATGAATTTTTCGAGCTATTTATGATAAACTAATTTATAAAATAATATTGACATTGTTTATTTTTCATTTAACGGTCTATCATTAGCTATTTCATAGAATAACTAGGTAAAGTATGAAATTTTCATCTTTTATATACTTTAACTAGCTAACTAACTATGTATATATATATATATATACAGAAAGAGAGAGAGAGAATGTATCATTGGAAGCATAAGACAGACACCCCTAAAATTGCCTCTTTACCGATGAATTGGGAATCTGATCTTTAACAAATCCATTTCCTAAAGCAAAAATATCTTTTATTACATTAACTTACTGCTCTTAAAGTTTGTTCCATTATTTGAGAAACATCTTGTATACATTAGACAGCAACAGATTTTTGAACAGGCATTCTAAGCTTCTACCCAAGATCATTGAAAATCAAATTCTTAAAACTGATTTATTGCCTATTTGGAAATGATAAAATTTTGGAATTATAATTGCCTATTTGGAATTATAAAATAATAGTAATAAAATAAAATCTAACTAAATACTTATATATAATATATACGAATAGTAATAAACCATTTAACTGGTTCTAATACATTTCATTTGACAGAATCTGTAAAATAATAATTTTGCATTCTACATGCATTTGATATTTTGCTGTTAGATTAAATTCATATTGTTTGTTAGAATCCTCATTTATTATTTCCTTATAATATATCATAACATTTAAATGTTCTTATTTGTAAGCAATCAAACTATTAATTAATAATTAGAATCCATATTTTTTTCAAGAATTTGAATCATTTTTCCAAGATATTCATATTAAAAAAGAAATAACTAGAGACATTTATTTTTTCACATGCTAGCTAAAATAGAAATGATACATGTTAATGACTTGTTTGAATACATTTTAAAGATATGCACAAACGTAACACAAAGTATGCAAATAAAAATACAAAATACAAAGTACATACGAAAACGTATTTGAAAAGTTAAACAACTCCACTTTGAGATTTTTAACTTGTTTTTTTTCCTGAATACGAAAAATATTGTAATTTTGGTATTGTGTCTGTTTTTAATACGATAATTTGACATATTATCACTAGAAAAACAATACTTGATAATTAACGCATAACTACATTATCAAAATATAGAGCTAAACGGGTAAAATTTAATATGCAGATTAAGCATCATAAGTTTTCATTCATATCAAATTTTGATTAAAGCCCCAAGGAGCGAACAATTGTCGGCCTGTACTTTCGCATGCGTATAAGTAAGGAAATAGCTGAAAGATTCAGATTAGGTTCATATTCAAAATTCATATTCTGTTTTATTTTCTACTTTACTCAGTATAAAACTTTCATATTTAGGACATTGAAAACAAAACATCACTCATAGTTTTCAAGGCCAATTTTCCGCAATTTTCGGATGAAGGCCGGAGAAATAATATCTTTATTAAAGATTATGCGAGACAGTTTTGAGAGACCACTCCACTTTTGAGAGACCACTGGTTTCACTTGAACGGTGAAGTCATTGTTCGAAGTCTGTTAATAAAAGCTTCAGATTACGAATTATTTCTTTTTTTCTTTGGGATAAAGTGATCCATGAACGGTTTTAACGGGTTTTCCAGAGTAAATAATTCCTGTAACTGTTGAACTGGAACTATTTTTAAAAATGATGTTTAATGTAAAAGAGCTGTAAAAAAAGCTGTTCATCTTCACTAATAACAAAGTTAAATGTGTATATGTGTGTGAACATACTGTGCTCTACAATTTGATAGCTCTAAATCTACAATAGCCCACCATATCTAGAAGTATAAAATTTGGCAAATAGAAGAGTAAAAATGTGAACTGAAATTTTTTTAAAAAACTTCTGAAGTAAATATTATCATTCTGGATTTTGAGATATTTCCACCATGATTTTTGAAAATATTGTATTATAACACAAAATTTTTTTTCACGACATCTTAAAATTTAAAAAAAAGTATATATCATTTTTAAATACTAAATTAACCATCATGCAAAATTCCTCTAAATTTCAGAAATTTTTCAAAAATATTTTTTCGCCTAATTTCCAACAATAAATTAAATTGCTTTCCTAGCATTGTAATCATTTTCAATGATTCATCAGATACTTTATCACTTGACTTTCTTTCATTGTTGAAAGGTAAAGAAGAAGGGATCGGTTTGATATCTGTGTAATTTGCATGACAGTTTTAAAAAGTTAAAATTACTGTACCACAAAGTTAAATGATAGCCGAACCGAGCATTAAAATTTCAATTGCTTTATGATATAATGGGCCTTGTTTTCATTGGAAAAGGTTTTACATTATGAACAGAACATATGTAAGACTATTAAAATAGCGCGGTTTTAATGTCTAACAATTTGCTTGATTCATAGTCATGAAGTTTTATCTAAATGATTTATTTGAAAGTAAATGTGACACAAATTTTGGGTGAACTAGCTATTACAAATATAAAACAACGATAACAAAGTGTTTATTTTCATTAATTAAGAAGACTAGAGAAAAGTTAATTATAATTCAAATTATTATACAATGAAACAAATTTACATTTGAAAAACTAATCAATAGCTATTAAATTAAAATATTCAAGTATTATTGGCTTTATGTTCGCAACTTTCACATATTAAAAATCCATATTATATTAAATATGTATATTTTCTTTGAATTTTCATAAACTTGAAAAAAATAACTCAACAAAATTTATTTAGCAATATCAGGGTAATTTTGAAAATCTGTCATAAATTTCATGATTTTAATACAATTACAATTTCAAATCATTTTGCAAATTGTTTTTTACATGTATATTAATTTTTCCATTAATTTCTGAAAAAAAAGTAACACATCTTTTGAGAACAATATCTGTTTTACAAATTATTTTAAAGAAATACAAAGGCTACAAATTATTTTTTAATTAATGCAGTTTTTTTTTCCTATAATCTGTGTGCGCTGCGATGGCCTGGCGGTACGGTTTCGGAGCAAGACGGTTTGAGACTCGATTCCACCGAAGTACCATCGTGTAAGCGGGCCTGAAGCACACCAAATCCGTGAGGGCCAAGCGCCCTCCCAAGCTTGTGCGGTGTGTAAACTTGAAGGGGGGACTCCATCTGAGATATCATCCTCGTCATCTGACCGCAATTCGAAATTATGAGGTCAGCTTCAATATAGCCCTTGTGTTGCTTTAAAACGGGATATTAACTAAACATATAATCTGTGTTTTTAAATTTGTTTAATGTTTTTTTTTTCCTTTGAATAAATTCCTTGCATAGGCGGTTTTAAGTTTTTTTCATGCTCGAAACAAAATTATTAATCATGTCCTTGTATATTGGAATGTTTGAAGCAAAATGGAAAAAAACTCGAAATAATCGCTAATGAAACTCATTTATTGTCTTGCATATTGAAAAAAGTTGAAACAAAATTAAAAAAGCTGAAAGGATCATTAGTTAATCAAATTTAATCTCCTGTATAATGGAAATATTGAAACAAAATGCAAAAAGTGAAGAGATCAATAGTCAGTCAGATTTATTCCCTCCCTTATTTGAAAAACTGTTTTATTAATGTGAATGTTTTTCCATTAAGGTAATCAATAGTCCCGATATACGATGTTCCCGATGAACTCCCAAATGTACGATGGGTTTTTTTAAAACAGAAATTCATGAATATTCATGAATTCTTACAAAAAATAACTTGTGAAGAAATTTAATGTTTCTGCTTCAAGCCACAATGAATAGCTATTATTAGTTGCTATAAGTTTAAATATTGTATTTCAGAGACCGGGATAACCTGGTTCGTAGAGCGTTGGATTCGCCTCCCTTAGGTTGCGAGTTCGAACCCCACCGGCCGAAGATTCTCCGCGTGCTTGGTGGCTGACTCGCGTATAAATCTATCGTGGTCTCGAAGTCCTCGATGTCGAGAATAATGCCAATGGGGGTACTGGATCAGGGGTGATCGTTCTCTGAATCTGGTCTAAATTACGAACTGCGAATGAAGTCCTCCCCGTAAAAAGGGTTGAGATGTGTGTGTAGCTAAGTAGTTCTCTTGGCCCTAGATGGAGCTACTATAAAAACAAGAGATGCTCCCCCACCGGCTTAAAATCGCTGTCTTCGTAACAGCGGGCATGTCCATGGCAAGTGACACAAGAAACAACAACAACATTCTAGGAAATAATGGATCGATATCATCAGTATGTTCTTTCCTTATACTAATTACAATTGCCAAATTCAATGGATAACAAGTATTATTGTGCCAAGAATATTTATTGCTGTTCCAAAAACTCGCCAAAGAAGAAATCAATGTTTGCTTTCCAAACTTCAATTAACAACTGTTATTAATTTCTATAAATTTAAGTAAAGCATTCTAGAAAATGATGTAACGAAACCGTCAATATGTTCTTTTATTATACAAATTTCGATTATTAAATTCAATGGGTAGAAATATTATTATTCCAAGAATATTTATTGTTCTTAATAATATATCACGAGTAGAATATTTATAATTCCCAGAAACAACAAAATGTACCTTTTGGTTAGCCGAGTGCAAGTGAAAAGACCCATTAAAGTATTTGAAAGATTGAAAATTCATTTCAAAACTGTAAGCTTCTTAATTTCGATTTTCCTAAAAAAAATTTAAAGCATTTTCTTCTGTCTGCAGAAATTTACTTTTAAACAATGGCAGCCGGTTTTTCGCAGAATGTCTTCATTATTTTCCGATAAACAGCTGTCAATCTTTGTTTAAAATGATTTATGACCTGCTAAAAAGTCACTTTTTATGCATCAATGTTTTTAGAAATATTAAAAAAATAAATTTCGATAGGCTAAATGTCTTCACTTTTGTGAATAAATAGGATACTACAGACTTTTATGATAATTGTTTTGAATATCATGAAATTAAATTTGCGTAATACTAATTACAAAATTATATAATGGGTTTTGTTATACTTCAGAGACATTTTGAGATCAAACAAATTATTTAATTAATTAAAAAATTTGATTAATCATCATTTTCAAATATTAAACTTAGAAGAAAGATTGTTATTGATATTGAGTATTCCGTAAATACTAAGAAACCGTATATATTTTATGCAAAGAACAAGTTTAATGCTTAATTTTTTTTAAACATTTAGACCATCCTTTGTTTTATGAATATAACACAATTCCTTGATCCGCAATCATAACATTTTTATGAGAATTGCATCTAACCAAAAATAATTTACTATCTAAAATCTTGTTTACCCTTAATTTCTACTATTTTATCCTAAATATTGTTATTTTTTCTGTTACATCGATTTCGTTTTGATATTTCGGCTTACTATCCAATTTTACATATGTAATTTTATTTAGAAATTCCTATTATTTACTTTCTTATTACTTTAGAAATACCTATTATTACTTTCTTTTCTTTTGACATCTGAATCCATTACTGAAGAAGCAAAAATATTTGAATATCAAACTAAAATTGCATTTTAATTTTACAAATAGACATTGAAATATCAAAATTATTTTAAATTAGATTAGAAAAATTATTGCAAGAAATCAGATATTTTTTTATTTTCTATTTACTTTATCAAATAAATATGCAGAGATACAAATTTTTGATCACCAAATTTTTAATTTTAGTTTCAATAGTGAATTCTATAAAACATTGATTTCCATAAATTATGGGAAAAAAAATCATAGGAACGATGATTACTCAAACAGTTACGTGCCGAATTTAATGCAACTTATACACAATATACAACACATAATAAGGTATTAAATAACATAAAAAGAAGTTGTTAGTGAGTTATGGTATTGTATACATTAATACAAATGAACAAATCAGATATGACAGATTGGTATAACAAATTCATCTTCAATAGGGTGTGCAATAGAACACATACATAGATGTATGTTGCTATTTTGTATATGGTTTATGAGCTCCATTTCTCTTGTCAGGTCCATTTCTCTTTCAAATCAATTTACAAGTGTCCTAAGATAGAACTGAGGAGGAAGATTTAGATCCAACACACGTCTTCCTACAATATTCCAATCGATAGGATTAAGGTACAGCGATCAAGCTGAAAACTCCTTGCGCTGAATTATTTCATGCTGAAGATAATCATTCACAATGTGAGTCTTGTGTACTTTAGCGTAATATTCCTGCAGCCGGTAATAATCGTTTATTATCCCTGAAAAAGGGCACACAAGTATCAAGCATGTTACATAAGTACCAAGCTTGGTACATGAGTATCAAGGATGTTATACTCAAAGCGTCCCTTTTACGATGTGGCATGAGCGACATGTAAATGGTTGATTACCACACATACATGCCATCTTCTTTACAAAAGCGTTCTAAGCATGGTCGGAATTCCATAAGTGTCAAAGATGTCTTATCATGGGCCTGAGAACTTTTTGTTCCACATCGAAAGATATAAAGTCTTCTGCGTCAAACAATAGAAATACCACCTCAAACACAGAGCTTTTTAAATCGCATTCACATCTTTCATGATGTGTGATGGTTGCTAATTTCTGGTTCTTTCGAAATAAAATAACGCCTACTGTCTTATTGATGGCTAAACCGGACTCATCAGTACGGGGAATAGCCCTCATATACTTGCTCTGCCTGCTGGTAATAATTTTGATATGATATTCTCAAACGTTCTCTTGTATAATAAGGCATAGGCGACAAACAAATGGCTGATCTCCACGCGTGAAAGATCAGCTTCTTCGCAAAAACTTTCTACGCACAGTTGACGTTGACACCATGTTGGATTCAAGAAGTGAAGTTTTGAGTTGAGTCAAGGCTGCGGTTCTATTCCTTTGTGTGTACAACAAGTATCTGTCATCGGCGTTCATCGTACCGGTTGGTCATCCTTGGTTGAACCTCCTGAATGTGGAATCTGTGGTCTATATGAGCTGTCATGTCAACTGTCTCTATGAACGTCATATGTCACTATATATGTCAACTGTCTCTATGAACGTCATAAGTCACTATATATGTCAACTGTCTCTATGAACGTCATATGTCACTATATATGTCAACTGTCTCTATGAACGTCATATGTCACTATATATGTCAACTGTCTCTATGAACGTCATAAGTCACTATATATGTCAACTGTCTCTATGAACGTCATATGTCACTATATATGTCAACTGTCTCTATGAACGTCATATGTCACTATATATGTCAACTGTCTCTATGAACGTCATATGTCACTATATATGTCAACTGTCTCTATGAACGACAGAAGGACTTACATTTAACCATCTGGCGGCTTCTGTCTGACTCCCTCCTGTCTCTAGCTTCCTGAAAGCTCCCCATCGCAGTTCATTGGACAAATGATACCTGGTAGTCATTGTTAAGAATTCGCTATCCCAGATTTCTCTTACCATAAAAGCGAAATTTGCAGGTTTGCTCCCAAATATGCAATTTTATGCTCCTCAGACATGACGTATTTCATTTGAAACTATATTAATATGCATACTGTACTTTTACTCAGTAACTCATGTTTGAAAACATATTGAATATTTATACATATTGACTTATTTTTCAGTGTGATATAGATAATTTTTAAATTAGTATTCAGAAAACATTGAATATGAAAGTAATTTCAGATTCGTCTATTTTGTATAAAATATCGTAAATTTATAGCCCGAGAAAATATTATTAAATTCTATAGACACTGTAAAAAATTATTCCACATAAATAATAGTGCATTTTACAAGAAAAAATTAATTTAAAAATATTTTCAAATAAATCAACATTTTAAAGGTATATTTCATTTATCAGGAATTTGAATAATTTTACTTAATATTGTCTATACCAGTACTGAGATAGTATATATAAATTTTTATCAATTTGGAAAACTTGAAGCTTTTAACCAACTGCAGAAGGAAAAGTTGCAGAGTCTACATTTCTTACACAAAAATTAGCAACGAATAAAATACTAAATCGATATTTTGTTCCCATTCTGTTATTAAAATGCAAGTTATTTTCAGAAGAAACTATTGAAACGGGTTTATCAGATTCTTAATTGGATTGACAGTCAGTAAATATCGTTTATGAATCAAAATATTCCTTTATTATAGTCTATGTATTTTCTGTGGGCGGTTTAAGGTCAAATTTTCTACTGCGTTATTGATACCAGACAACCAATAACGAGGCAGAAAAGGTGACCTTGAACCGCCTACAGAAAATACAGAAACTATAGATTTGGTAGTATATATATATATATATATATATATATATATATATATGTGTGTGTGTGTGTGTATGTATACATCTTTTCTTAAAGTTTTAGGGGAAAATGTTCATTGTTGTAGAGTGTTTATTACATTCTGAAATTGCTCAATTTATGTTGAAAGAAATATTTTGTTATATTGTAAAGATAGTTTTAGATGAAATACGTTTTCTCTATAAAATTTCTTTAATATATTCTAATTCAATTAAAGCAATTTTTATTGCATGTATCATTTAGCTTCATCTAAAATCCATGAGAGAGAAAATTAATGACAAAATTCAAATTCAATAACTAAGAATATGTTTTCATAGATATGAACTTATTTATGCAACTTATTTAAGTTTATTAAGTGAAAGAAAGTTATTAAATATTTCAATCATCAATAAAGTTTATATCAATTTGCCACTTACAGCTGGCGATAAATTGTCTAAAGGGTTATTTTAAGGAAGAAAATAATAATAGAAATTGTCGAAGATTGTCATTTTATTTCCGCTTTCGTAAAATAAATGAAATAATCATTTTTGAATTACTTTTTCTAGAAATGGCAATAATTGTTGTATCAATATTTATACATATTTATATTCTATAATCAAAGCATTCAATAAAAATGACGTGTTGCTCCTTATATAATTAGAAAAAAATTCTAAAGAAAATAAATATACTGCATTTTTAAAAAAAACATATAAAATAATTTTAAAAATAAATATTTTAATTAAAAAAAAATTTCTATGATAAAATAAATCTTTCTATAAATGTATTGTAATATAGATAATTCAAAACAAAATAATAATTATTATAAATTAATTATATCAAGCGTTTTAATCCTATTAATTATTAATCCGTAAAATAAGTATAGTTTTATTAGGTTATATAAAAACTTTCCTAAAATATATTCTTAATACTCAGTATCAGCTGTTTATAGATAATTCATAGCAAATAAGCGGAAGAAAAAAACAAAAACAAAAATATCGTTTTGACTATTCTCATTCTGTTGAGTCTTGTAAATGATACTTTTCTTCTAAATTTTTTTACAAAATTATCCTCAAAATATTGTATTAGCCGAAACAAAATTTTTTATATTGGATATCATTTTTCGATGAATAAATAAAATATATATGATTGATAAATATATTCATGGCTGTTAATTAAAGAATTAGAAATATTTTGTACAGGTAAATCAAGAGAAGATAAATATTTACAATGAGATATAACATTTAGATCAATTAAATGGCGAAATAAATTGCTTGATTAATAAGTCGTTTGTAAGATGATTCATTCAGGCAATTGTTTTCTGTTTAACTACTATTCAATTCTGATCAAATTTAGTTCCAACACATTATGTAAAGTTGTCTTGATACTGAATTCATTGAAGTCAGTATAAACACTATTATAATTTGAAAAAGTAATACCTAAAATTTTAAATAATTTTATTGATCAATTTATCATTATTATTTTCATTTTATGTCACATTAATTAATTTTTTATATTAAGTGAATAATACAGATATCACGCCATAACTCAATTTAACAATAAGTTTCCTTAAAATTTATTTATAAAGGAAAAAATAAATTTCAATAATATTTAGAATTTTCCTAATTTCCTCGATAAATACATCATGCATACATAATATTCGGTAAATACAACATATTTTAATTTTCATAAACAATTAAAATATATTGATTATAAAACGGGTCTTTCAACTATGAATAATTTCATGCACATAAAATAACAATAATAGAAAAAATTCGAAGCAACTATTACTATCAGATAACTTAAATATGCTTTTAAAATCAACGTCTTGTTGAAATCGATACATACTTTAATGATTAAATTATTACTACATATCTGCATAACCTATACCGATTTAAATTGAAGTTAAGAAAGTCCTTGCAATTAGAATTGCTTTATACACCATCAGATAAGGAATGCAATCATTTTTGTCAGCTAAGTTGTTATGGTAACACACAACAACAATTCCTTTATAGATAGAGTATTCTCTTGAGTGTATAGAACAATATCTTCGATAATAAGAAAACGAATAGGATGTTTTGGGTTGATCTCTTCGATTTCCTTCTTCTCTAAGGAGAAGATCTCGTTTCTTTCTTTCTTCATTTCTTTGGTAGAATAATGTTCCCTTTTGCGTTTAAGGCAAATCATGGTGAAATATAGTAAATGGTCTCGAATTTTGTAGATGTTGTCATTCTTTTCAAATGAAAGTAATCTTATGAGATCGAGTACAGATCTATATCCCTTATAGTATATATATAATAAGGAATTTCTGGGCAGTTCCTTAAACAATGCTTTTTTTGCAAACATATTAAATTTATCGGTTAATCAAAATCAGTTATTATGAAATATCCTAATTACACCTTTTTTTCCATGGTAATTCCAGATATTGTTAGATATTTATTCCAAATAGTTGTTTAGGTTATTAAAGCAACAAATTGTCCAAACGAGATTATTTTTGAATGCATTTTATCGGCTTCTTCGATCATACTAAGACACTATTTTTACATCTATTTAATCAAAAACACCTTAAATTTCTTGTAGAATTACTTTCAAACATAGCAACCACTTCATAGTTCAGATTTTGAGTAATTTATAAACATTCAATCTCCAATTTTGTTCGAAAATAAAGTTTTATAAAAGCAAAAGTGGCTTCGATATTTTGAAATATGAAGAGCAATGGAAGACTCAGGAGACATATTAAAGTTGATGAACTTCAAAACTTAAAGATTGAGTTTGCATTTCTAAACGATAACTCTATTATTCAACGTTTTTTTTTTTTTTCTTTTTTTTTCTTTTTTGTAAAATTCATTGCCAGAAAAATAGAAATTTTTTGACTGATGGCAAAATTGTTCATATGGTAATATCTAGGAATTAGTGTTTTTCAAATCTCTCACCCGATTCATTACCGTCAATTTCATCAGTTTTGCAGACGTACGAATAATGGATCTTCATTCTTGGACGGTCAAAGTTGTCAGTCAAAATATATATATTTTTTGAAACATCAGCTTTGGAGATAGATAAATTCCCTTTTTTCTTAAGAATTTCAATTCCTTTTTTAAAATTATCATTTTGAAATTCATTTTTTTTTTTGTAAAATTCATTGCCAGAAAAATAGAAATTTTTTGACTGATGGCAAAATTGTTCATATGGTAATATCTAGGAATTAGTGTTTTTCAAATCTCTCACCCGATTCATTACCGTCAATTTCATCAGTTTTGCAGACGTACGAATAATGGATCTTCATTCTTGGACGGTCAAAGTTATCAGTCAAAATATATATATTTTTTGAAACATCAGCTTTGGAGATAGATTAATTCCCTTTTTTCTTAAGAATTTCAATTCCTTTTTTAAAATTATCATTTTGAAATTCATTTTTTTTTTGTAAAATTCATTGCCAGAAAAATAGAAATTTTTTGACTGATGGCAAAATTGTTCATATGGTAATATCTAGGAATTAGTGTTTTTCAAATCTCTCACCCGATTCATTACCGTCAATTTCATCAGTTTTGCAGACGTACGAATAATGGATCTTCATTCTTGGACGGTCAAAGTTATCAGTCAAAATATATATATTTTTTGAAACATCAGCTTTGGAGATAGATTAATTCCCTTTTTTCTTAAGAATTTCAATTCCTTTTTTAAAATTATCATTTTGAAATTCATTTTTTTTTTTTTTTTTGTAAAATTCATTGCCAGAAAAATAGAAATTTTTTGACTGATGGCAAAATTGTTCATATGGTAATATCTAGGAATTAGTGTTTTTCAAATCTCTCACCCGATTCATTACCGTCAATTTCATCAGTTTTGCAGACGTACGAATAATGGATCTTCATTCTTGGACGGTCAAAGTTATCAGTCAAAATATATATATTTTTTGAAACATCAGCTTTGGAGATAGATTAATTCCCTTTTTTCTTAAGAATTTCAATTCCTTTTTTAAAATTATCATTTTGAAATTCATTTTTTTTTTGTAAAATTCATTGCCAGAAAAATAGAAATTTTTTGACTGATGGCAAAATTGTTCATATGGTAATATCTAGGAATTAGTGTTTTTCAAATCTCTCACCCGATTCATTACCGTCAATTTCATCAGTTTTGCAGACGTACGAATAATGGATCTTCATTCTTGGACGGTCAAAGTTATCAGTCAAAATATATATATTTTTTGAAACATCAGCTTTGGAGATAGATTAATTCCCTTTTTTCTTAAGAATTTCAATTCCTTTTTTAAAATTATCATTTTGAAATTCATTTTTTTTTTTTTTTTTGTAAAATTCATTGCCAGAAAAATAGAAATTTTTTGACTGATGGCAAAATTGTTCATATGGTAATATCTAGGAATTAGTGTTTTTCAAATCTCTCACCCGATTCATTACCGTCAATTTCATCAGTTTTGCAGACGTACGAATAATGGATCTTCATTCTTGGACGGTCAAAGTTATCAGTCAAAAAATATATATTTTTTGAAACATCAGCTTTGGAGATAGATTAATTCCCTTTTTTCTTAAGAATTTCAATTCCTTTTTTAAAATTATCATTTTGAAATTCATTTTTTTTTGTAAAATTCATTGCCAGAAAAATAGAAATTTTTTGACTGATGGCAAAATTGTTCATATGGTAATATCTAGGAATTAGTGTTTTTCAAATCTCTCACCCGATTCATTACCGTCAATTTCATCAGTTTTGCAGACGTACGAATAATGGATCTTCATTCTTGGACGGTCAAAGTTGTCAGTCAAAATATATATATTTTTTGAAACATCAGCTTTGGAGATAGATAAATTCCCTTTTTTCTTAAGAATTTCAATTCCTTTTTTAAAATTATCATTTTGAAATTCATTTTTTTTTGTAAAATTCATTGCCAGAAAAATAGAAATTTTTTGACTGATGGCAAAATTGTTCATATGGTAATATCTAGGAATTAGTGTTTTTCAAATCTCTCACCCGATTCATTACCGTCAATTTCATCAGTTTTGCAGACGTACGAATAATGGATCTTCATTCTTGGACGGTCAAAGTTATCAGTCAAAATATATATATTTTTTGAAACATCAGCTTTGGAGATAGATTAATTCCCTTTTTTCTTAAGAATTTCAATTCCTTTTTTAAAATTATCATTTTGAAATTCATTCATCAACAATACTTTTTTTATTCTTTGGCATCATTTCATATTTTTCTTACATATTTGATATCAAATGACTTCAAATTCATTCTAACCAACTTTCACAATTGTAAAGCAATAAATATGGAAATTCTATCGTAGAATTTGAAATAAAAGTATATCCATTATCGGCTACCTCATTCCTAGATGTAATATTACTTCTTACAATGTAATAAATTATTCGAAAAACGTATTGCACTAGAAATTCCAATCCTTGTTTCTCCGCTATAAAAATTATCAGAGGTAACCGTAACATATTTATTTCTCAGGAGAAAATTTGATGGAAGTATTTAAAATTTCTTTCCTTTTTATAAATCTACATACGCGTATTCTAAAATAAGGTAAATCAACAAATCATCTTGTAGATAACCAGCGTGAAGAAAGTCTCGGTTTCACTTTTCTTGATCACATATACAGCTAAAACAGACAATTGTTAGAAAATAGCACTGCAAAAAGCGATACCATCCATTGTATAATGGCAGACAAGGGAATGCTATTCTTCTTTAGAATGCTATTCCCTTACAGAAACCCACGTTTCTCAGTTCGCTATAACTTCAATAATACATAGTATAGTTACCATCGAAACTCCTTTGTACCGATTTCATCACCTGATTCTATGTCAATAAGGTGATCATTAACTACGTGTAGCATATTAGCTATTTTTAATACATTAGGTATGCGCATATATTCCTATTTCTACATACCATACTGAAAGTTTTATTCATTCATTCGTCTTATTAGGTAAGAAAGAAATTTAAAAGAAAGATCCATTCAAGCACACAAAATTGAGTGAGTTATGAAAGTTTTTAGAGAAAAATAATTTGAGGCAACGAACAGCTATCTCTTGGATGTGTGGTATATGATTTTGCATCATTTTTGTGTCGGCCATTAAAAAGTCTAAAATAGTGAAAAGCTTCATAACTTGGTCAGTTTTAGTCATAGAAGTATTCAGATAATGAGATGAAGTCATAAATTTGATTTTTTTTAAATGTTAATGTGTCAGAAGTTTTTTTGATAAACATATCTAATAGTTCCGAATTTACGAAAATTTTGAATTTTAAATCTTTTCGTAATAGCAGTTATTGATTCGAAAAATATGAAAACAAAATTTCTTGTTTCAGGTCATTTCTCAGTTTGGAAGCAAATGTGGAATGGTCCCATAGGGCTATAGCCTATGGGGGAATCCCTATTAAAAAGGCTATAGGGTTATCTCTATTGAAAATAAGGAATATGCCTAGAAGTTTAAGAATTAAATAATGAAATAAAAATAGAAGGGATATTCTTCATAAACAGTATACAATGTTATTTTGTGTGTTTATTGTTACTTAAATTGTTTATTTTCAAAGAAATTTAAAATGTGAAATATAATTTTCGCACATAAAAATAATACATATAAATGATATAAAACATGATAACATGCAAATATACAGAAACATTTTATATGTTAGTTATTAGCTGAATTGTTTATTTCCAAATGAATTTAAAATGTGAAATAATTTCCTTACATATAAATAACATAAAAACATAGTTACATATAAATATACATAACTGATGTGTATGTTTATCAATATTCAAAGAAATTGACTAATTTTTTTTTTAACATTCTTTAGTCATTCGCAGATGTAGCATTTTCCTTACTCAGGCTATTAACTCTAATCAACTATAAAAAAGAAAGAATTTTAGCTTTTTTAGAATATTTTATTTACTGTAAATCAACGTATAAATTATAATGCAATAATCTACAAAGAATGAGCGATACGAATTATTAATTATTTGTCCCATTTAGTAAAAATTATTTTTAATTGAAAACGAAAAAATTTATTATCAACATTTAAACAATTTTACTTTATACTCCTCCCCTATTTGAGATACATAAGAGAAGAGCTCAAAATTCATAAATGTATTGTTAGATTTCAGGATTTATGCTCTTGAATGGAATTTAAAAATGGGTGAAAAAATGCGACCAAATAAGATCTTCTGAAACAACAATTTTAAGAAGCCTTATGCAAGATCTTTTCAAATTTAAAAACTATAAATAACAAACAAAAAAAGCTTCTAGAAACTCCTTCAAAACAGCTCTGGAAAGAATGGATTACAGCAATTCACATTTAGAATTTAGATTTTATCTCTTTCTATTCTGAATTTCAAGTGAATAAAGCAGAAAAGTACATGCCAGGAATCTTATTCAAGCTGTGGTGAAATTTAGATCATCTTGATCCTTTTATGTCCCAGCAGTGAGATACAATTTCAAAGTAATAAGCATCCAGAGAGAATTTTAAGTAATGGAACGTTAAAGAATAATCCCATAATTTACTACGGCATAACGTGACCCTAAAAGCATTTTGGATGCCAAATGGAAAAGAAATTTGATAAAGAGAGAAAAAATATCCCAGGCAAAATAAAATGGAAAGGGAAGAAGAGATATAAATTATAAAAGGAACTCAACTCAAAATGCAAAACAACTTATTTTATGAATTCTGTTTCAAACTTTTGGAAATATCTTTTTGCATCAAACTGAAAATAAATAACTGAATTAAGTTAGCATTTCATACATTGGGAACATTATCCATTTAGCGTTTTTTCCCATAAAATATTGGGTGATATCTTATAAAAAAATATTTCTTTTTCTAAGTAAAGAAGCGTTATTTAATACGAAAGTGAAATATATTCTTTTAAAAGAAATGAGAGCAGAAAATAACTTGTTGCAATTGTCAAAATAATAGCACTTGATTAATAAAACAGTTTTTTTTTTTTCGTAAAAATGTGGTTTTTTGACTAAAATACTTAAATACGGTATTGTTACTTGTACGACAAATTGATTGGTTAACACAATGATTGCATCGTTGCTATTGGATGTGAGCAGAACGCATTCATATTCGGTGTATCTATATCTATATCTATATATATATATATATATATATATATATATATATATATATATATATATATATATATATATATATATATATATATATATATATATATATATATATATATATATATATATATATATATATATATATATATATATATATATATATATATATATATATATATATATATATATATATATGTTTGGTGCAAGGTGATTAGTACATTTTAATTTCAAATATTTTTCATATAAATCAACATTTTATCAGTTAAATTTGTATTTGGAAAATATTATTTATTGCAGCACCAATGTGCACAAATAGTTTTTAATAACAGCAAAGTTGTTTCTTTAAAAGTGATTAAAGTAGCTTAGAATATTCATTTATAATAGCTTAGAATACTTATTTTAGTAATATTTATATTATCCCATGTCAGACTGTCGCATTCAAAATTCAATTAACTGTAGTAACCATATCCTAACAATCAGACTAAACAGTTCCTGGTGGAAAAATTCGGAAGTTTATTTTTCTGTCTCATTTTATCTCTTTATTATTTTTCATCTGATGAATCTTTATTAGTAACGCAAGAATCAGGCAATGCAATTAACACCGCTTTTTATTTACATTTGTGTGGTTATGCCCATAAAAATGTGGGAAAAGGCAACGACCAGCATTAATATTTGAAATATATTTATTAAGATTAAAGTACAAAGGACAAAACATTACTACATAGAACATAAAAGATACATGAGCGTGAGCTACACGTCTTGCAGTCTCACTGCCTAACTCTCGTCTGCCAATAATGGCGGGAAAGCATCACGTGATTAATGACGTGGCGCAACATGGCCAGCATGGCGCCATACAGGATACGGGATCTGTCAGCGCTTCCCACATCGGCCATCATGACAGGATAGGCGACCTCGCCTTATGGTATACAGTACAATAAAGTAAATATATAAAACAAACAGCAAATACAGGAAAATAATTTGTAAAATTGAAATATTCACAAGTTAAAACAAATAAAATAGTCATACCATCCGTGACAGCATAAGTATATAGCAATACAATAGCGTGCACTGGAAATATCGAATAACTAACTAAAAATAAAAATAATATTAGTGTTGAACATATAAAAATATAAAAACCCAAAATAAACAGAGAAAAAAAAATCATGAACATATAAAAATATAAAAACACAAAATAAACAGAGAAAAAAAATCAAAGTCTATATCGTCCAAATATACACACACAAAAAGAAGGAAAATAGTTCTCTTTCTCTTTAAGTAGTGTTCAGTGTTTTCTTTTGAAACACAATTCAAGTGATATGTTCTATATTGCTGGACCATGGTTTCATATATTCTGCACAAGTTGAAGTTTTTGATGGTCCATCGAAGAAATCATACTTTTCAACATCGCATGTGTCGTTTGCTTTAATTTTGATCACTTTATATGGTCCGAGAAATTTTTGTTTCAATTTCAGACCAGGGCCAAATTGAGTGCGCTTGATTGCGACGACATCATTCAATTGAAATTTTTGAGCATGTTTCCTACGCAGATTGTAGGTACGGCGATTTTCTTCTTGGATTTTGAGGATTTGTTGTTTTGCATCTTTACGGAGCTCATCACGCTGTTGGAGAAATGCAGACTGGATCTCTTCGTTGACGATTTCGAGGATTTTTATATCATACTCAGATTTCATTTTAGTTCCAAACAGAATTTCGAATGGAGTAGAATTGATACTTCGTTGAAATGTAGAATTAATAATTTGCTGAACGGAAGCAACATGGCTATACCATTTCTCAGGGTTTTCTATGGATAGCTTGGAGAGTACAGATATGATAGTAGAATTAAGTCTTTCTACCTGACCGTTTGATCTAGGAAGTCCAGCTGTAATAGCAATGTGGGTGATATGCTGATGTTCACAATATTCTTTGAATGACGTAGATGTGAAAGCGGTACCTCTGTCCGTAATAATCCTTGAAGGATTACCGAAAACTGATCTTTGGCATTCGAGCTTATTGAGAACTTCAGCGGTGTCGGTGGACTTGGTCGGGTAAAGCCACACAAACTTCGTAAAGGAATCGATGATTGCCAGAATATGCTTATATTTCTTAGAAGTGCTGGGAAAAGGACCCAAATGATCAATATGGTATGTATGAAAGGGAGTATCGTCTTTGTCAAGTGGATGCAAAGTGCCATCTAATTTGCCACGTTTTCTGTTATTTAGAATGCATGTTACACAGTTGCGTATGCATTGTTCAATTTTCTCTTTCAAGTTCGGAATAAAGAATTCTTTGTTTAACATTTCCTGCGTGCGTTTTACTGCAAAATGGCCTCGTTCATGACAGGATTTAATAATGTTGGCCTGCATATCATCTGGTACGACAAATAAATCGATTCCGTCTAAGTTCTTATATAAAATGTTGTTTTTGACTATGTAGTTCTCGTAAGGTGCATTTTGAAGTAATGCTTTTATAGCTGTAATATGCTCATCTGTCTGTTGAGCTTTGAAAATTTGAAGATTGACACAGTCTTGAATGATCATGCAGCATGGGCTTCGGCTAAAAGCGTCGACATGAGTCATCTTTGAACCGGTTCGATGCTCTATTTCGTAGTCAAAATCCTGAAGGTATAATGCCCATCGCGAAATGCGGGAATTCATTTCTTTTTTATTTAACGTTTTGACGAATGCATTACAGTCAGTGATAATTTTAAAGTGTGATCCGAGGATGTAAATTCGGAATTTTTTAAGAGCTTCTACAATGGCGAGTACCTCCAGTTCATAGCTGGTGTATTTTCTTTCGCTGTCAGACGTTTTCTTGGACATATAATACACTGGATGGAATTTGTTATCATCTTTGGATTTTTGTAGTAGGACTGCCCCCAAGCCATCAATTGACGCGTCTGTATGAATTTCAATGGGACTGCCTTGATTAAAAATAGTTAAAACGGGTTTATCAGAAAGTAACTGTTTTAAGCGTAAAAACGCAGTTTTTTGCTGAGCTTGAAATAGAAAGGGGCTGTCCTTACGAAGAAGATCACTAAGTGGTTTTGCTATAGTAGAGTATGAGGGAATAAATTTTCTAAAGTATCCCGTAAGACCTAGAAAACGTTGTACGTCTTTTGCATTTTTTAACTCAGGATAATTAAGAACGGCTTTAGTTTTGGAGGGTGAAGGGAGCAATTTGCCGTGTTCTACTACGTGACCCAAAAATTCAATCTGACTATGCAAAAATTGACATTTTTTAAAGTTTATATCTAGTCCATAATCGCGAGCTACTTTTAGAACAGTGTTAAGGCGTTCGAGAGCCTCAGATTCATTATTTGCGGGAATGACGATGTCATCCATATACGGGAGGACAATGCCTTTTGCAATAAGATCACGAAAAACGGCATTTATGTATCGCATAAAGACAGGAGGACATGAACTTAAACCGAATGGCATATAACGGAATTGAAATTGACCTGTATTTGTGACGAAACTGGTGTAACAACGACTTTTTTCTTTTACCGGCACATGAAAAAATCCGTTACGCAAATCGAGAGTACTGAAAATTTTAGCATTTTGAAGACGATCTAAAATGTCATCAATTAATGGTAGTGGATAATGGTCTTTAACTAATTTACGATTTAATTTTCTATAATCTATACAGACTCTATGTTTTCCATCTTTCTTACGAACTACGACAACTTGACTAGCATAGGGTGAAGAACATGGTTCTATAATTCCATTTTTTAACCACTCGTCTATCTGCGCATTTACTATATCACGTTCGGCAAAGGGTAAACGTCGAGGAGTGTGGAAAATTGGCTCATCGTCAGTAAGCGTTATATCAAGTGCGATGTTCGCGGTTTTAGTTTTGTTAGGTTTATAGGCTAACAAAATCTGTTCAACCTCATTGCGAGTTTGTTTAGAAATATTCGGACCTATATCATACGTGGGAGTTTCGGCAGAAATAGCCATTATAAAACTGTCAGTTTCAACAGGATCATCAGATTTAGAAATTTTGGAAAATACAACACCGTCAGGTTTAATTGTCAAATTTGCCTGATTTATTACGTCGCAACCTATTATTAGGTCATAAGTAGTACAATTATTAGGTACCACAGAAATAAAAACAGGAAAACTTTGTTTGTCAATAATAATTTCAGATTCAAAGGAACCTATTATTTTAGTTTGGGAAAAACCGAATCCAGTTAGTGTCATCTTGTTATTCGTCAACGGCGGCGATCCTAGTTTAATCCATGCAGAATGTTTGAGAAGTGTCGAAAAACTACCAGTATCGACTAATCCGGAAAGTGTATTATTAAGAATAACAACCTCTTTATGCATATTCGACGGAGAATGCAATAAATGTAAAGTGTTGACATTATCCCGTGGGGTAGAACTGTCATTCCGAGTAGTACGATGACAATCGGAAGATTTATGTCCGAAAAAATTACAAGAAAGACATTTAGGACCACGATTACGATTAGGGCAAGACTTTGCGATATGTCCAAAATCGTTACAGTTAAAACAACGCGTCTTACTGTTAGTCGGATTACTAAGATTCAATTTTGATTCTCTTTGTTGGACAGGGATTTTATGTATTGTATCACGTCTTTGGCCGTCATTAGCATATCTAGAATACGACATCTTTGAATTATTTGCGTTCATTGCACTTACGATAGTTTCGAAAATTCGTAATTTTTCTTTAAACTCAGAATAACATTTTGCACCATAAAGAATAATTTTATCAGAAGGAGAACCCTGTATCCCATTTATTGTGTATTGAATAACAGAACATTCATCAATAAGGGTTTCAGACTGATTCGCAATTTGACGCATGGCAATAAAATATTGCATAAAAGTTTCATTCGAGCGCATTTTACGTCTTTCTAGTTGTTTATGTATTTCAATCGAAGTTACTTTATCGGAAAATTCATTAATGAATGCACTTTTAAAAGCATGATAGGAATTTAGATTTCTTTGAGAGAATAAAAAAGATTTAGCTGCGCCGGAAACTAATCTCTTTACAAAGATTAATTTTTGTTGTTCGCTTAAAGAAGGAAAAAGAGAAAAATTCTCTTCAACATCATAAAAAAAAAAACTTTTAATCGAATAGGAATCATTTCCTGTGAAGTTTCTGCTACTACCACAGAGATCGCGTAATAAAAAACAAAACTGAAGGTTTATTTCATTCATCGTTTGTTTATTCGAGGGATCATTTTCGAGTGATTCCCTTTTGGCGCCAGTAATTAATGCCTGACTGTTATTTATTAATGTTTCGTCTCAAGTTACGGGGATGGGGAAGGAAGAATTATTACCCGTATTACTCATAGAGCTGTTATTAATAGATGAAGTTTCGGTTTGAGAAACCTTTTGAGGAGACAAAGGTTTTTCTTCTGTTTCCGATAAAAAACTAATATCTAGCGAGTTCTGAAATTCATTTAAATTTGTTAGGGCTTTAAAAATATTTTCACACATAGCATCTTTGTCGGTCTCAGTTACTTCTAAGTGTAATAAATTAGAAACGGAGATAAAATCAGATAAAGAAAAAATCTTCAGCAATTCTTGTTTATGTTTTTCTACATCTAAATTTACAAATCTTTCAAAATTTCTCATTCTTTTTCGAGAAGAATGGTCAAAATTACTGTAACCTAACACAGAGTTAAGCAATTTTACGGAATTAGTTTTTGCATATTTAAGGGAGTTAGCGATTAATTCAATATCGCCTAGTTTTAAAGACATTGTAATGAATTAAAACAGAACTAATGCACATTCACTCGGGATTAAAATTTAAAGGGAGAATGGAATAAAGTAACGTACTATACTATAAATTACAAATTTGGGAAAAAATTGCGCCTACCTGGTTGGGAGCAGTCGAATTATTCACTCTTAAAAGTTCCTTTTTTTTAGAGCAGCCAGTATATGTCAGCACAGTTGCACAAGAACACGAAGTAATTGAACCTTTAACGTTTCCACTTGAATCATATCCATCCAAAACGTGCACTAACGTCCATTAAAATATCCACGGCAACAATCCACTCTTATCAAAATTCTTAGCATTAATTTAACGTCTTAAATTGTACTAACGTCCACAGCTTTTCAACAATTTGGCGGGATTTGCTAGGGGTATTCACGAGAAAGGCCGAGCCCCCAAAAATGTGGGAAAAGGCAACGACCAGCATTAATATTTGAAATATATTTATTAAGATTAAAGTACAAAGGACAAAACATTACTACATAGAACATAAAAGATACATGAGCGTGAGCTACACGTCTTGCAGTCTCACTGCCTAACTCTCGTCTGCCAATAATGGCGGGAAAGCATCACGTGATTAATGACGTGACGCAACATGGCCAGCATGGCGCCATACAGGATACGGGATCTGTCAGCGCTTCCCACATAAATAATTACAGACCTGAATGTATGTCATATGAATATATACCAAAGATAAATTTATCATTTATTGTTTATCATTTGCACTACGTTTAGATTGTATTCTTATCTCCGTAATAAATTGAAAGTTAATAGAGTTACTAGAATATGTCGCAAGTTACCATAGCACATTTCTATAGGAGCTTGATGTTATTTCTGAAAAAAAAGAAGTATATTATCAAAAATAAAAATGTGTTTTTTGAATTTCATAAGAATAAATATTGCAGAAAAGAACAATTTTTCATGCATGCAGCATTGTTCTGTTTCTTTTTTATTAGATTTTTTTTTCAAACAATTCTCGAAAAGCTTTTGAGTATATAGCCAAAGCCAATACAATAAAACCATCCCCTATCTTTACCCAGGAATTACAAAAATGTAGCGTTTGTCTGCATTTATTATAGTTGGCTGAAACATTTACATATAAATAGAAACGCTGTCGACCTCACGGTTTTACCAAATATTCAAGAACTTTCTGTGACCGTAAGAAGGTTGCATATTGAATGTTTAAACAAAACTTTCATAGGACATTTCAGCTCTAAAATACTGCTGGTAGAGTTTGACAAAAAACACACACAAAAAGCATGAATATGATCTTCGCATATCTATTCTGAGGCTAGAATCACAAGTATTCAAAAATATTTCAGTGCTGTGTTTTTCTGCTGGTATTTGTTCCAACCAAACATTTTAGGGTGAACTTTGTTTGTTGAGAAGGGCGGAATAAATTCGATGGTTTAGAAAATAAATGCAAAAGCTTTGTACCCTGGAGCACAAATACGTTGAATAAATTTATGTAAAGGCTTTTTTTGTCAAGCATATATGTAGAATTTAAAAGCATCATAAATTTTCTTTTTATTTTGAAAATGCGTTGTCTTTGATTTGTATCAAGGTGTTTTTTCAAAGTATTTACATAAATCAGGAATTAGAGTGTGGCATCTCCTTTTGAATTTAACAATTTAAAATGTTAAAAGCTTTGTAATAATGTTAAAAACTTTGTTCCAATCAAATATTTATAAACTTAATCTGGTAATTACTGAATTTAAATTATCATAAATATATAATGAATTGATTTTTGTATTTGTATTGTATTTTTTGTATTTTGTATAAATATATATTGATCTGTAAAGTAATTCAGATTTAAATTTAATGATATATTATCTCGAATTCATGTAATTCCTTAGGTGTGTGATTGGAATGTGAAAATAAAGAAAGCGTCTATCTATGGGATCACTTTAGTAGCAGATAATAAATTCTATTCACCATATATTTCTACAGCGATTTAATTATCTCTTACTTAAATGTTTCTTGCTCTATTTTCTTAATGATCTCATGATGCATTATGATCTTACTTAATGATCTCATCATGCATTATAATTTTATTTAAACCATCTCCTGCATTATCATTTCATTCATCATCTCATCATCATTTAAGTTACAAACTTTTCTGGCTTTAACTTTTTTTATAGTTTTTTTTTTCTGATTTAATTGTTAATATGATATAATCTTAATATGATGTAACTTAATATGATGTAATCGTTTTCTTCCACGATATTTTAATAGAAATAATTATCTACATAATAAAATCGATAGCAGAATTCAAATAATCCTAAAATTGAAAAATGTTTAGACAAGAAATTCTGTAACATCGTATCAATATTTTTGGTTCATACAAGCTGGTAATTTTAGTTATAGATCATTTGAATTAATTAAGAAAATCTAATTAAGTTCCTGAATTTAGTGTGACTTGAGTAGATTCGATCTCATGTTTGGATTTATAAAAATTAAATTCATGGAATTAAATGATAAATTGTCAAATAAATATATTGTCACTATCCCTCTTTTAGCAGTTCAAGAGGATTGTCTAAAGCTTTTTTTTTCTTAACTGTTTCGATCTGCGCGTTTTAACCTCTGCTAATTATGAATTCCTTTCAAAATTTTATTTATTAAGCCATCAATTATGAATACTTATTTCATGTTTGTTCAATTGAATAATGTTAAAAATGGTAAATAAAGTTCTCATCTGGACGGCAATTTAAGAATTTTAAAAAAATCTTCTTGCTAACGCATTCATTCTTCTTTTTTTCTTTTACATAATGCAAGTCAGATAAATTCCTGAGCTGTGTTTAGAAAAAATTTCGACTTGCACATCAGAATCGCGAAACATCGTGTTCATGATTTTCTCGAGAAATAAGATAAAAGAACTGATAGTTAAATTATTATATTATCTTTCGTTAGAATTTCAATTAAAATAATTGGCTCATCAATTAAATTGATGTCTATTTGTTTCGTAAAAGAAATATAGGAATAGATCACATTTTTTCTTCCTTGAATTGTAGGAAATTAAATGTACATATCTGAAAAAACATATTTTATAATAATTTATAATTTAAAACTATTAATGAAAAAACAAATTTGGGCAACCATTAAAACAGCAAAATATTGTTATAAACCTGTAATGCTGCTTCCTAGCACAGTTAGTACAATAAAAATACCGTGTTACGATCAGCTCTGTTGGGTTCTGATCTGGTGCCGCGACAAAATATATATTACATAAAACTTCGAGAATTTTAGCATTTGATCCAATAGGAACCATGAGACGCCTAATTGTTCATAGCCTTCTCTGCCCCCATTAAGGGAACTATAAAAGTCGGCAGTCTCAAGCTGCTGTCAGTCGTAGACAAATATCGAGTCGTTGGGAGGATAACGAAGAAACGTCAGAATAGTCCAGCGAAGAACCAGCGTTGTGTGGAGCTCAAGCAATTGTTTAACTGTGTTGCGAGTCCTGGTATTTATTGTGGAAGCAGCATCGAGAATTGTGAGGAGTAGCCAGTCGTGTAGTAGTGTGTCGACAGTTGGGTACAGCTAAAGCGAGGAAACAAAGGAAAATTGCAGTCCTTTGCAGACCATAGAGTGAAACTACGAAGATTCCCTCTCCTGCTGAATTCTGTCGGGTCCTTATGTGTGCTGCTGTAGCTATTACTACAGCAGCACACGACTTGTGGGCTACTGTTTGTTGTAGTGTGCTGATGTGTGTTGCCTGTGTTCGTCTCGGCTGTACATTTGTTGTGCATTTGTAATCTATGTCTTCGCGTTTAATAAAAGTCGTTCATTATTGAGGCCTAATGATTGTTTTCACACCATACACATACACTACAAGCAAACCAGGGAAATTGCTAACAGATATATATATATATATATATATATATATATATATATATATATATATATATATATATATATATATATATATATATATATATATATATATATATATATATATATATATATATATATATATATATATATATATATATATATATATATATATATATATATATGTGTGTGTGTGTGTGTGTGTGTTCAAAATAAATAATATATATATATATATATATATATAACCAATCTAAAGTAAGAAATAGATTGAAAACGAAACTAAAATGAAAACGAAACAAAACAGTTTCGAAATCGCAACTAAAATTTATTACCTATTTAAACTAACACCAAAAAAGAACTTCATAGTATTTAGGGAGCGCAATTACAGCTACTTCTAAAACACAGATGAATTGATACAAAAGTATTAGAATCAAGTTAATAGGAAAATCAAAAAATCAAATAAAAATTAAACCAAAAAATATATAAAAAAAGAATCCTGCCTGAAGATTTTTTCAAGGGTCACCCTCAGGCAGGGATTCAAAGAAAGGGATTTTTTCTGTGAGGAAATACAGACATTTGTCTAATAATGATTCCTAGTGACCCGAGAATCCCCTGAAATTATGCTCAAGAGATATACCATTTTAACAGAAA
Source organism: Argiope bruennichi (assembly GCF_947563725.1). Classification (NCBI taxonomy): domain Eukaryota; kingdom Metazoa; phylum Arthropoda; class Arachnida; order Araneae; family Araneidae; genus Argiope; species Argiope bruennichi. The sequence goes on from NC_079157.1 coordinate 39,299,760, forward strand.
GGAAATACAAAACAACAAATTAGAAGAAAATAACCACTACAAAGTAAAAATACAATAACAATAAAAACAAAAAATAGCACTAAAATTAAAAACGAAAAGGCCAGTACATACCATCAACAGTCAAGGAAATTTTAAGCTATCGATTGTGATTCGCGCTTTTTAAAAAATACTAACGGTAAATTATGTAAACAGATGTAGGCTCCCAGCGCCATCTATTGTGTGATCCAATATGCAAGGAAAGTTCTATTTTTATTTAAGCCAAAAGATTAATCCCAAACCATACCTTGTTTAATTAAAAATTGACATTACAGTAATTTCTAGGAAATTCATTTTTAGGATTCTTTTTTTATATTTTTTTATAATTTTTTTGGTTTAATTTTTATTTGATTTTCCTATTAACTTGATTCTAATACTTTTGTATATATATATTTCAATTAATAATTATAAATGAAATATTTAAATGCACGATATAAGATCATAACAGCAATATTAATGATAAAAAAGCAGACGATTTCTTTCTTTCAATATAAATGAAAAAGTCAAACGATAAATTAGTAGTTTCTGTTATCAAAAGATATTGTTTGCAATTAACTGAAAGAAGAATATTTGCAAATGATAGTTGATTTCTTTAAATAAATTTCAAAACGATAGATGAGCTTTTGTTCTTTGCGACTAATACAAACTTGGTCACTTTCTAGAAACATTGAAGCTTTTATATGTTATAAAATCTGAAACAAACCAAGATTTGTATATTATTTTTTATAATATTTATTCTTTGATATTATTTATTTTGCAATAAATACTGAATAGTTCGATTGCAATATAAATATTACCCATGTTTGCTTCAGTATGTAATATTTTATTTTTGCTTCATCGTATACGCCGTATAGAAAAATATCGTAATCGTCAAAAAATTAAAACTGGAGATTTTGATTAAAATCTTCATCCTTGAGCCCGAAAAACAGTTTTTTGGCAATTTCACTGTATGTCAATCAATTTGTCTGAGACAAAGGTAACTCTAAAAGCTTTGATATAGAAAATGAAATTTCACATTCGGCGTTTTCACCAAATTTGCAGATTTTTATGAAATGGGGAGAAAATTCTATTCAGAAGAAATCTGATTGTCCGCCTATTGTCCGCACAAATGGACACTATAATTACTAAATGCAAAAAGCTATGGAAGTAAAATTTGGTACTTAGATTTAATATCGAAAATAGTTTCGTATCTGTCTACCATTTGAATCATCTTTCGGTTCGTATAACCTCATGCATGTAAACGCAATAACGTAATAAAAGCAATGACGTAAATAAATTAAATTCGTTATGTAGTTTGTCGCTACAATTGTAGTTTCTGTCAAATTTTGATGTGTATCGGTCTGCAAAAGAGAGTCCAAAATCACGAATTTTCAAAATATATTCAGTAGAAATGATATTTTCATGACAAAAATCTGTATTTTAACTCTTTCTAGGGCCATGGAAAGTATGCTTCCCACCAAATTTATCAATCTTTGTACGAAATTATGTAGGTTGGCATAAGTTCTGACAAATATTTTTAGTAAGTCAGAAACTTAGATGTTTCAGTTCTTTATCTGAGACAAAATGATGCGTCTTGATTTGTTACTTCATTATTAATTAACCAAATTAATTAATTAATCAAATTAAATTTATCTAATAAGCTAAATGAATCCCTTTTCTTATTTCAATTTCAAGACTAAAATATTTTAACAAAATATGACTAAAAAAAATGGCCCTTTAAAGGGTTAAAACTATAACTAGGTCTGCAATATGTAAGTATTTTACATGGCATTGGTGGCCATGCAAATTATTCGTGGTCTTATCCAAGGTTTATAATTTTATGCGGGGAGACGGGAAAAAAATTAATTGGATGGTATGCGAGAATATTTCTTGGAGACCATTCGTTTTGGTTTTTGGGTAAGGATTGAAAGAAATTTAAAAACAGTAAGTGAGATAAAAATTAATCTGCCTATTCCTTCAAGCTTGCCAGGAGGAAATTTTTAAAATTAAAATGAAATAAATTGAAGCAGACGATTTTTAAAAACCACAGTTACTAATTTTCAGTATAATAATTAGTAATTGTTTTATAAATACATCTGATTTCTTTTTCATAAATTATTTAATATAAGAAAGATTTTATTGAATACTTTTGGGCAATTAATTAAAGGTATTATTTTTCATCAATAAAAAGATTTAAAATGTACCAAATCAAGAGACATTCCTGTACAAATTGTTAATCGTTTGTTTTTAAGTCTTTCTTGTAATATCTTTGCAAAATCCTGTTAATCTTTACCGACAATAATTCTTCCTTCGTGTACCAAGGGTATACCGACACTAATTTCTGTCAAGCAATTACAAAGAAAGAAAAATATTATTACAAAAATACTTTTATTACTTGATGAATTGCAATACAAAGGTTATTTTTCAATATAGTAACAGATATTTCAATCATTGGTTTTAGCGGCACGCAAGATTTTTTTTTTTTGGTGTTGAAATGATGAAGAATGAAGATCATCAGGGGTATATTGGAAATGAAAAAGCAGATACACTGGCCAATTAAGCTTTAAACTTAGAAACTAAGATATATCTTTTCATGAGTCCAAGCTCCAATTCAGAAATGAGATTAAAAAACTAATAATTAAGGACTGACAGGAGAAATGGTATAATTCCAACAAGGGATGAACAACTTATCAACATTTTAAAAACGTTTCGGATAATCGAATTGAGGATGATTTTTATCTTAATCAAATATACACTGCATCTGGTGTATTTTCTATGCGTCAAAATAGTTTTTTCCACCAAAGTTCGACTTCTCAGTGTTGCCCCGAAGAAGGATCTATAAATTACGTGATCAAAGCCTGTGCACTATGGCGAGAACACAGACACAGATGGCCAAGCAATTGGATGTCTTTTGACGTCATAATAATAACTCATAAAAATTCCAGTCATTAAATCTTCTATCAGTGACATTTTGTTAAAGTTTTTGTCTTTAGCTCTCTCCTAATGTAAAAAGTTATGCCTTTTTGTAGAAAGATCCGCTTGCGATGATGACCAAGTGAACAAGAGTTTTGAGTAAATTCATTGAATAGCGTCGAAATGATGGATATTCGGTTTTCCTTAATTTTCTCTTCAACTTCCTTACGCAAATCATCATCAGTCAGAGACTGCCGCGTATTTCTTTCTTCATTCAGAATATTTACATATCTTTCATTGAAACTACGTACCAGCCTTTTTACCATCGAATTACTAATCGGATTTTGTCCATAAACTTCACGAATTACTCTCTGAATTTCAATAGGTTTAATGTTTCTAGCATTAAGAAAGCTAGTAACAAAACGTAACTAACACACGGTTGCATATTCAGTTATAATCCTCTAAAAAAGTTAAAAACCGGAAACAATTTCTATATGCCCTCATATATTATTTAACTGTAAAAAAATATTATTGAAATAAAGTGAATGGAGCTAAAACCCTTCTTCATTTGTGAGAATATTTGTTAAATTTATTATATTAGAAATTTATTATTTATTATAAATTAATAAATATTAGATAAAAATAGTATAAAATTGTATTAGTATCATTCAAAGGTAAAATTGTGAATTATGTTTTAAAAATTTGTCTCGCAAGATCAATGTTCCGACATTGCCACGAAGATAACAACATTTCGGCCCATTTCTTTTTAATTAACTTTGTAAAATTAGCATAATTCATTTCCTTGTCTTCTTTATCTTTATTTTGAATAAAAATGAATATGCACATGTATATGTGTGTGTTTGCTAATCCTCTGATCAGAATGTTTTATCTAAATCTACCAAACTGCACATTTGCAATTTAGAAGATGATAATATGCACTTCGGAAAGGTTTTTTTTAAAATTAAGTTATAACTCAATTAATTAAAAAAATAAGTAAAATGTTAACGTTTTCTATGATAACTTCCGAAAATATTAAGTAAAATAATAATATTTAAATCACTTAACCCATTAAACGCCAAAACTCAAAATCATTATTTGCTTTCGATGCAAACAATACAAGTTATTATTTTGACCACTTATAATAGTAATTTAATGTAAAAATAAGGAAATTGCATTTACCTTAAAAAATATAGGTTGTTGCGTTGGCGCAACGTCAGCGGAAGAGAAGTACGAATGTTGATCGTTATCACCGAACACTACGCCGCATTTTTTTTCACATTTTAAAAACTAGAAATTTTTGTGAGCTTATTAAAGAGTGTAAAATAGTCAAAACGCTTCTTTAAAAATTTTAATTTATTAAAAACTAACAAATAAATATAGTTTACAAGCTTATTATGTAAGAATAAGGTGATATAAATTTCAAGTATGATATGCTTCACTACAATTGTAGTGTAAAGCAACTTCACAAACATTGCAGCGATAAATAGTTTGGCTGTGGCAATACTTGCAACGTAGTCTTCTACTGTAGTCTACTATTTAATAAAAAATGTCCTTCTGATATTGGTTTTGTAAGGCTGAATTTGCTCGGACGTCCTGTAGCTGATCTTTTCTTATTTATCCCACTATCCAAGGGTGTCTGCAACAGATGAAGCACAACCTCTAGTCTAAAATCCAACAGTGACTTTTTACTTCCTTCTTCAGAAAATCTTGATATTCTCTAAGCATTTGTTAGTGCAACATCGATGAAATTTGAAAATATGGGCCACCACCATCTTTTGCCACGCACCCTAATTCTGTAATTGGAAACAGAATTGTCATACAAATCTACACCACCTATTTTCTGATTATATTGCTCAATGCAGTGAGGGTGGGCTACTAATATTTTCTTCTTCTGATTTTTAGAGTATAGTGGTTCATTTTTTCCAAACTTTGACCCTATTGTCACAACAGAGTTGTCGTTCCACCGAACAACAAGTATCTTTTTGTTTTCTTCATACTGAAAAAAAAAGATTGAAAATATCTGCACTAGTTTCATCTTCTATGATTTGATTGATACGATCAATTGAAGCTTTTTCTTCATTTTTTGGTTGAGACCTATCAATTGGTTCCTTTCTTGTCCATCGTAATTCTTCCTTTTTCCGTTTTTGTTTTTTAGCAGAACTTTTAGGAGGATCTAACTTCTTCTTTACATGAACTTAAACTTTCCCTGCAGTATCTCTTGGTAAAACTTCATTATCGTTATTTAAAATATTTTCATTACCTTCTTCATCACTAGCATCTGCTGTTTCTGGAGGTGCGACAACAATATCGGTCTCATCTGCATCTTCGTCATCGGAATTTTGTTCGAAAATTTTTCCCAAAGCTTCTTCTAACGCAAGATATCTTGTTCTACGCATTTTAAACCACAGAGGATAAAAAAGTTGGTACCAATAAGAAGCACAGCACTGAAATGAAATCTTTCAAGAAGGATAACAATCTACCCCCTTTCCGCTGACGTTGCGCGAACGCAACACCTGTTTTTACTTTCCACTCCTCCCCCACAAAAACACCTGCTTTGTGGAATGTACTGACAAAGAGTGACCTTGGCTAATGTATTTCACAGCCAAACCCCAATTTGTTTTTAATTTTTATTTTTTCTAAGAAAAAATGAGTTTGGAAATTTGAACAAAAAAATGTTAAAAGTAAAACATCGATTATTAGGTGTAAAATAATTTATTTAAGTCAATTTTTTCACTGATTTGTTAGTAGTGCTATTCTTTAACATAAAACTGTAATTTAATCAAAAATTTGTTTAATCGTTATTTTTTTACATTTACTTATATTGACCGTTATGTCAACGCAACACCAGCGGTTAATGGGTTAAACTTTTTTAAAAAACACTCTTTCCATGATACCATTATTTTTAACATATGAAATATTTTCCAATATTAAATGTTTTCAAAAAATATTTTAAGTACATTTTACAACATTTTATTTCAAATAAACAAAAATAAAATTTAATCTGCAAGAGACCTGCAAAGTAATACAGGATTTGATTATTAAAATAAATTAGAATTTTTAATTTTTGCTATTATGAAGATTCAAAGAAACTGTAAAATATTTTTAAATGTCATTTAGAAATTATAGTACCCATAATAAATCAGTATGCCAAAATTGAAAGAACAATAGGCATTTGACTCTAAATTCATTGGTTTTGAGTAAGATGATTTTACCAATATTTATAATTTGAGAAAACAGCATTTAAAATACAAAACTACATAAAAATGTGTACAATTCAAATATAAAAATAAATATAACTTCAAAAAATGAAGATAATAACAAAATTCAAGCGGTTTTATAAAGAAAATTTTTCACAAATTAAAAATATCAAATTAAGATTATTTCGATATTTTCGACCAGTGTCCAACTGTTTAACATATTCAACGACCTAAAATCCTAAATTTCTTGCAATAATATTATGCATATAATAAAACTCTCAAAGCTTGATTAACAAAAAAAATAGAACATTTGAATTTGTGACAGCATAATCAGAGGTGACTATTTTGTCAATACAATTCAACAACCATCAGCAGGCGTTTCTCAATCATGTTCTCAACTAAATAGAACATATATCTTCCTTCACATAAGAGACGGTTTAAGGATCCAGTGTAGAACTCATAACAATAGATATAAACCATCGTAATGAATAGTTTCCGGTCACATCTGTGTGACAGCAAGCCAGTACAATTTCCATTATCAATTATCTTTCAGAACCGCTTAGTGAATAGGCCTTTATTGTATTCAGTCCTATCCGTTTTAGTTGATGGCAGGGGATACGAAGCATGGAAGTTGCATTTGCACTTTAGATAATGGATTCTAAGCAGTGGCCGAAATTTTAAATGCTTCCAGTCCTTTTAATGGAATTTTGAAAGGCTCCGAGACATATTAATAGGGAATTTTGAAAGGTTTCTAGAAATAATATGGTATTAATGACGAATCAAGATAGAAACATATAATCGTGTGATAAAATTCATTAGTTTTATCCAGATTAAATGGTAAGTAACTTCTAATAAAATTAATTAATTTTAATGTTTGATAAAAAAAATGAAAATGTATTTCTAATCCCCCAGGATAATGAAGACCAATTTTCCTCAGATCAAGGATCATAATAATTTCATTATTCATTAAAAACTTACTACACTTAGTTAGTTAAATTAAATTCACAATCACCACATTGATATTCTTAATCAGATCAATTCTCCTGTCTAATTCAAATTCGATGGAACTTATTTTTCTTACCAAATATTATCTACATTGCTTAGTTGCAATGTTATACTGTGTATTGTAGTGAAGCTTTTTATATGGTTTCTTTTTCTGTCAACAAATATTTCAACATATACTTTTTATACTGTGAGGGAACTCTAGAAATTTCGAATTCAAGTTTGCGCTGCTGTGAAAAATGAAGAAATGATCCAAATCGTGTCCATTTTCACAGTAGCTCAAAGATTACAATTTTTCATTAGTACGTTGAACGGATAAAATGAATATTGAATTTTATGAAATGTGATCAGTTTACAAATAAAATTTCAAATGATAGTATTTGCTTTCACTTCTGTACACTATTATTATATTCAATACTAATACAATTATTTTTGTTCGAATCTAATGAAAATTGTACGAATTTTAACATTTCAATTTGAGATATAGCGAGTTGCTATTAAAATGAATTAATATGAGTTGTATTTATAAAAAATTCTTCCCAGGCACGGGAATTAAAGTTCAAATAAAGTTTAAAAAAATGTTAAATATGCATAATTATGTAAATTTGATAAAAATAGCAATGCACTGCCTGCCAGCAGAATTTGAATTTTGATAGTATTGCGTTGCATTCAAAGGCTAAAGTTATTTTTTCATATTGAAACTTAAGATTCATAGGAAGAGGTGGTTTTTTTTAAATCAAAGAAAAGGAGCATGCAAAATTTGCAACATGTTGGAAAAAAATGTTATGCTTCGGTTCTTTAGTGCTTCAAGAAGGCTTTCCGAAGATTGTCATTTAATGCATTTTAAGTGGCAAAGTTTCCAAACACAGTCTTGATATTCTTGAGTTAAGCTAATTGAAATTCATTTTAAGAAGAATGAAAGAAAATAATTGTTTTACATTAAGGAACTCCAATATCTTAATGTAAAGAATATTTGAAATTTGAATTTTGCGTTTGCATTTATGCCGTAGCATGTTAAGTTTTCTGGAAAGACGGGGAAGAAACGCAGTCACATTAAAATTAAATCGCTTAACATTTAATTCCTTTGCTAACACTTCAAGGAATGAGAAGACACGGACAGAAAAAATACTAATATGTACAGGGGGTGGATAAAAGAATTAAGGACATTTGATGCAATTTTTAAAAAAATCAATCATAAAATTAGATTAATGTAATATATATGTACTTAAAGGTTAATTTATTAAGATTTTTAACATTTAGTATATTTCAATATTTTCTCCGTTTATGGCACGGCACACATCGAAAAGGTATTCAATACCTTCCCATGTCTTGGCCAGCATGTCTCGGCATAAACAAGGTTTTTAGCATATCCCCTGAAGAAGTGATCGAATGGAAATAGATCTGGGCTCTTTAAAACCAAGCATTGACTTGTCCCTCCAATCTACTTGTAACAGAATCGAGTATCCAATGATTCTCGTACACGCAAACTGAAGTGAAGTGGTGCTCTGTCTTGCTGAAAGTAGACAGGAACCTTCTCCTTCTCAATATCAACCAACTGGGAAAAAACATTCTCCTCCAACATTTCACAGTAGACATTATCATTGATGAAATTTTCTATAAAAATGAAGGGACATTTAGCTTGATAAAGTTTCAGGCCGCACCAAATATACGATATCGGTGAGTCACGTTGGTGTTCAATGAACTAGTGAGTCATCTGTGAATCCCAATTTCTATAATTATATCGGTTTACAATACCGCTTACATGAAAGGCGGCCTCATCATTAAAAATTACATTTTTTTAATCATTATTAGTTTGTATCAAGTCTAGTGTAGTAACAGCAAACTCTAGTCTCTTGTTTTTGTCTATTAATTTGATTTCGTGTACATGCTGTATATTGTACTCTGTTAGACGGATCATTTTGTGAACCACCTTACGAACAGTTGATTTGGGCATGCCCAACTGAAGACTGCGTCGTCTCAACTATTTTTTCCGGATGTCGTTGATATGAAGTACGGATTTTATTGACATTCTCTTCAGACGCTTTTGGCTTACCAGGCGACTTTCGTTTGAACAAACTTCCCATTTCAATAAAAGCACGTAGCCATTGACGAATGGTTTTGTCCGTAGTCGCATTACCACCATACTCGAGCCAAAAGTTTCGCCGTACGGTGGTAACAGATGCAGTTTCTATAAGCCAAATAACATACTGCGTCTTTTGTTGTGGCGTCGTCATCGCGCTAAGCTATGAAATGAGTCTCTGCTACATTATTTCAAAGCCAAAGACGCACGAAGCTACCTTGTGTTAAAAAAACCAACTGAAACTTGTGTAAATAAAATTTGATGAGCGCTGATTTCTTTAAAATTAATTGATCTGACTAAATTCATATCGTTAACTCAATGTAATTTTTTAAAGCCTAGGATTTCTTTTATGGACAACCTGTATATATATATATATATGCACCTCGAATAGAATTTTTTGAAATTTTAACATTTCAATTAATTAAAAATTAAGAAAATTATTGTCATTTCTCCTCGATAAATTCCCAGCATATTAAAGGACAAAAACGGTTGTTTTTCATCTTAACTTTCTGTAAGCAATCTTTTCAAAACTTCAGTAATTAATTTTTAATGTATAAATTAAGTTTCCATTTTTAATATTTTTATAAAAATATTTCATATTAGCCGCCTTTGGCGACCAGCCGGTTTGCCAATCTTAATGTTCGTTTAAATTTTAATAATTAAATGTTTTACGCAATTCCTACTTTAATAGATTCTTCATCAAAATATATTAAAACTTCAAATTTTGATAGTCATATAATTCACTCATAATATTATAATGGACTTCAGTCATAACGTAATATTTATCTCTCTAATATTCTGTTAGCTCCCGTAGAATTTATGGTTTAAATTAAAGTGGAAAGTATTTACCTACAATTAATATAATAATATTTTTTACTGAAAAAAAGCATTTTTTTAATAATATGATTACTGCAAACAGAGTCACTAAGCATTTAAACTTTATGGGCACAAAAGAATATCTTTCTTAATTTATGTAATATCACAAGAATTTGTCAACAAAATTTTCTCAGATTCATCATGAGTAGATCGATTCATTAACAATGTTTAATTTTAAATGCATCAAACACTAAGAAAATAAAACGAATCGTTTAAAATAAACGGTTGAAAACAGGTTTTAAAAAAACTACTTAAAAAACGATGTACTTAAAACTATAAGCATATACAAAAAATATATATAACTAACATAAATACAATTTAATTACCAAAGCATGCAGCTAACCTAAAAATAACTTAAATCAAGAATCATCCGTTGATAATAGTTGTCAACAATTAGAACACAATGCGCATGCGTGAATTTTCAACGCCAGTTACGGTAACGCAAATGCGTGAATTTTTCTACGCCTGTTGGGGTAACGCTATGCAGATTAGAAATTTTCAATTTCCTTTATTCTGACTTCAGTATATAAAATATCATTTTATATATATAAAATTTATGAAATATATAAAATATTTCATATATTTATTATCATATATTTTTTTTATAAAAAGAAATTGATATGAAGTGAAACTTGAATGAAAAATATATGAGAATAACTCCTTTTGGTAAGAAGCAAGAAATATATGTTAATAACTCCTTTTAGTACTAACTTCTTTTATCAGTACAGTTAAAATAGACAGGTTTGTGCAGATCAGTCGTTATTCTTAGAAATGATAAGTGCCTGTTATGCTCCGAATACAAAGTTTTCCCAACAAGTATACGTTGAGAAAAGAACAGATAATATTCACATATAAAGACGTGATTTGTCCATCACATAATCCGGCTGTTATCGAGTTGCCTGAATTTCTGAGTAAAGTGGTCCTGAAAAATCCATTTGATGTTAAAATGTCTTTTCTGATTGGTTGACTTTTCAATTAGCAAAGTCGAAAGATGATGATTTATTGGTGTAAGGAGGTTTTATTGGTATTGGTGGGAATATAATTAACAAAAACATAAATCGTATACAACACACACACACATACACACACACGCATACACACACACACGCATACACACACACACACACTCACACATACACACACGCGCACATACACACACACACACACACACACACACACACGCATACACACACACACACACACACACAAACAAACAAAAAAAACATGAAGAAAACGAGTTCTTAACTTTAAGAACAAATGTAAAAAAAAAATTGCTAAAAACAAAACAACTGTTAAAGTAAAAACAAAAAACAAAAAAACAATTAAAATTCAATAGAAATTAATGGTTGTGCAAATAAATAATAGCCATAAATATTATTAAAATCATGGGAAGTGCAGTCAAAGTAAAAGGTCAGCGTCCTGTATTTTTTAGGAATTCCTGATGTCAGTTTCAAAATTTATTCAAAAATTAAATTTATTTAATAAGAACAAAATTTAAATAAATTTCTTATAAATTAACTTAGATAGAAAAAGCAATGTTCTACGTAAATCATATTTAATAAAGTTATGTTTTAAAAAGTAAATTTTTTTAAATGCTAAAGAGATACCTATTATTTATTTTTAATATTTAATGTGAAGCTGTGTGCTTTCTGTAGGATTTTTGTTCTTTTTCTAGGAAACACTTTAATTAAAAAAAATGTAGTTTTATAATGCCCTTTACAAATTAAGCTGAAATCACGCAAAAACTGCCAACCTGTAAAGTAAATCAGATGACTACTTTAAGTTTTGCAAAAAATAATTTGAAAGAAAATATTCATATCCCGAAACTGAGTCATTGGTCTAGTACAAGCTTATTAATAAATTATATTTCAACTTGTTTGGCAATGAATTGTTTTAACTGGCTACATTTTCTATCTGAATTAAATAATTTTAAAAACGTATCTGTTTCAGAGATTTATATAACTTGAGAAGAAGGGATAATGTATCACTTATACATTATCCCCCCCCCCCTTCTTCTAGCATGGTGGTTTGTTCCCGCCATCCTGAAGGGTAAAAGAAAAGATGGGGGGAGGAGGGTCTGGCTCCTCCCATCGATAACGAGATGTACTTCCTTAGGAATGGGCTCTACCGTGGCCGGTGATGTTCTTTAGGACTCAGCCACAGTTCCCACCACTGTTGCTGTTACGGCGGTCCGGTCATTCAGTAATTGTTATCCGTGTGCCTTCGGGCGGGTCGGAGAGTCAGTGATATGAGTTCATTTATACAATTTGAGATGAAAAGACAAAAAAAAAATTCTATAAAATTAAATTGATTATTTTGAGCATTTTAGCGCCACATTTAGAAAAACAAATTTTCTTCAGAGTGATTTTTATCTATATATATGATACGTTCGCTAAGGGTGTAAGTTGTGAAAGTCAATTTTCAAGTCTATTGTAAGCTCGAGGGCTTTAAATTTCACTAGAAATTTCCCAATTTTTATTTGACATATTTTCTCTATGATGCCATTAGAAATATGTTATATCTTTATCTGTAGTTTTAGAGATGAATGCATTTCCTCATCTAAAATTCCCTCATACTTTTTTTTCTATCTGATATTTCATCTTTTAGATAAATATGGCACCATCGGTAGCATTTCTAAATTTATATGTATTCCAAAATAGAAAAACTGACCTAAAGATCGAATCCAATTTTATTTATTTTACTATCTCTGTAAATATTCTTTTTATTATGTGTGGCTTACATTTCCCAGCTAAATCATGAGCCTGGATTGTGGTAAATTCAAAGCGTCAGAGGAAATATATTTTTAAAGCAAATAGCAATTCAACCATATGTTATTGCTTTTTTATATGAAAACAAGAAAAATGAGTTGATATTTCAAATATTACATTTTGAAAAATGTAGTTTTGCAGTGGGAGTTTAACGTTAAGAGTTTGAAAAATTCAAAGGAAAAACAAAATGGATAAAAGGCATTGAAACCGCAATGATATTTTTCATTCTGATATTAACTTGTTTTTATTTTGGTATTTTGAAATGACAAATATCGGATTGGATATAAAAATTTCTGCAGTATATTTTACTCACGGTAACTTCAAATTTTTGGAAATTTGAAATGGTACTATTTTCTTGCTATTTAAGAAAAATTTATCGAAACTAGGAAGAAAACGTATGAAAATGAAATATATTCTTGAAAATTGTTTAGTTTATTTGGTGCTTAAATATCCAAATATATCAGATATTTCATCAAAATATAATAATAAAATATAGTATATTTTTCAGGTGATTCGACCTAATAATAAATTACATTGGCTGCACATTTCTAATTACTCTTACCAATATTAAAAGTATTTTTTAAAAAAAATATATATCTGTGAAGTTAAATAACATTTTCATAAGGATATTCTAAAGCACTAAAGTCTATAAAATAATCTTTCTGTACATATATTTTGCAGAAATAAATATTTTTATAAGATTAATTAAACATCTTGAGCTTTAAAAATTTCTTTTTATAGTCGAATAGTTTGGTGAAAGTAACATATTTTAAGATTAATTTTACTTTTATTTTATAGCATTTATTTCTGAAGAATGAAGATTTTAATTGAACGATTATTTCGATATTTATTGAAATTTTCTATCTGAAATTTTCGGAGTATCTAAATAAAGTCCTTTAACCACTTTATCATTTGTAACTAGATTGTCGAGTTTTCTCAAGTACAGATCTGGAAGGTCAAATTATAAAATTGTATCATATTGAGGAATTACAAATTCAATAGAATATATGAGTGTAAGTGTAAACGTTTAAAATGTGAATCAATGAAAATATTAGTAATCACTGTTAGTAACAAGTGATAAATAACAAGTAAGTTAGTAATATCACTGTTAGTAACAAGTGATAAGTTCACAAGTAAGTGAGTAATATCACTGTGAGTAACAAGTGATAAGTTTACAAGTAAGTGAGTAATATCACTGTGAGTAACAAGTGATAAGTTTACAAGTAAGTTAGTAATATCACTGTTAGTAACAAGTGATAAGTTTACAAGCAAGTTAGTAATATCACTGTTACTAACAAGTGATTGAATTTCCACATCCTCTTTTAAACTTAATGAATGTTGATCACCGATTATTTTTTTCTTTGCGTGCTTAAAAATAGCACTAAGTAATGCCCCATACTTATATTATAATTCGACTTCAATGAAAAATCTCATCATTAATTCAATTTGATTTTATACCATTGAGAACGAATAAAGAAAACATAATATTAATTATAATTAAAGCATCTGGACGTGAACAAACAACCAAACTCTACAATAATTCAAGTTTCATTAAACACTAGTTTCCTTGTTTCTCCATTTTGTAAAAGTTCGCTCAAAACAATGTTTGTTTAATTATAAAATAAACTTTTCAAACAAAATCCTGTATAGTGTTTATATTATCTAGCATATCTAGGCAAATCCATAGTTAAATTTCTTTTGCAATTTTCTGTCGGTGAAAATTATTTTCATGGTTATCCATTATGCATGGATACATCGTAAATTTTTGAAAGAAATTCAAAGTAATTTACCCTTATTTGCTTTTATATGGATTCAAATCAGGAAGTCCTCCAATAGCTAACCATCAAAATTTTTCGAAGCAAGTTCTGATCTTGATTTCTACTTTCCAATTGATATATTTTACCAATTTTATGAGACTTCACCTCATTACAAAGGGTAAATGTAACCTTTTTTTTTCTGCTGGTAAAAAAGATCATCTTCATGTATCTTTGTATACCCTGCGATAGAAGTATGGCCTTTCTTCAAGATACAAGTGTGATCCGCTTTCCTGATTGAAATTCATGATAAACTTATTCTGATTTGCCTTTAGAATGTGCAAAAAGAAAGACTCTATTACAGAACCCTATCAAAACTAGCAGTTTCTTATTAACATTACTATTGTTAAACTCCATCAATACTGAAAGGCGGCAAATGCATTGAACGAAATTACGACAGCCGCCCAGCATATGTGGTTATTATTGTAGAATTTCCTTGTCCTTCTATGTGTGGTTGATTAAAACTTCTAGTCTCTTTTTCTTTGAAATCACTTAAATGGGCTTAGAGGTCGGGAGATTTTTTGAGAACTCTTCAGAGAATTTTCGAGCATACATTTGCTTAATGGACATCACATAACTAGCATCCTTTTTTGAATATCAACCCTTTAGGAATATGGACATTCATTGAAGTGTTTGAAAAGCTAGAGAACATTTCTTATTTTTGGAGCAGAATTTCAGGCGTTGCAGTATTCTGAGGGTCCTGAACTGAAATTGCCTTAAGAATGAAAGGGGTAAGATGATAGTCAGGAAAGGGATTTTTTTTTAAATCTTCCTCAGCCATGAGACCAAAGGCATTATATATGACCAATCGAAGCCTTGATGATACTGCTTTTATTTAATATGAAATTTTATAAAAAGAGAGAATTAATTTCTATAAAAACCAGAATAAATACTAGGGAAGAAGGTAATTGAAAACTGAGAATGTAAAGCTCGGTAAGATTCAAATTGCAAATTTTAAAGAAGAACAATAAACTTTTGACACATACTGTAAGGGAATAATATTTTGTTTTTCATGCCAAAATCCCTCTTGTCAGCTTTGATGACATTTACTATATTTTTCAATCTACACATTGAGGTAATTAACGTCATTGGCGACATGGGCTGGCGAATTTTTAAAATTCCTAGAGTATGCTTTACATATCAATTTATTTTATTATGAAAAAACCGTAGATACTACTTTTTGGACTCGATCATTCTTTTATGACGCCGCTCCATTTGTATTTTTTATTATTAGGGAATTATTTATATATTAATAACATATATTAGTTTTTTCTATGATAATATTTATGCTAATTATTTTAAACAAACAATACAAAGTAATGTATCATTATTCACATAAAACTAAGAATAAAAACAAAATAAAGAAGTACAACATTTCATACAATAGCATCAATACTAATATTAGTTGCCTACTCTACTTTATACAACAATAAATTTAATAAGATCCAATATTCATTGCTTCCAAGTCTTATAGTCAACAAATACATTTTACTTTATTATTAGTAGCATATTTTCTTAAATAATACTTTCAGAAATTAAAGAGATATTTCTCTTCTTTTATGAAAAGATTTTTTGGGGGGTGGAGAAAGGACAAGGTCATTATGAATAAAAAATATAGTAGTTGTAATTCAGCTTTCTTTTTTTGATAGTCAGAAGATTTTAAAAAAAAATCATATATTTTTACTATATCTTTGTCGTATACTTGTAGGCATTTAATTAGTTTTAGTTTTCTATGAGTTCCTTTAACTGATACAAAACTTATCCAGCATTATACCTTCCTCTCCTGCAAAAGCAAGGACTTTGTTGAATTTCTTTATGCTCTTTTAAACCTATTATTATTTTTCATTTTTTATTTTACTTTTTCCAATCATAAATACTTTTTCAAATTTTCAAAAAGCAAATAAAGCAATTTAAATATTAAAAGAAATTGATCCGCTTTTAATAATGTCTTAACTTTGTTTTTCTTAAAGAGAAATTTCTGATCAAAAGTACCCTATTTCGAGTTGTGAGAAAATATTTTTATTTCTTCTTGTCGATTAATTTGTAAATTGATAAACTTGCTGCGAGAAATTATATTCTTAGTGTTAATAGCTTATTTTCAATAAAATAATATTCAAAATAGCTTTGCAATACTAGAAAATCGCATTAATAATGTAAATTTTTCAACACGATGGAATTTTAGAACTATAAATTTTCAATAATAATATTTTTTTTTCATTTCTAATTGCAAACAACAGAAAAATTATCCTTTTATTTATACATTATTTTATATTCTATTGTACTGCTGTTGACAGAAAGCTTCCTCACAAAATTAAGAGCTCCTTATAAGATAAGAGTGGTATTTATTGCACCATTCCATTAAATGACAATAGCTGCAAATATTCCGTGCCGTCTGTCTAATCAAAGACAAAGGATTCCGGTCGTGTCTGAACCATCAGTCTGACATTCACAAAGAGTTAAGAGAGAAAAAGAAGTTTTTAATTAGTTCGAAGGCATCGGTTTTCCTTAAGAGCTCTTCTTCTATTTTGATGACTCTCAAATCTTTCTTCAAACAATCACTTTGTTCCAAAAGAAAAGAAAATGTGGAACTTTGAATACATTGAATCTGACTCAGAGTATTTCCACATAATTGCCCCTAGTTTTCATTGTTTGTTACGTGTAAATGTAAACATTTATGTCTTTAGATTCTGGTAGAATTCAAGGAATAACTGATACTTTGAAATGTTCGTATGTTTTGAAATATTTGCAATAGTATTCCATTTTTCTTACTTGAAATTCTATTATAATTACGTGTTCTTATGTTCTATTCACCACCATGATATGTTGTCAATATAGTGTTGAAATTGATTATCAGAAGTATTTCTGGAAAAAAACGACTTTTTATACATTTCAATAATCAATATGAGAATCCTGATGGAATTTACGATAAAGGCATTGATAGAAGTTTTCTAAATACGAATAATAGATACAGCTTTCTTACCATAATATAAATATCATGACAACTAATATAGTAAATCATTTTGATTGAGTGGAAGATTCTAAGTAAAATTTTATGCTTTCTAAATTTATTATCACCAAATAATAATATTTTTTCCCAAACGCAGTAAATTTCCTGGTAAAGACGGTAGTTTTACACATCACTCTGATGACAACATTGGACGCAAAATCGAAAATTCTGGAAACTACAAGACTCTTGGTAATATCGCAACTGGAGCTAATATTTCATTAATCTTTCTAAAAGTTTCTTCATTTAATCAAGAAAGCAGGACGAAATGTTCTTTCATATTATACTGTTTCGATTTTCCTTATTTATTCGTGTTAACGATTCGGATGTATTTTATTTCTATAATAGTTTGGCGTTTTCGTGTAGACTCAAGCTTTGGAATTTTACTCTAAATGTACCACAAGGATTTTTTTTTAAATATATTATCCGTAACATTGTCCATAATTCCCCACAAATATTTGCCTCCGCTATAGTAGTTAACTTTATGGATTTTATTTCATTTACGCAGCTAATATGTTGAATTTCAAATCTAATTTTCCCGCATCAGTAAAATTTCAATTGTTCACTTAACTTTAGTAATATTTTAAATTCAATCATGAATTGTAGGGATTAATCTCTTTATGTAAAAATTAAACGCTCTTGGCTAAATGATGTGGTATGTTGAATTATAAAACATGTTTACAGAAATTGTGCATTGACATTTTCTTTCATTTATTTAATATGTTATAAGTTTATATTCTTAAACATTTCTTTTTTAAATTTATACATACATGGTTAAAAATACCAATATTGGAAAAACGCATAGTAATTATATTTGTTTTTGTGTTGGTATTCTAAAATTCAAATATCGTACGGCTCATGATTTCTATTTTATTTATTTATCTAATATTAATATTATCATGCGTGGAGTACTATGTTTTTCTTTATTGTTCCTCTTTTGTTACAATGAAGATAACATGGACAAGTAGAATATGTATAGATATATTTAATTGATATATATTGATATATTTCTACTTGACATGAATTAATCTGGTTTTTATTATTTGGTTTGCTCAATTTTTTGTTTTGGGCAAATTTTTATATCATTTAATGTTTATTATTTTAAAACGTTTGGTATTTGAATCATCGATTTGTATTCCTTATTATAACGTCTTGTACTTTTTATTTTAAATTCAAACTGTAAGAATTCTAATAAATTAATTTTTAAGAGTTTTATCGTCATTTATAAGCATATATTTTATGCATTATTGGTTGCACTTATTATATGTTTATATATTTTAAAATAATTCTTATAATGTTAAATTGTAAGGATTTAAAATTTTTTTCTCCTTTATTTATTATTTCTTTAATATATTTTATTGTATATTGAATGTTGTTTTATTGTATGTATGTGTATGTTGAAGGAATAACATAATAAAAATTTCTAGTTCTGTTATATTATAAATGTGTGATTAGTAGCTTTATTGAAGATAAAGTAAATACTTCATAAGAAATCCTATATATGGTCTTATATCACTTTTTCTTCTATTGCTTTCTTATTACTTGCGGAAAAGTCTCGCGAGAGGCTGTTTTTACAGGTAGGGAATACAGGGAGGTTAATTTTCTGTGATGATTCCTGTCTAAAAAGAGATGTTGGATGTCTGTTTCTATTATTTAAAGCAAATAAATGAATTAATATATTTCAATAAAATTCAAATACGCATACACACACACACACGTATATATATATATATATGTGTGTGTGTGTATGTGTGTGTGAGAGAGAGAGAGAGAGAGAGTATGAGAGAGAGAGAGAGAGAGAGAGAGAGAGAGAGAGTGTGTGAGAGAGAGAGAGTATGAGAGAGAGAGAGAGAGAGAGAGAGAGAGAGAGAGAGAGAGAGAGAGAGAGAGAGAGAGAGAGAGAGAGAGAGAGAGAGAGATTCCCCTTGACCAGACATATGGATTCGTTAAATATCAGTTGTCAAGACACTACAGAAGGAAGAGGGGGTACAATCACAAGGGTTATATACAGTCATAGGGAAACCTTTAGATGGAAGTACGTCCCATCATTGGAGTGGAGATAGCACTATTCCACAGCATTTAATTTTCCAACAACAAAGCGTAATTCTACTACTTATCAGATATTTTTTCATGCACATATTCATAGTATGAACCAGAGAAGGGGTTTCAGTGGTAACTCAAAATAAGAGAATTTAGAATCACTTTTTCCAGATTTTTATATAAATTTTTAAACTTTAATCAATTTCTCAAATGTGTTTGCAAATTATGTGCAAGATATTTAGGCATGTTAAAAATATTCTGTTATTTCTAATAACTTCTGAATTGAATTATATCTTTACAATTATACTCCAAGTACCCAGAACTACTGCCTTGAAAGTGATCTCAAATGAATATTTTGCTAGTTTAGTGTTATTTATTATTATTTAAGAATTTCTTATATAAACATTATTTAAAAATGACGTATATGTTATCTTATATGTAATAAACTGGTGATTATGTTTAATTGTTGTTTATTACGAATAATGCCCGGTAATTATACATAATGTCCGGTTTAATCACATTTACTTCAGCATATGCAAATAGTTTTGGAAGTTAAATATATGAACTGAGAGGGAGAGTTGACTCTGAAACTTCTGTTCGAAAATAAGATTCATATTCATATAATCGATTCATATAACAAAATAATAATTAAATATATGAACTGAGAGGAAGAGATGACCCTGAAACTTCTGTCCGAAAATAAAATTCATATTCATATAATCGATTCATATAACAAAATAATTAGTAAAAAACACGCAATAAAAACGATGATCAAAAGAGTTGAATATGAAAAAAAGAAGAATGCAATGTAAGCGGATATATATATATATATATATTATATATATTGGGAAAGAATCGTACCGAATGGTATGCTACATTAATGAGAAGCCCTGAACCCGTCGGTAACTAACAGCACTATTCGAAATATTCTGAAGCGGTGTTGATGTTAAGAGATAAATGCTATCAAGTGAAATACAGATCATGCAGTTGCTTAGTTTATAAGTATCCGAAAGATGGATTAAAGATTAAATTTAAAAAAAAACTAAAATCAGTCTAACAACTTAATTAATCCTTTGTCCTAAGAATTTGCTTCGCTTAACTTCTTAATTAGATGACATATCTTAATTGTGACATATATTATTGTATTAATTCCTATAATAATATAAGGACATTTAGATATTGAGGCATTTTCAAGCAATTTTTGTATTTTTGTTTACTTAATTCTTTCACTTAATTGCAGATTTAAAGTTTAAAATTCAGTGATTTGATACTCAGACCAGACTCGTCACTGCATGCGAACCGGTTAACAATAGTCAAACTATCACCTGTTTCATTCTGCACATTCTCATTTTAATGAACCAAAATTGCATCAAAATGAAGTTGGAAAACTCATTACGCTTCGGCTTCTCATATGCAAGGATAAGAGATTTCATAATGGCAACAATATATAGAATCAAAACAACTTTGGTATTATCTTGAAACGATTATGTTCTCCAATTGCAATCTGTATCGCTGTTACATCATGCTTCTGTACGTGTGAAATTGTAGATTATCCAAAATAATAACATTCTGTGGAAGATACGAATGGATAAGTGTCTTGAGTAACATCTAAGGAAGAATTCTCTATAATACCACGTGATTGATTTGATTTAATCACCTGATGTAAGTTCAACTTCTTTATGAAACCGTTTATGAATATCTGAAGCTATAACTAATTCGATTGCTTGCAATATAATCTTTTAAATCAATTAAGAATTTCTAAAGAGTTAGGAGAATCCTTCAGCAATCCGAGACTGATTTCTTTGCTTGCTGCGACTACATCATCCTTATTATCTTCGAATGCACTTCATTCTGATTATGTTTTCTTTTGTGGAAAAATATTTCAAATATAATTTTCCTCGTATATGTTTAATAGATTATTGTGTGCTTATCAAAAATGTTGTTGTCGACGAAAAATACGTATTAAATGATTCTGATATAAAAAAGAAAATATTTCAGTTTTAATTTTTAATTTCCTGCCAAACTTTTCCAGATATTCCGAGAACTTTTGTCTGCTCTATCCGAAGAATCAGCAGATTTAGAACATTTTAGGTATTGCATGACTTAGAGACAAATTGTACATAATGTTTCGAACTATTTTGAAATATTGTAAACACTTCGAACTAGAACAAACATGAACTGAGTATTACATTATTTCAACCATAAAATATTCAATACTTGCGTATATTAAAAACCCCTTAGGGTATTAATGCATTAGCAGATGTGTGATTTCCGATGAGAATAGCTCATTTTGAGTTTAATGACTCTTGATTAAAAATCGAATATTTAAGCTTTAATTTTCAACATATTTCAACATATACACATATGTTAAAAACATCCTTTAAATTCAGTCCCATTTACGGTGTAATTTAAGATTTATGTATGGTGTAACATGATATTCAGTAAACAAGCTGATAAATAGAGAATATTTGAAATACCTTACGGAAACTTTCAAATGCCATTTTTCTTAGACATTTTGAAAGATAATATGATTTATTCAATATTTTTGCTTGTCGATATTAATTTTAAGGGAGAAAATGTAATAATATGTTTTGTAGATTCTGCCATTATCTTCAGAACAAATAGTGGAATTCTGAAACAATTGACAAAATATATCTTCACATTTATCGAGTCTGTTTATTTACTATTAATTGTTTCAAATATTAGCATAACCACAGCTTCGTAATTTGGGAATATATTGCGTTAAAGAATGACAAATCGCATTGCAGGCAAAAAATTAGTAATAAAGTAATACATTTTTTAAAAGTATTTTCAATTGTATCTGTAAAAAAACATTTTGCAAATTTTTACTAAGTTTAATGTTTTACTTTCTATTTTTAATGCCGAAAAGGCATTTATTTGACATGAAGCAATTTCAAAAAAGATACTTTTGTTCCAAGTATTTTTCTGCTCTTTATTTTTATTTTATTTCTGTCCATTTTTATATACCTTTATTTGATTCATGATTTGAAGATTTTATTCCATACTTAATTATAATTTTTTAAAAACTAGCCATTTAATTGAAAAAATATTATTTCTTCCATTCTCTTAAATTTATATTTATACAATATATGCTATAAAAATATTTGTTTTATTTTCGAATTTTTTAAAGATTATCGGCTTTTTTAATGTACTGATATTTCTTTTATCTTAAGATATGTGTTATCTTTATACCTTTCGAATCAGGAAAGTTATTTATAAAATACAAAAATATTTCTCTAGAGAAGTGAAAATGTTAAATGTATTTAAATATTTAAAATCCTGTACTTTTATCTAGTTTTCAAAGTCTAAATTTATTCAAATCTATTTTAATCACTTCATTTCCCCTCATGAATTTCTCTCTCCTTCCATAGTATTTTTAAATACTTATTTGTAACTTGCCAGATTAGCATGCTGACACTAGTGGCAGCGAACAGAGTAGATAGCACAAACCAATAAAAGTTTAAATAAATATAATATGTTATGTTGAAACCAAATAGATTCATTGTAATTGAGAGTCCTTAGAACGGATCTGGCTTGAAATATATATTACACATATTATTCTTTAATTTTATTCTGGATGACTTTCCAAACAACCGCTTATTATCAACATTTAAGTAAATTTTAACATTTAAATATGAATTTTGCTATAAGCATAATTTCCCTTCATGTCCCTCCTCCTCTGAAAAAAAATTGTCATCAAACTTTCCATGTTTATATTTTATTATTAATTATTCGAGGGGAGCCCACGGTGTTTATTACCATTTAACCCTTAACTGGGGAGGTGCGGTCTCCGAGACCGCATTTCATTTACACTCAAATGAAATTTTCTAATGAATGTATTAGAATGAAAAACTGCCATTATATTTTGCAGATATTTTTCTTGATATATAGAAATGTTTTAGAAATTTTTCAAAATATAGTATCATTGACAAAAGTAAATTCGTTGGAACATACATTTTCTTCTCAAATTACATATTACAATAAATGATATTCTTGAAAAAACATATTACATTTTACTTTTTAAATCAAATTTATTTGTACAGTATATGAAGGTATATAGAAGAAAATATTATGTAAAATTCAATAATTATATGAAAAATAAAAAAAAAATGACAATGGGTAAAATTGGCCCTTTTTTTATTAGCTTGTGTAACTTTCATAGCATGGTTTTCTAGGGTATTTTAAACATACATGCTAAGAACTGGTATAAAAATCAACCTATAAATTATGTATATATATATATCTCTTGGTATATTAATATATTTTTTAAATTTTTCAAAATACATTATCACTAGAAAAATTAATTAAGTTTGAACATACATATCAGAATCAGTTGAATGCTAACTTTCATCGAAGAACTTTTCTGCGCAATTATCCTTATCACTAAAATCACTTTCTGCTTCATTTAAAAGTATCTGGAACACTGCTTCATAATAGGATCAATAAATTGGATGATATTTCGGGGTCCAAGTTTTAGCGCCATCTTCTGAGACTTGTTTATCACCGGGACACTAACAGGGAGGTAAAGAAATAAGTGAATTAATTTAAAAAGCATCCGCTGAAATCGGTTAAAAAATTTCACGTGTATTGAAGGTCACAAGACAGGAAGCTACAGGGTCAATCCATTCAATTGAGCTAAAAATAGAATAGGGGTGACCAAAAATCCATCGCTAGCGGTCTCAAAGTCCGCATGTCCCTAGTTAAGGGTTAATCATAATCCTTTAGTATGATGATTAATTTCATAAATAATTCAAAAATTATGGAAACAACAATTTACAATACACTACATGAAACAACAATTTACAATACACTACATAATTAGAAAGTGCCTTTATTAATTGAAGTATAGAAGCTGGTCCGTCTAGAATGATCATGATTTTAAAGACGATTGAAATTCCTGAAAATTATATTAATGTTAACGTGTATCGGGTGTATGTTAGTAACAAATTGCTCATGCTTCATGATTATGACACCAAGGATGGAGCGTTAGCAACCAACCATGTTAGAGCTGTAGCACTTTCGCCAATGACAAAAGTAATTGTGAGACACATAAAAGACATCGAAGAGTGTTTTTTTTTTTAAACATTTTCTCAGCTGAAGTCTGTACGGTACTATAGGTTTATGAAGAGAATGCGTATTTATATAGAGCAAAAATATTACATAATTTCTATAAAATATTACATAATTTCAAAGGAAGAGGGTTCCAGTGCTCCAGTGACTGTTGTAACAGAAGTAAACACCAACACTTTTACTGGTAGTATCATATTAAGACAGAAAAAACTTATATATTGTTGGGTACCATTCATTTATTCTCTAAGGAAAAATGTCCACAACACGTATATATGGTTGGTGAGCCCCAAGATTCATCGTCATTACCTTTCAAAGACCAACATCAAAACCAAACCATAAGAAGCATAGACACACACCACCCTTTTTATGGTTCTGATTTAGCATAATGCCATTTTATATTTCACACACCTCAAGGATAAGCATTATCTTTCATTAGAAGCCGTGATAAAAAGTAAGCATGCGAATGTACTTGAAGAAAGGAAAAATGGTTGGGTAATGCATTGCTTGAAAGAGAAGTATTTTCAGAAATACTATCAAAATTTACAATATAAGTACTGATAATTATTTTTCATTAATTTATCATCATTTTTAATTGAACATCCTACGAGTTTTTGAATTGTTTAAAACTTGTAAATCATTTCTAATTCATTTGCACAGATCGCAGACATTTAAACTTTCGCAACAAAAAAATAATAATAGTTATAATAATGATAATAATAATAATAAAATAAAATTCCCTCAAGTATGAAACCATTTCATTATAAACATATTCGATTGTATTTAAAGTTTATTTTATCTCAAATTAATCACTTCAGTTAAAAGCAATTAAAATATCTTAGTTATCTAAACACGATAGAGCATTATCTGAAACAATGATCTGTGGACTTAAAAGAGGTTCAAAAGCGAAAAATGATTAGATCTGATTTGAAAGGGCACTTAAGTGAAAAAATACGTTTTTAATTTTTGGAAGTGCATTGATGAGTGAATTTGTTTGAATAGATAACAATTAATTAGTTAATGAGTTTTTTTCAAAAAATAATTTTCTTTTATGCTATTCTTCGCCAATTTAGCGGAGACAATTTCTGGAAGAGGTGCTCTAAAACAACTTCAGATGTATTCAATTGCTTCGAAATTTATATCATCGTTAAAAGATTATGCAAGCTTACTGTTTTCTTTATATAATCTAAAATTTGGCGACGATTTAAAACATAGTTGTCCATAATTATAATTAAAAGAGTTGAAGTTTTATAATTTTGAAATATAACTTCGCACATATATTTCTTTTAAAATTGATAAAATTAATAAAAATTTGAATTTTTTTTCAAGATATAATTCATATTTGAAAGAAAATTTCAGAACGTTTTAGCATTTGACATGAAATGTATATGGTACTCTTTGAAGAAAAATGGAAATTTATTTTTACATTCTTAGAGCAAAAATCTAAGTCTCACTTTTTAGAGTGTTTAAAAAAACTCAAAGAATATTAAGAAAGGTATTTAGGAATTAACATTATTTTGAAGTTAGTGTTATTTATTTTTTCAATTCGATTATGTTTTCAATATCATAGCATTATTTTACTAGTACTGTATGTTGGATATTGGTTTCAAAATGATAAGTTTTAAATGAATTACGTTATATTTTAATACTTAGCGTTGTTCGACCATATTTCTGTTTCTTCATATGTTTTTTTATTTAAATGTTTAAATGCCAGACCTCTTAAACACATATAAATCATGCTTTCTAGATTTTTTTACTAGTTTTATAGTTTGGTGTGTATTTATTGTTTAATTACATTGTTGTTTAAATTTCTTAAATGCTAATATTTTCTTGTTTTGCATCTTGCTGGGAATTTTCAGTTCGACTAAACTGAATTTCAATTAATTTTTAATATTTGCTTTGTTATAATTGTATATGGATTTCTTAATGAGAGCATTTAATATTTTGCAATGTCTAAACTAATTCTTGTCTTCCAAACACCTCAATTTCTTGAGATTTTGGGGTCAAGAGGAGTCAATTTTTGAACGAAAGTCTAAACCCATACAGAAAAAATTTCCTCACTTGAATCCCTACATCTATGCGACCCTTGATAAAAAAAAATCTAAAATGTTTATTTTAAAATATCTTTCCAGAACACAAATCCTTCGAAAAAAAATCATTGAAGAAAGACATTGATAATATATTTATGAATCATGATCTTTCATGTGAAAAATTTTTTGAAATGGATACAGTGGTTGTTACTACAAACCTCAGCCAATATTTCCACCATAGAAAGTGTACAGTAAAGCTATAATTTGGAACTGTTTCGCCAAAAAGGTAGGTTATTGATGATGAATTTAGAGGTCATGACATCGAAGTATTATTTAGTTTCGGAGATATTATTGTGAATTTCCACATAGAGAATGTGCAGTGAAATAGATTCACCGAGATTCCATCCGAAAATGGAAGCTGATGAAAGGTAAACAATCATTCACATCGTTGCTAAGCAGCTTGAATTTCAAGCTGCATAAAAATTGCCAAAAATGAACCAATGATTGGGGATGGAGGGATTGTTTTTAGGGTTATTCAATTATTTCAAATATATAGATATTTTTACGCCTTAACCCAATGGGCCCTGACCTCCCGATTTCGCCGTTTCGACAGAGACGTGACGCAGGTGCTTTGGGGCGGTTAAAGGAGTTTAATGAGCGCTCGTCAAGAAATATCTTTAACCCCTCAAACTCATTTAACCGGCTCAAAGCGCCTGAGTCAGGCCCCTATCGAACGGGGTGATATCTGACGGTCAAGGAGCATAGGGTTAAGAGATTGATTGATTTTGACATCATATTATATTCATTCTTGGGTAATTTACATAATTAGATATGATATCTATGATGCTACTTGTTTATCCTCAAATTTATTAATGAAATGAAAATAATTCCAAATATACGAAGAAATTTCCTTAAAATATCCGTAGTAAGTTTAGAATAAATAAATTCTCTTCATTTGTTTGATCTAAGTTTTATAAAATTGTTACTACTGCCACATGTACCAAAATTTAAAGAATGAAAAGTTTAAAGGTAAAAAACTCAATTTTCTTACTAAACTAATAAAAATATGTGTATCCTCATTTTTCATATTTAAACAAATTTTTATTAAAGTCTAAGCATATTTTTAAAATTTTATGCTCCTTTTCTCACTATATAACATAAAATTCATGCTGATACAGCATACTCTGAAAGGACAACTATACCGTAGACATTTTTCATTTTTGTCTAGACGCTGAGAATCATTTTTCGATTATGTCTCTTATTCCTGTCTCAAGATTATGCAACTAACCCATGAAATATTATAGCAAAGTAACACAGATAGTGTGTTAGAGAATGCCATCAATTATTTACTCAAGCAGGAAATGAAGCTCGCATCCAAGGTCTAGAAAGTAAAAAAGAGAAGTCTAAAATAGATAAAGTTCGCAAGAGTATAATTAAACTTCATTTTGGCAAAATGTTTCATAAGATAGGGATTATTAAAAAAATGACAGATTACACATTTCATTAAACTTTTAGTTAATGTCACAAAGTTTGAACTCTCTCACTTTGATGCAAATATTGTGCATTTTTATAGATTCTATTTTCTGGAAAATTGCTTAGAATATTCCATTAATGGACATAACCAAAATCAAAAAAATGAAATCTGAAAGGATATATCACAGATCACATATGAAAGATCTAGTCTTTTTTTATAAAATAATATGATAAATTCCAAACTTTACTTTATCAGTAGTTGATGTGATGTCTGTATGGAATTTATTTATATTACACAAATCAGTATGCTTGTGTTTGGCTTTACAGCATTTAGAATAGAATCGTGTATGCACATATAATCTTGTATAATATATAAGATATCAAAATGTGTACTTGATAATATTAATTATGAATTTATGATTCAATGGAGTCCAACATTTCATACACATTTAGAGTTTTTACATCAGGATCATTTACCAAACTTCATTTATCTTGGCTATTGTGTTTTTGACCGCCTTTTGCATGAGGATTGACTACAAAGACACATCAAAATTTTTTCACACACGAAAAAATCACAAGATGTTATTAAAATTTACAATGAAATGAAATTTACTTTCAAATATTATTCCTTTAGCCATTCAGAATATAAATTTATAATATTTGGAATTCATGTTGAAATTTTAGATGAAGGGTGAGAAAAGGTTTTAAAAAAAAGCATTGACAATACCAGCGTTGAATCGATCATGTGTTATTATTTCAAATTAATTATAAATAACAATAATCAAATAATCAAATCATGGAGAAAATATTTTTTTCCTTGTAAAATAAGGATATGCAGTATTAAAAATATCAATTGCAATTTTAGAACATAATTTATTTATTATTGAATGGTGCTTTGCCTTTATTGATAATGGCAAAGCACCTTTGAAAACATTTTCTACAATACTCAGTTATATCATTGTTATACCATCCGCCAGTTATGCAACATTAATTTGACAATTAAAATTGCAGTCATTCAGAAAAGCAGTATAAGAATAGAATATAAAGGGCATTCTATCTTCGGAAAAATTTTCAGATGAGAATCCAAAAATGGTTCGGAAGCCTTATGATTTCTAGTTGATATTTCAAGTGCATATTACTAACATCTAATAATTTATGGATATTATTTTATGACTCCCTTCATCAAAATGTACTGTTTTATACAGATTCTTCTCTAAACCCCTGTTTTCTTAATTAAAGAATTCATTTTAATCAAGTTTCAAGTCTCCTTCATTCTTTGTGTGATATTTTTTTATTTATAATTGGATATAAAAGAATGTGTATCGTATAATTATTTGTTTATCTGCATATGTAGATTCACATTTTAATCAAGTTTCAAGTCTCCCTCATTCCGTTCGTGATATTACTTTATTTATAATTGGATATAAACGAGTATAACTATTTATTTATCTGTATATGTAGATTCACATTTAATTAAGTTTGAAGTCTCCCTCATTCCGTTTGTGATATTATTTTATTTATAATAAGATATAAAGGAATATAATTATTTATTTATCTGCATATGTAGGATCACATTTAATCAAGTTTCAAGTCTCCCTCATTCCTTTTGTGATATTATTTTATTTATAATCGGATATAAAGGAGTATAATTATTTGTTTATCTGCATATGTAGATTCACATCTTAATCAAGTTTCAAGTCCTCCTCATTCTTTCTGCGATATTATTTTATTTATAATCGGATATAAAGGAGTATAATTATTTATTTATCCGCATATGTAGGATCACATTTAATCAAGTTTCAAGTCTCCCTCATTCCTTTTGTGATATTATTTTATTTATAATCGGATATAAAGGAGTATAATTATTTGTTTATCTGCATATGTAGATTCACATCTTAATCAAGTTTCAAGTCCTCCTCATTCTTTCTGCGATATTATTTTATTTATAATCGGATATAAAGGAGTATAATTATTTATTTATCCGCATATGTAGGATCACATTTAATCAAGTTTCAAGTCTCCCTTATTCCGTTTGTGATATTATTTTATTTATAATCGGATATAAAGGAGTATAATTATTTATTTATCTGCATATGTAGGATCACATTTAATCAAGTTTCAAGTCTCCCTCATTCCTTTTGTGATATTATTTTATTTATAATCGGATATAAAGGAGTATAATTATTTGTTTATCTGCATATGTAGATTCACATCTTAATCAAGTTTCAAGTCCTCCTCATTCTTTCTGCGATATTATTTTATTTATAATCGGATATAAAGGAGTATAATTATTTATTTATCCGCATATGTAGGATCACATTTAATCAAGTTTCAAGTCTCCCTTATTCCGTTTGTGATATTATTTTATTTATAATCGGATATAAAGCAGTATAATTATTTATTTTTCTGCATATGTAGGATCACATTTAATTAAGTTTGAAGTCTCCCTCATTCCGTTTGTGATATTATTTTATTTATAATATGATATAAAGGAATATAATTATTTATTTATCTGCATATGCAGGATCACATTTAATCAAGTTTCAAGTCTCCCTTATTCCGTTTGTGATATTATTTTATTTATAATCGGATATAAAGCCGTATAATTATTTATTTTTCTGCATATGTAGGATCACATTTAATTAAGTTTGAAGTCTCCCTCATTCCGTTTGTGATATTATTTTATTTATAATAGGATATAAAGCAGTATAATTATTTATTTTTCTGCATATGTAGGATCACATTTAATTAAGTTTGAAGTATCCCTCATTCCTTTTGTGATATTATTTTATTTGTAATCGGATGTAAAGACGTATGTATTGTATAATTATTTATTCATCTGCTTATGTAGATTTACATTTTTACCAATAAGTGACGCTCTATAAATCAGTATTAGAAATAATAATTGGTCATTGGCTTCCGAAAGTTATGACCATTTAGTTAGAATCAAGGAATTAATAATAATCAAATTCAAGTGGCATTGCCTGTCCACTTTGATATAGACATGTAGATAATACTTTATGCACTTCAGCATAATTTGCTAATTTTTTTATGTAAAGATACATATATACGCATCATACACTATATTATATTATAATATTTCATTTCGGAATTTTTGATAATAATATATTTAAAAAATAATAGCTAAATAAGTATTAGTTACTTATTAATATTTCACAAATATAAATATTTATGTTATTTGTATTTAGAAATATTTGGAGCAAAATGTTCATTCTATTCAGGTATTGCGAAGTAATTTCTAATTTATATTGGAAATGTAATTTTTAAAAATAAACTAAATTATTCTTTTGTTGTGATTTAGATCCAGAAATTCATCCATTTCAGTTATCTTTTAGACGTATGGTAAATGTTTTTCTGGGCTTCCAATAGTTTGAAAATCCGTTACTCCATCTAAGAAATATTTATATATGATTTTTCTAAAGACAGACCACGTATTTCGTTCTTTACAGCACAAAAGTGACAATTCACTATTGAATCGGTAGTTCCTTATTTCCTATAAGAATGAGCTTTAGAAAAACAGAAAGAAACTTTCCACCTTTGAAATTTTATTTCCTCCAGCTGCTTGTTGTTTGTTTGAATCGTACAATTCGTTTCTTTTATATCTGACAAAATCCAATCTTGTTACAGTTCCATCTCAAAATTATACTTTATCTTATCTAGACATTTAATAATAATAAACTATCTCAAATGTTACTGCAGTTTGATGAGTGTATTATATATATATATATATATATATATATATATATATATATATATATATATATATATATATATATATATATATATATATATATATATATATATATATATATATATATACATACAAAAGTATAAGAATCAAGTTAATAGGAAAAACAAAAATTAAAAAAATTAAACCAAAAAAATTATAAAAAATATTAAAAAAAAAATATATATAAAAAAATGAATCCGGCCTGAAGACTTTTTCAAGGGTCACCCTCAGGCAGGGATTCAAAGAAAGGGATTTTTTCTGTGAGGAAAAAACAGACATTGTCTAAAAATGATTCCTCGTGACCCGAAAATCCCCTGAAATTATGCTCAAGAGATATACCATTTTAACAGAAAGGAAATATAAAACAACAAATAAGAAGAAATTAACCACAACAAAGTAAAAAAACAAAAACAAAAATAACAATAAAAACAAACAAAGCACTAAAATTAAAAATTAAAAACGAAAAGGCCAGTACATACCATTAACAGTCAAGAAAACTTTAAACTATTGATTGTGATTCACTGTTTTTAAAAACCTAGCGGTAAATTATGTAAACAGATGTAGGCACCCAGCGCCATCTATTGAGTAATCCAATATGCAAGGAAAGTTCTATTTTTATTTAAGCCAAAGGATTAATCCCAAACCATACCTTGTTTAATTAAAAAATTGACATTACAGTAATTTCTAGGAAATTCATTTTTAATTAAATTTTTAAGGAGGTTGTTTGATGCTTCAATATAAGAATTTTTATTATTGCAAACCCTTTTGATCCTGTTAACTTGTGAGAAAATTAGATTTTTGAAAATTTTAGAGTTTAGATTGGAATGGTAGTTACATAGTTTTGTTATTTTAAAGTTGAAATCATCCCTTTTATCGTATATACCAACTATTGTTTTACCATTAGCAATTTCGATTTTTAAATCCAGAAAGGTAGCCTCAAGTTGATTTTTATTTGTATCTTTAAGAATTAAATCTTTTGGATAGCAATTAGTAATAATATTAGTATTGTCGAAGTTAATCAAAAGTAGGTCATCAATATATCTCCACCTGTTTATTAAATTATATTTAATTATTTTTTTCTCATAGTAATGCAGGAAAATATTAGCTAAAGCGCTTGAGAAAGCTGTTCCCATTGGAATGCCCTTGACTTGTTTATAAAAATTAATACCATTAAACACGTAATTTTCAGTAATATTAAAATTACATAACTGAAGCCAGTTATTTTTAGGAATGATATTTTCATTTAAATATTCGTCATATATAAAAGTGCAGACCTTTATTAATTTTTCATGAGGTAGATTAGTGTATAAATTTTCGAAATCAAAAGTATTAAGTTTATTAATGTTGTTATCTTTAAGAAAATCCAATACTTCTTTGTTACTAGAAATAATAAAGTTGTCTTCATTTTTTATTTTGTCCAGGATAATTTTTAAGTATTTAAAGCAATGTTTACCCGTATAGTAATTATAACTGCCAGTGCTACAGGTTACGAATCTGAATTTTAATGGATTTTTATGAAATTTAACTGTTGGGAATAAATAAGGATAGTTAAGAGAGCAAGTCTTAGTTTTGGTTTTTTTTGCGGAAGCTAGCATTCTTTTATCTTATTCCTTTTTCCCGGTGTTCTTTAACATATAAGTTGCATTAGAGTTATATTCATTAATTAAAAGTTCTTTATAATAATATTTACAAATTAAACAGAAATTATTTGCTGATTTATCTATTACTGTAATAACAAATTTTTCTTTTAAATTTTTTTTTTATTTCGTTTTTTAATGTTTTACTAAAAGAAATTCCACGTTCTTTAGATCTGTGAAAATCAGTATTCATTTTTAGTTTAATTTCCTTTAAAATTCTCACTTTTCATTCCCCGAAACCTTCCGCAGGCCAATGGTATTTTCTAGATAATTTGGCAATAAAAACATCCAAATCATTACCAATAGAAATCAAAATTTTGTTATGTTTTATTTTTTCTCTTAATCTAAATTTTGTTCCTCTTCCCATCAAATCTCTTAAAGAGTTGGATTCAATAATTTTTAAATTACCTGTAATAATATGACCTTTATCAATATCTATAAAATCTTTATATTTTTCTTTGTTACAGTAACAATCTGTTTTATTTATTTTATCTAGATTTTTGCTATAGTAATTATAATTACAAATTTTTTTCTTTAAAGTTGAAGTGTAACTAAACGCTATTGATACAGTTGTTTTATCTGCAAGAGGAAAAAATATATTATTATTATGTATAATGTTGGGTAATTTTAGATATTCGAAGTAAATATCCAAGAATTTAATCACACAGTATTCTTTGAAAACATTATTTTTATTATTAAAAAGTAAATCGTTTTTTCCAATGTTAAGTTTACATTTAATAAGATCTAGAATAATACATTTAGTGTACGAATTTTTAAACTCTAATTCCCCGAATTTATTATTTAAAAACCATTTCATTTTATTATTTCTAAGACCAAAAATGTATTTCCTAATTTTGTGAATGTTTTCACTATTGTGTTCCAGATTACAGTAATTTTGAAATTCCTCAAATATAATTTGAAAATTGCCACCTTTCCCTTTACCTCTTTTAAATCTTTTAGAAAAGTTATCTTTATTTAGAAAATTTTTAAATATGTTAAATTTGTTATAAATGCAATTATTGTTTAAATCTGCATAACCTTCCCCATTTAATTTACTATTAAGACCATAAGGAAATAAAGTTTTCAGGTTGCAAATATAAATGTTTTCCAGATCTAATCTTTTGTTTAATTCGTTAATATTGTCTTCTAGAATGTAGATATTAATATTGTTAAAGTTATGGTTTTGAAAATGCTCCAGTTCGAAGTCAGTGTTCCTATTTTTTATGAAGTTTTTTATATCGGATCTGTGATTGTTAATTCTCAAATTAAGCTCGGTGCTAGTTTGGCCAGTATATTTTAAATTACATTCTGAACAATTAAGGAGATAAATCAAATTTTTGTTTTTACAGAATATTTGTAATCTTGAGTTTTTATTTTTTATCTGTTCCTTATCTGCCAATGGACATGTCTTACACTTTCCGTTTCCACAAATTTTATATTTTTTTTGTATTTTTAAGATTTTTTAAACAAAACAATTGTGTCAGTAATTTTTTCTCCGTGAATGCTCCTGACACAAAGCTATCCACAGTGCCCCTTGGTAGAGCGAGCGACGGGCCATGCTCTATGATAAATTCGTTATTAACTTTTTGCATAGTTTAATTTATTTATTAAAATGAAAATATATCTCCCAAACGCCAAAAACAAGGAATTCTCGAAAAAGTAAATATGATATGAAAATTCTTAAATTTTTTAGGCAATACACCAAAAAACCTATTGAACCCTCCCCCCCAAAAAAACTATTAAAAATATTTTATTTAAAAATTTTTTGCAGTTCGTGCCAATCTTAAGTAAGAAAAAGTTTGAAAACGAAACTAAAATGAAAACGAAACAAAACAGTTTCGAAATTGCAACTAAAATTTATAACCTATTTAAACTAAAACCAAAAAAGAACTTCATAGTATTTAGAGAGCGCAATTGCAGCTACTTCTAAAACACAGATGAATTGATACAAAAGTATTAGAATCAAGTTAATAGGAAAAACAAAAAATTAAATCAAACAAATTATAAAAAATATAAAAAAAGAATCCGGCCTGAAGACTTTTTCAAGGGTCACCCTCAGGCAGGGATTCAAAGAAAGGGATTTTTTCTGTGAGGAAATACAGACATTGTCTAATAATGATTCCTCGTGACCCGAAAATCTCCTGAAATTATGCTCAAGAGATATACCATTTTAACAGAAAGGAAATATAAAACAACAAATTATAGGAAATTAACCACAACAAAGTAAAAATACAATAACAAAAATAACAATAAAAACAAAAAATAGCACTAAAATTAAAAACGAAAAGGCCAGTACATACCATCAACAGTCAAGGTATTTCCTCACAGAAAAAATCCCTTTCTTTGAATCCCTGCCTGAGGGTGACCCTTGAAAAAGTCTTCAGGCCGGATTCTTTTTTTAATATTTTTTATAATTTTTTTGGTTTAATTTTTATTTGATTTTTTGTTTTTCCTATTAACTTGATTCTAATACTTTTGTATATATATATATATATATATATATATATATATATATATATATATATATATATATGAAAAGTGTTACTACACATTTCATCTGTACTCTATATTTTTTAAATTTTATGCCACGCTTTTATTTTGTTACTTTCTAGTTATAAAGTATATAACGAGAAAGTGACAGCCCTTTGTTCATCAAAACATCTCAACTTTGAGTTTTCGATGACAGATCTGAATACAAAAGCGACTGTTTTTTTGGAATTATGTCTGTTTATATGCAAAGGCTACCATTTAGAAATATATAGAAAAAAGTTAGAAAGTGAAATTTAATAAGAAGCAAATGAATAAATTTCCTTCAAAAATTTCCAGAGACCTCTTTAGAGAGGAAATCTGTCTATTTATCTAGTTGGCCGTATGCGTGCATATGAATTTGATAACCCAAGAACATTTTGAGTTACATGGATTCCTGGAATTAAAAATTCCTGGGAACGTTTATCTTCATAATTATACCTCTGTGTTAAATTTTGAACCTTTTTTGCCGTACAGTAGCTTGTCTATAAATTTATATATAAATGCACAATGGAAAGCAATAATTCAAAAACATTACCCTTTAGGTGTAATTTGGTAAAACGTCTTGAAATTGAAGTAGTCTATTAGTAATACAATTCTATTTAATTTTGCTGACATCGTAGTGTCCAAAATCTGTACTATATTTTCTTTAATATTCATAAGCATAAAACGCAAAATATCGTGTCGCCATTTCTGGGCCGGCGTCCCGGCATAGGGGTAGCACGTCTTCGCCGTGACCTGGGCGTCCTGGGTTCGAGTCCCGGCTCGGGCATGGTTGTTCTTCATCCGCTGTATCTGTGAGATGTGTGAATGTGTCCCCTTGTGAGAAGAGGTAGTGCAAACAAATACGATGCGTGAGTAGCTAAGACGTATTCTTAGCCCTAGTTGGCGCTACTAAAACAAGAGACGCTCCCTTGCCTTAAAATCCCCGACTTCGTCAGTGCGCTTGTCCATGGTAAGTGCCATTATAAACAATAACAACTATTTGTGGAAGGTCTACATTTCCTCGTGGTCTCATCTTTTCGCATTATCCGCGTATAATTCCATGAGAATAGTAGTCGATGTCCGGATTTCTGTAGACCCTTTCCTTGTCTATAATTCTCAGATTTAGGAGGAATGGTGTATTTTTACTATGAAGTAAATTGGAAAGATTGAGAAAATTATTTTCTTTGGTATATTGTGTTACTATTTTATTTTATGTATTTTATAATTAATAAATACAAATTTGAAAATTTTCTGTCTTTCTGTGAATACAATAAATTAGAAAAATGTGCATGTTGAAGGATGCAAACTTGGTATCTGTTTTTTAAGTTAAATTTGTAGACATCAATCCAATTTTGATCGGAATCCATTCATAAATTCATCTGCGTATATCCGAATGCATAGGAAAAAAAACATTACTAAAGATCTACATGGGTAAAATTTGCTACACAATTTTAGAATTCACAGTGTTCTATGTAACAAATTAAAAAAAAAATTAAGTAGATTAACCATTTGTTGTTCATTAATTGAATGCAATGAACGATAACTTAAAAATATCAATAGCTAATAAAATTTGGTAGGTGACTTTTAATAAATTTTAGTTATGTGCCCCATTTTGATTTCTGTCGATTTACAAAAAAGAAAACAAAAGTTTAAAATGTACACCCTGTTTTTGTCACTGGTAGCATTAAGCAATAAATGCTCTTTTGTGGGAATTTGAGAATTAAAATCTCAGCACACATGAACCTAATGAAGTCCACAATTTTTATTAGAAAGTAATGTGATGAAATGTTTGTTATGTGCGAAAATAAGCGAAACAATACCGGATAAAATTCTCCAGCTGGTTCGACCAACTAATTCTCATCAAACTTTTTATAACTTATTCATATTCTCTTCGTGAACTTAAGATATATACTTCGATAAAACATTTTTAAAAATTCCATTTCCCGTTCTATTATTATTATTGTTGTTTCTAGCAGCTCAGCTATGAAACTAAATTGTACTATTTGTTGAGGCAACATGATTTAATTTGTACAGTAGCACCACATACAGGTAATGTAATTCTACCACACACAATCCACTTAATATTCAATTAAATGCCTGTTTCCTTTCATAATTCAGAGTTAAATTCATTTTCAGAATGTTTAATCATAATTTAATTTCACAATAATGAAATGCCTTTCAAAGTTTGAGAGCGTATAGTTTAACATTATGTATCGTATATACAGTTTATGAACTACAGTCATTCATTGCAAAAATATAATACTGAATAATAGGATAAAATTGTATAATTTTAATAAATAAAATAATGATTGCAAAGTAATTTAAAATTGATAATTAGCTTTGAATTTAAATTTAACGTACTGATAATTTGATTTTCAAAAACATTACGATTAATGGAACATTTGATAGCTTTAATTATTCTAAAAATAATTAAATAAATCATGTTAAAATTCCTGATCCTAATTCTATCAATAAAGCAATTTTTATTTAAATTTATGTAGAGGTTTAAGTAGTCTTACACCTGCTTAATCGATTTTCCAAAAAATAATCATTACTCACAAATAACGTAAGGTATGGGTGGTATCTGCCATTTACTTTTATGATGTCTCAAATGATTTGTAATTTTATTTACTTATTCCTTACGTAAATATGGAATTGATTTATGTATCAAATTTTCTAAAGGCATTTTCGTATAATATATATTTCACAGAACTTTTCCAGTAGTTTCAGTAGTAGATAAAAAAAATCCTTGTTACAAATGAAAAATGACATTACACAAAAGAACATGAAGTATTGGCAAAAAATGCAGCAATAAATAAGTAACACCAGAAACATCAAAACTCTTAGAATAAAAATGTTTTAGTTTAGTTATATTAACGTCCCGTTTTAAATCAACACCAGGTCTATTTTGGGGACGGATCTCATAATTTTGAGCCAAGGTCAGATGACGAGGACAGCACCTGAAGTAGTTTCCAGCTCACCAACGGGAGGACGTTTGACCCTGACGAATTTAACGCGGGACCAGGTCCTCTTGCATGAGGATTCTTCGGTGGAATCGGGTCTCGAGCCAGAAGCCCTCCGGTTCCGAAGTCGGGACCTTACCACCAGGCCACCGCGGCCTCTTCAGTATATAAAATATTAACCCGCGAGCACTCGCACCGGGTATGACATGCCCGATCCATTTTCATTCAGTGTTTTTGTTACTTCCTGTTTTTCGGATTAGGCCAGAATTTTATGTAGCTGCATCCAAGGCCACATTCTTTCATTAGGGGAAAAACCAGTTTTGTTCTAAAAATAGATTTTGAGAAAGAGGGGTTGGGGGCATGTCATACCCATGCGAGTCCTCGTGTTCGTCAAACGTTTCCATTTCTGTCTCTTAGTTTAGTGTAGTATGATGTGCTATATGAATTACGAGGAAGAAAGTGAATAGTTACGACATCTTATAGAAACTTTCTAGTGACGATGAACCGTTATCTGACGATAGTGTTGCCTCTGAGGATGAAAAATACTGCAGCGATCACGATTCTTCCACTGAAATTGAGACAGAAATAGAAGATGAATGTTCACTGTCAACAACAGATTGTTATATAGGTAAATATAAAGTAACAAAATGGGAAAAGACAAAATATCGGCAAAATGTTAGGAAGCCTTCAAGGAATATAATTAGCAAGCTTCTAGGTAATACACCTTATTCAAGAAATGTTGCTTCTGAAAACACTGGGACTCGCTCTTTCAGAACAACACAGAAACCGTAAGCCTCAAGGAATAATAACAAACCAAGCATTTCTAAGGAATTCGGATTTACTAATAGTGAACCGCTTGCAAAAAAGCTCAAAGGAAACTATAAACGATGTGCATTTTGTCCATGTAATAAAGACAGAAAATCAAGGTTTATGTACCAAAAATGTGAAAGGAGTCTCTGTGTAGAGCATCAGTATGTAATTTGTAAAAATTGTGTCTAAACATGTAAGTAATTATTATTAAATTCACTTAAATTCTTAAATGCATTGTTTTGTAATATTTAACTACCTAAGGTTTGCTTATAAACAGTATTAATTAATATTTAAATAGCAGAAATGAATTAGGGTATGAGATACCCGGAGCGAGTTCTCGTGTTCGAAAATGGGTGCGAGTGCTCGCGGGTTAACATTCCAAAGAGTGAATTTGCTAGATTGATTCACTTCATCCATCTGGATTCATACAGATTTTCCGATATGACCTCGGATTTTGTAGAAGAATCACTAGATCTTGGTTCCAAATAAAAATGTATCCACATTCTTTATAATTACTTGAAACCTCATTTTTGTTGACACATTCACCAAATTTCTAGCCAAAAAAGACACTAAAATAAGGAATCGCTGATATCTCATTCATTCAGCATCCATGAAAATATCTGCAAATCTTTCTTTTTTGCAATTAAATTTACTTCACAGCAAAACAACAGCACAGATCCATATTAATATCCATTCGTATGGTAGTCTCTGGGGAAAATCGAAATAATTGGAAAATGAAAATTGATCTGATTTCCATACTTATAAAACCTTTTGAATGACCACTGTTCACAATGCTCAAACAGATGCTACTGGCTTTCATTTTGTTTGACAAAAAATAATGTTGCTCAGTGGAATCAGTACCTCAATTTTCTTTGTTTCTTAGATGGTGTTCATACATTTGTCTAACGTGTTGCATTATTATTATTATTGCCTAACGTGCATAAAATTTTCTAGTAAAGATAAAATAAAATATTTTTGAAACTTAGTTTGATTTCAAGAAAAGTTTCTATTAAAATTTATTAAGGTTCATTTTTGTAAAGTTACAATTAGTCACCTCATTACCTCTGAACAAATTTGATAAATTCTCAACAGCTCCGGCTTTTTTCCAACAGTTCTTTCTGCATCATCGCTATCAATATTCTACTTTTGTACCAGTTTTCACGTATAGATCAAAATGAGATGGATATGTTGGTTGTGCCATTATAACTCCAACTGCTGTACTGAGTTATTACCTGCACAAAAATTGTTTAGCTTTAACTGCCGAGTTGGTAGCAATTTTCTGTGCTCTTCAGGAAATCTCACCTTCTACTCAGTGTAATTTTATCATCTACGCTGACAGTATGAGTGCTTTGGAGACGCTTGCTCGTTTTCACCATCGGGTGAGTCCGGTCGCCATGCGAATTTTGTTTATCTTGTATCTACTGCAAAATAAGGGCTTTAGTATTCTTTTCTGCTGGATTCCGAGTCATGTGGGCATTTTGGGCTACGAGAGGACTCATTTTGCTGCTAAATCTGCATCGATATTTCGGTTACAATCACTCAATTTTGGGACTCTAAAAGATCATTTATTTATTAGTTTTTTACTACTTGGAAGGGATCATGGTATCTACAACATATACACAATAAGCTAAATTCATCAAATCCACAATTGGTTTGTGGCCTGTTCACCCTATATGAGAGTCTGGTATCAAATTAACTCGCCAACGTATAGATCACCCTCCCATTTCTCACCACCATCTACTTTTTAGCGAGAATGCAACAGTTTGTCTCACATGTCACATGAATTTTAGTGTGATGCATGTTTTAATTGAAAGTCTTTCTTTTAATTTTGATCGTCACTTCAATTTTAATTCAGCGTCTCTTAACTTGAAAGACTCAGTTGTTGAAAAACACTATTCAAATGTTTTAACTTTTTAGACGCTTTTTTAAGATAATTTATCATCTTATTATCCTTTTTTTGTGGTTCATATCTTTTTTTTTATTAAAAACATCAATTCTATGTATGTTCTTTGCTTTTAAGACATCTTTGTAGCTCTTATTTTATATGTTTTCAAACTACTTTGTTTTCAGAAAAAAGGGAAAAATTTGGCTCAGTTAACCAAGAATGACTCTTGCACCAGTAAAACCCAAAAAAACTAAACCAAGACAAAACTAAATCGCATAAAAAAGACGATTTTCTATTAAGTTATTGGGTTTTTTACATGATTCCCCAGAATAAGACTGTCTTATTTTTTCTGTATGGCTAGTATGAAGACAATTAGTTCATTAATAATAATAAAATCGATGCTCAAATTCCAAACAATATTTAAATTTATGATGTGTTATGCAAGAACATTTTACCGAAATTTAGAATTTCAGAAAATTGTATTCAAGATGTAAATATAATAATGGAATTTAAGTTATGAAAACATAAAAGTGAATGTAATGTTCCAAACGCTAATATTAGAAACGGAATTTAAAACGGTCACAGGGGCATATTTTCAGGGATTAACATTATTGAATAAAACATGAAATAAATATAAAAATGAATATAAGATCCAAAAAAACTGAAATTAGAAAAGGAATTCAAAACGATTATAGGAATATATTTTCAGAGATTAATATTATTGAATAAAACTCACATTTTTGCCAAAAGTGAACTCTTCCAACGTTAATTGGTGTGCAATGACTGTAGACTCGTTTTTATTGGCAGTGAACATAAATCAATCACCATACATTCCTCTCAGCAAATAAAAAAAAAATTGTTTTTTCTTCCTCTGGTGGTTTTAATTGGACAGAATACAGCAATAAAGAAAGGAAAACTATTTTCTTTGGCCGTCTAATTAGAGACGTTTTTGCTTCATTGGCGAGGAAAAAACGCAGGCCTGTATTTAATTGCGACTTCTTTAGCGCTATATTGTTTTCGGACTTCATTGTTTTTGATTTGATTCCTTTGCTGACAAAACTAATTTCGTATTAGTTAACGTGGACATATTATTTTTCTGTAAAGTTCTTCTGAGATAGATTTTAAATAATTATTTATTACAAGTTTCTTGATTATATCATATCAGACTCTGTTTTCAACAGCACCATAAATGATATAGTTTGATAACATTTTACATTGTGATCAGACCGTCAGTTCTCACACATACACATCAAAATTTCCACGTATACGAAGTCGTGGGTAAAAGCTAGTAGATTATAAATTTTTAATTTCCTTTATTCTGTTTTATTTTAATTCAAAAGTACTTCAGAATGAATCCGAAAGATCGATTAATTAACAATGTTTAATTTTAAATGTATCAAACACTAAGAAAATAAATAGAATCGTTTGAAATATTCGGTCGAAAACAGGTTAAGCCTAATCTCATTGCCGTGGGGGAAAAAAACCTGAAGCTTTACTTATTTGGCGTTTTTGGCGGGAAAGTTAGCTTTTAATTAATAAGCAATTAACCACATAATTAAACGGAATAAATAGTAGCCTATGTCCTGTTCCAGACTATAATCTATCTCTGAGCTAAATTTCATCCAATTCTGTTCAGCCGTTCTGGCGTGATTGACTAACAAACATCCATCCCTCCATCCAAACTTTCACATTTATAATACTAGTATAGATTATTTCATTCTAACATGCT
Source organism: Argiope bruennichi (assembly GCF_947563725.1). NCBI lineage: Eukaryota > Metazoa > Arthropoda > Arachnida > Araneae > Araneidae > Argiope > Argiope bruennichi. Next base: position 39,343,346 of record NC_079157.1, read on the forward strand.
ATGCGGGAGTACGAGAAAAGTAGCAATTTTGAAGTCGGATGAAGAATATTAAGAAAAATTCTTCATTACTTTTAAAATTCTTCATTACATTTACTTTCTTCACATAAATTTTAAGTCTTTTTCCATGTTCTTATTTTTAAATGTAAATTTATTCTAAACTAGCCACCTTTGGCGACCAGCCGGTTCACCAGTATTACCGCTTGCTGCAATTTTCAATTAAACATTTTAAGTAACTGGTCTCTTTATAGATTCTCAAACAAAGCATTTTTAATCTTCAAATTTTGATAGTCATACCAAACATATACTGTTGTTAAAATCCTTTCGTTCAATTTACTATATGTATTTTTCTAATTTGTTGTCATTTCCGGTAAAACTTCAACTTTAATTTAAAGTGGAAATGATGAAATTACAATTAATATAAAGATAGTTTTTAATAAAACCAAGCGTTTTATTTTATTCATCATCTTTATTGTTATTTATTTATTATTATTACTATCGAATATGAGTATTGCAAACAGAAACGCTCGGTATTTAAATCTTAAGTCAAAATATTTTTTCATAATTTATGTAATATCTCAAACAATAATTCAACAAAAATTTCTCAGATTCCGAATAAAATTCAGTTTTTAGTTTTGCTTTCAAAAGGATTGAAATTAAATCAATAATAAAAATTTGTTCCAGCCTATAAATATATTTCAAAAAATATGAAGTCTAAATTTAATGCAGTAAGGTATCATATTCTGAGAAATATTCTGGACACACCAAATTTTAAATAAATTAATGAATGTTTCTATTTTCCACGATCAACTAATACTTATTTATGAAGTTTTGAATGTTAAAAATTTAGAAAAACTCAACATTTTCATAATCTTAGGCCAATTAATCTTGAGAAACCTGCGCGCTGATTGGCGTATTTTCTTTGAAATGATCGATGAAAAATCTGAAATTATCCTTTTTTTTTATTGAATAGTGATATATAAATTTTCATAAATCAGTCAGTTTAAGTGATTGATTTAGTTGATTGGAAATTAACTCTTTTTATTTAAAATATTAGTGTTTCAAGAACATTTTGTTATTCGTGATTTCCACGGCAGAAGCTTTATGTAAAATCAAAAATTCGTTATTTATTAGAGCATTTATTGAATCAAGTTACATAAAATATAATCATTTTCCATTTAGACCATTTTAGCAGATCTGTGTCTTACATAAGGTTTACAAATTAGCTGTGTGGCCCTGATTTGAATGGAGATCCTGTTCATATTAAACAAAACTTGCCTTAAAATAAAATTGATTTATTAGATTAATAATATAGAGAGTGTAAAAGATCATAAAATAATTTTTCTTGAATTTATTTTTAAAAAAAATAATATTTCATATTTGTTTCATTTCCTACAGACACGTGCCGAAAATTATATTTTTGCAGATTTCATTTCCAAAAAGATTTAATTTATTTTTAGTTGTTAGTTGGAGCTTTCATCAATGTGATGGCAACACTTTGAAAAAAGCTAATTTTTTCACGTGCTCGTGCAGGTTAAAATTTATTTTTATTTTGTTTGAAAAAAATTGTTGAAAATATAGTTAAAATATTTATTTAAAAATTCATTAAAAATAGAAATTTAATTTTAAGGTTAAAACATTGGTATCATTTAAAAGATAAATTTTTGATCTTTAACTTCATGTAAAAATATTTTTTGTGCGATAATATGTTTGGAAGTTATAGCAGAAACACACCAAAATTTCGCTTAATTTTTAAATAAATAAAATTCTAATTAAAAATTCGAAAAAATAATCCCAAGGTATACACGTGTCAAATTTGGTAGCTGTAGGTTGAATGGTCTGGCCTGTAGAGCACCAACACACACACACACACACACACACACACACACACACACACACACACACACACACACACACACACACACACACACACACACACACACACACACACACACACACACTCACATTGAGCTTTATTATAAGTATAGATTTAAGAAAGTAAAGCATTTTTAAAAGTAAATATTTTACATGACATTCAAAAGCATCACTAGCATGAAAACACTGAGATACCATAAATGAAAACTATGATCTTTGAAATCTAAATCAAGCTGTTAGAAAAAGATTTAAAAATTATATGATGCTGATTTCAAATCAATTTAATTCGATGCTACTAAGAACTTCAAAAGCCCAGAAATATCAAATTAATACAAATATAAATTCTACATCATATATATACTTTTCAATTGACCAATTTTTTTTCGTTCTAATTCAACCCGTTGAATCCATGAGGTTAATTTTTCTTATAAATAGCAATTTTGGCTAAGTGATCATAAAATACTAAGGAATTATCTGAGGTAGATCACTGATTTTGCCCCTGTATATATAAATAAGCTGCCTTCCTTGATCACGATAAAAGAACTTTTTTTCAAAATGGTACTACACTGTCTAACCATTTTCTTGACTTACATCATTCTTAATGATTTTGATTAATGTTTATGATATTATTTTCTTACAAGATATACAAAATGACATCTTTCTTTAAGCATAATAAAAATAATCAATACAAATAGAAAGACAGGAAAGGAAGTTTATTGTCATATTGTGTGACAAAGATATTTATAAAATTATTTATGATCAAGAACATTCTGATGTTTTGGGAATTATTTATTTATCAGAACTATTTATTTAAAGTAGTTATCATTATTTAAATTATTATTATTTATTCAACCTCTAATATTAGCCTTGTCATCATATTATAAAAAGAATCATAAGTTTTATATATAATGCCTTTTTTTTCGATTTTTACATAATAAATAAATTATATTCTGTTATTGAATTTCGATTTACAGATATTTAAAATGGTTTTGAGATAATTACATTGTGGTTATTCCATGCAGTTTCACAGGAGAAGTTTTCATTACCCATAAGTCTATAGTAACTATGTTAAATGCTTGAAATGAAATTTAAAAAATAAACGAAACTATTTTCAAATGACTAAGGAAAAAGCATTTACGAAATGTTTTAAATCATTGCTCCATTTCGTAAAATTTCCAACTTATGCTCAAGAAGTTCCGATACTATAGACAGACAAGAATGGAATTCATTCTTTCATTCCATTAAATGATTAGATAAACATTACTTTAACATTACTTTCCCCCTTTCTTCTTCTCACACAAAAGGAATTTCGGCCGTGGCTGAATTTTGAGGAAATCTCCCACAAGAACAAAAGGGGGAGTAAGTTTTTTAATTACTTTGTAAACTAACATTTAATGCATGAGTACTTCATCTTCACCATTTAATTATTATCGCACAATTATTCGGATATTTCGATTCAAAGTAATATAAATAAGACTTTAAATAACCGCTATGCATTTGTAAAGAAGAAAGAATATATGTTTTAAATTAATGAAATTATTTCAAAATTTTTATAGAGATTAATCTTTTTTATGACCTTCATATAAATTAAAGGTGTTGCTGATGGAGATTGCTTAAAGTTTTTGTTTCGGAAAATCAAAAATCTGCATAAAAAATATGCAATTTTTTTAAATATAAAGCAGATTCTGGCATGCTAACAGAAAAGAAAAATGAAACTAGTAATTACTTTTTGAGATACGAGTAAAATACAGTAATATACCCTTTTTAGGGAAAAATGAATAATTGTATCCGCCCCCCCCCCCCCAATTAATTTCTTTTTCAGTTGGATAGTGCAAGATCTTTAAAATGCAATAATAAAATCTTAAGATAGAAATATTAATTTATAGCCAATGTTAAAAACCTGACAGATATACCTTAAAAACGAATGAATAAAGGAGATTTTCGTTCTTACTTTTCTTTTTAAATCTTTGTTCATTATCTTAAAAGGAGCACAAATGACATGACAGTAAATCTTTATTATTAGTAACTGAAATTTCTATCTTAAATGAAAGATTAACAGTTTGAATATTTTAAATAACTATAAATTATACATAAGAGAATTCTGTGAAATTTTTAAGAAAAAATACTTATTATGCCAATAATTGTTTTATTCAGTACTATTTCTTTCACTTGCTATTTCTATTTTGCAATTAGCATATCTGCATGTATTTATAGGGGGAAAAAATTATTTTACTAATTATGATACCTAGCAAATTAATTAAATATTTTCAATCAGAAATTTCATTTTGAATAGTTAAATTGAAATGATAATTATTGAATTTAACTTACATTTTTTTTTACATAAACCACAATTGAGAAATACGCTTAGAGACTAATTTGGTTTAAATAGTAGATCTTTGAATTCAAATAAGATTTATCTAATAACTCCGTCTGCTATAATTTATTACTCCAAAGTTCTAAGCCATCCAATCTATTCATAATTCATGTAATTCAAACATCGATATTGTTCAGGAGTTGCAGACACCATTCACATGCTTAAACCATTATGTACCAAGTTGCTGAAACCAACTATTTCAATTCGCTCTGATGAAGGCTCTTGAATAATATCTACTGAATTACATATATTATAATTAAATGTAACGAATTATCTAAATTAAATATATGGAGTTTCAGGTTTTTAAAATACAATGATTTGCGATTGTCATTTTTTTTTTACTTTTCTAATAAAACTTTAAATTTTGATATAAAAAAGTAAATATCAAAAAAGGAGACAATTTTAAAAATTGCATCACCAAAAACTGCTCCTACCCGACCTGAGATGTAAAGAAGAAACATGTAAGACAAAAGAGAAGCGTTCAGATGAGGCCAACTATTGCGCTCATTGGAAGGTTCGCCTACCTCAGGAACATCACGTGACATCAACGAGACAATGGCGAATCGTTGTCTCATCGGGACACTATTTTCCATTGACTGATTGTGATCACATGTTCTTCCTGAATCAGACGTGACCTTCAATTGATCTCAATAGTTGACCTCGTGTGAACAATGCTGAATGGTGTGACAGCATAGTTGAGAGCAGTGTGAGTTCTTAGGTCCATCAATGGCCTCCGTACAAAAGGGTATGTAGGTAGGGATGTATCATTTTGGTATCCATCTGTTCGGGGAGAACGAAAAATTAAACCGGAAGTTTCTCATGTTCAAATGAATGTATCGTCAATTATAAAGAACTTAAAACACTCTTTTTCACAAGTCTTTATTTACTTTCTATATGTTTCATTTTTTTAAATTTATTTCTTATTTATACTTCCATATTTCAAACATTTTTGATGCTATTAATCCTTTAATTTAATGATAAAATTAAAATCTTAATTTTTTTATTCTTTTATATTATTTGTTATGGAAAAAAGAATATTGTAATGAGTCGATAGTAAACTGCAACTTTCCAATTTAATGATGTATAATTGTATTTTTCTTTACCTGAGATAATATATTTCTTATCAATGAAAGGTGAATTTAATTACATTGGCTAAAATTTCGTAAAAATCTTTTTATAAATTAATTGCTGCTAATTCAGAGAATACATTGAATTCTGAAAAAAATAGTAAAAATTAGAATGATATTCAAAACATTCAAAAATATTACAAGCTAACACATAATTTAGAAAGGCTGTTATAAATGATTGTATTTGATAGATGTTCAAAAAATATAAAATTAAAATTCAGTTGCTTTTAGTACTGATATTCGGATGTCGATTTTTGAGTCTTGGTGGAAAGGAAATAAAAGGAAAAGCAAGTAAGGAAATATGTAAAAATGTAAAAAAGTAAGTAAGAGTATATAAGAATCCATGCCTTCGCGATAAAATATGAATGCCAAATGTTTCAATGATTAGACGGTAACTGAATGTAATTAGGTCTATTTTGAGTGTTAGAAAAGAATATCATAAGAGAGCAATGTTTGAAAAAGATTGTAGTTGATCTGAATTTAATCTTGTATGGATGTATTTGTGACTGCTTTATGTAAATAATTAGATTACTATAAATCTTTAAATCACATTTTGAATTAACCCCTTACCTGCCGAGGACAAATGGCGAGATTCGGTCCCCAGTGCATATATATATATAGTTGAGAGACGTATACATACGTCAAGGGCAGTTAACACATTGACTTAGGGAGACGTATATATACGCCCCCGGCAGGTAAGGGGTTAATTCAAAATGGTTCACACACATTAAAAAACATATTAATTAGTTTAAAGGAATAAGAATTAAATCTTGTATTTCGAAAATTTTAATGTGCATTTTTCAAAATAGTGTATAAGAATCTCCAATAATCTGATTAAGTTATTCTAGACTAGCCGCCTTTGACAACTAACCGGTTCGCCAGTATTAATAATCTCTACATTTTTTTAATAAATATTTCATATAACTTGGTTTATTAATAGTTTGTTCTGCAAAAAATTTTTAAGCTTCAGACTTTGATAGTTATATTATTTAGTCATACTATAGTTATATAATTCAGTCTAGAAATGTTTAACTGCAATTAACATAACTTTTTTTTTTTTGTGTTCATGTCTTTTTTTTTTTTTTTTTTTTTTTTTTTTGAAGTATGAAATTTGAAAACAGAGTTGTTCAACATTGAAGTTTTATGTGCGCTACAAAATAATTTTCGTAATTTATACAATGTCTAAAATAATTATTCAACAAACATTTCTCTGATTCATCGTAATATTTATTTTTTGTTTTTTCATTCAAAATATTTAAATGATGTACATAAAAATATTTTATTTTATTTCAGTTAATAAATGTACTTATGAAAAAATTATCAAGTTGAAATTTTACACAGTGCTTTGGGCCCAAGAAACATATTCTGCGATTGGTTTAGTTTAGTTTAATTATATTAACGTTCCGTTTTAAAGCAATACTAGAGCTATTTTAAGATGAACCTCGTTCAGATGACGAAAACTTTACCTGAGCTGACACCCTCTCTCCAAACTTCTACACCATACTAGTGAGAGGACGTTTGGCCCCAATGATTTAACTAGCACCAGGTCCACTTATACGACGGTTCATCGGTGGAATTGGCAGAAAACTGGCGTATCTTTTTTATGATGGTCGACGAAGTGGTCTACAATTGTTAGCTTTTACAGAAGAGTAATATTCGAATTCCATAAATTAATCAGTTTTAGTGACTGATTTAGTTGATTGCAGATCAAAAATTTTTATTTAAAATATTGTTATCTAAAGAATATTTTGTCAAATATGATTCAAGAGGCAAAGGACCTATGTAAAAATATAAAATTCCTAATTCATCGGAGCATTTATTGACTCTACATAAAATATAATTATTCAGTTCGTTTAGACCATTTTGCTAGCAGATGTATACACCAAATTAGCTGATGGTCGCTGATTAGAATGATTATCCTAAGTATATTAAAACATAGTTTGCCTTAAATTAAACTGCTACATTGAATAAATAATATATATATATATATATATATATATATATATATATATATATATATATATATATATATATATATATATATATATATATATATATATATATATATATATATATATATATATATATATATATATATATATATATATATATATATATATATATATATATTATATATATATTAAAAGACCAGAGAAAACCTTTTTCCCTTAACTTTTTTTTTAGAAAATATCATATTTCAAATTTCTTTCACTTCATACAGACACGCACTGAAAATCACACTTTTATATATTTAATTTGCAATAATAGTTGATTTATTATTTTTATTTGAACTTCTATTCATTTGATGACAACACGTTGATGAAAGTTAATTTTTTCCCATTGACGTGCTCGTGCAGATGAAATTTTATTTTTATTTTGTGGAAAATAATTGGATGAAAAATATGGTTAAAATATTTGAAAATCGAAACTTTGTTTATATCTTAAAACATTGATGTAATTGAAAAGATCATTTTTTTTTTTAGATTTCACTTAATGCAAAAATTAATTTTTTGTTGTGATATTTCTGGAATTTATTACGGAAAGTGCACAAATTCAGCTTAATTTCTAATTAATTAAAATTTTATTTAAATTTTTAAAAAAATTGCCCCAATGGAAAAATGCCCATTCTCCCTGGTATATAAGCATCAAATTTGGCAGCTATAGGTCAAACCGTGTGGCTTACAGAGCGTCGATACGCACACACACGCATTGAACTTTCTTATAACTATAGATTAAAAATTATCATTTCATTTATGGAAAAATTATCATTTTAAAAATTAAATTCCATTCCATTCAATCCATGTAAGAAAAAGAAGAAAGTAAGATGAATAAGGAATTGTAATGAGAAGATTAATGAAAAATTAAATTAGAAGACATTAAATAAGATTAGTATCTGTTATTTACAGTTAGCGATATGAATATTCTGCAATTAAAAAACTTATCCAGCTATTGAATTAGAAGAAACTTTTACTCAAAATTCCAATCTTAAGCATCTGACATTTATGCATTTCGAAATTGAACGAGGAAAAATAAATCCATTCATGAAAAAAGAAATGTAGATAAACGTATATTAATCCAACTTTTATTTAACTCGGGATACTATCAGAAAAATCAATTTTTAATAATTTCAGAAAATGTGAACATAAAAAAATGCGAATTCAAAATAAAAACACATTTGTAGACATCCATGTTCCCTACTCAGATTGCAGTCATAATATTTTCTGGCGCCATTTTTAGCGCCTATTCGTTATTTTTATTTTGCTGTTATTATAACTAATCATTTCTGAGAAAAACTTTTAATGTCGTTCCTCAGACGAAATGAGAAGTTATTTAAGGAGACGCTGACACATCTCGTGAGGAATATGCTTCAATTAAAGATGCCTAGTGAAATATTTCTGGGGGTTTTGGAAAATTATATTTAAAAAAAGTCTTAATCAATGTTCAAGAAGTAAAAATGTAAATCCATAACTATGTCAATATTTTATTTCATTTTCCTTTTAATAAGCGATGTATCATTTTTTTTTCAGAAATTCCACCGAACGTGAATTTTGAGAAATATTATTGCCTATGATAAGGAATGAGTTCCTCTCCACTATTAAGTATTTTCAAAAGTATGTTCGCAAGTTTAGTTGATTTTTTTTTCTACATTCAAATTTTATTTATGATTTGGTGATGCAAGCAATTAATATAGTAAATATCTTTGCATTATTTATTCCAATTTTCTTTCATTGGATACAAATGAGGTTGTTGAGAAAATTTTATAATCTCTCTTAATTTTATGTCTTATATTATTTCATCGAATACCACTCTTCCCTCTGACAATGCCATTTTATGCCAAAAATTAAGCACTATTTATTCTCAAATAGCCTGCTTTCGTATCTAAAAGATTTTAATCTCTCATAATAATTTATTTAAAATATATAATGTTTCATGTATATTAATTGTAAAATGTTGTTTGGATTATAAGAATTAAAATTAAATCAAATATTTTTTTAAATAATTTAATAAAATAAAATGAAATAATTTTTTTGTTCTGATATGATTAAAACTCTAGATCTAGCAAAAAATACTAGAATAACTGCAAACATTGTCAAATGTTTTTATGACCAAATATTTGTGTGTATACATCAAAAACAGAATAATCGAAAGATAAGGAACTGTATATAGAAATTCTTATTTAAAAATATTTGTGTGTATACATCAAAAACCGAATAATCGAAAGATAAGGAACTGTATATAGGAATTCTTATTTAAAAATATTTGTGTGTATACATCAAAAACCGAATAATCGAAAGATAAGGACTGTATATAGGAATTCTTATTTAAAAATATTTGTGTGTATACATCAAAAACAGAATAATCGAAAGATAAGGAACTGTATATAGGAATTCTTATTTAAAAATATTTGTGTGTATACATCAAAAACAGAATAATCGAAAGATAAGGAACTGTATATAGAAATTCTTATTTAAAAATATTTGTGTGTATACATCAAAAACCGAATAATCGAAAGATAAGGAACTGTATATAGAAATTCTTATTTAAAAATATTTGTGTGTATACATCAAAAACAGAATAATCGAAAGATAAGGAACTGTATATAGGAATTCTTATTTAAAAATATTTGTGTGTATACATCAAAAACAGAATAATCGAAAGATAAGGAACTGTATATAGGAATTCTTATTTAAAAATATTTGTGTGTATACATCAAAAACCGAATAATCGAAAGATAAGGAACTGTATATAGAAATTCTTATTTAAAAATATTTGTGTGTATACATCAAAAACAGAATAATCGAAAGATAAGGAACTGTATATAGGAATTCTTATTTAAAAATATTTGTGTGTATACATCAAAAACAGAATAATCGAAAGATAAGGAACTGTATATAGAAATTCTTATTTAAAAATATTTGTGTGTATACATCAAAAACCGAATAATCAAAAGATAAGGAACTGTATATAGGAATTCTTATTTAAAAATATTTGTGTGTATACATCAAAAACAGAATAATCGAAAGATAAGGAACTGTATATAGGAATTCTTATTTAAAAATATTTGTGTGTATACATCAAAAACCGAATAATCGAAAGATAAGGAACTGTATACAGGAATTCTTATTTAAAAATATTTGTGTGTATACATCAAAAACAGAATAATCGAAAGATACGGAACTGAATACAGAAATTCTTATTTAAAAATATTTGTGTGTATACATCAAAAACAGAATAATCGAAAGATACGGAACTGAATACAGAAATTCTTATTTAAAAATATTTGTCTATACATCGAAAACAGAATTATCGAAAGATAAGTAACTGAATATAGAAATTCTTATTTAAATCCATCTTTTTTACAAATTCTTTACTTATTTTGCATTAGTATAATATGGAAAGCTAATAGAAAGTATCGCATGATTAGATGTAAAAATTATATACTGCATGATTCAAAAATACGTTAACATTTGAAAATTCCATACTTCATGGAATAATGCAGGTAGAGAGGTAAAATTGGTATACATACTTGAAATGATAGGGTCTTTATTCAAACATTCATCAAATCATTTGTCAATTATTTGACAAATGATTTAGCGTTTTGTTCTTTCATTTTCTTCTCTTTTCCGGCTAAGATTTTCTTTTTTACAGCTTCTTGCTTTGATATTTCATTCTTCAACAGATTTATTTCTTTTCTACACTTACTGAGCAAAGACACTCATGACTTTATTGAGGTGAATTATAAGTGCACATCCAACAGCTGGTGAGAAAGAAATGGTGTAAAAGAGCAATTATTGGAAAGAAGAAAGTATCTATTTGAATCTCGCACAGGAGGAAATAAGGAGAATGGATAGAATTCTCAGAAATACTTCATATAAAACACTCTGGCATCGTACGAGAAAAACTACTTTCAGACAAACGTACAATTCCAGAAATCTCCTTCAAAAATATTTCCCATTTCAGCTATTAAAAACAGTGATATAAAACGTTTGACGCATGACGCTTTTGAACTAATGGTGGATTATTATAGCAGAAAGAAAATCACTTGCATGTGTTAGCCGATATTACTATTACTATCTCAAGGTTTTCATCGCTATGAAATGTTGCTCAAAAACGTAGAAGTTATTTGGTATTTTCCTATGAGAAAGCAAAGATTGTAATATTGTAAAGAAACATTACAAAAGGTATGATTCTTTTTCCCCTCCTAATTACATAATATCCAATGCATTCATAAAAAAAGTATCATTAATAAAATCATTAAAAAATAATGCATAACGTTAAATATTTTCATTATTAACCATCAATGTCATAGAGAATGAATTTTTATTTATCAATCTAAAATAGATTTTTCTAATAATTCATGTTATGAGGTCAGGATTGAAGCGCTATATAAATTATTAATCATAGAAGGACCCAATCGCCTTAATGATTATTTAAACTAATTCTTAAATATTCCACTGAATAAATGTAATGTATTTAAAAATAGAAATATAATTTTTGGAATTATCCTACCTAGAAGGATGCCATTAAGCTGATTACGAATCACCGGATGAATAAATAGTTCCTCGCTTGTCAAGGAAGTGAAGTAATATGAAATATACATTATTGTGCCCTTGAGCTTGCCGCCAATTTGGTAATCCAAATATACAAACGAGATAGTTTCTGAACAACCCTATGCGCAATACTATTCATCTAATCAGTCATTTTTGATTTTTTATCTTGACTATTTGCATTGATGGCACTCTTAGTGATATGAAGATATATATTAAAGTATATTTTAATGAAATAATACATTGGTGTCGAATTACTCATTCATTAAGTGTGCAGAATACGTCCCATGAAAGATCTTCATCCTTGGTCTGTAACGTCACTTTGGACTTCATCCTTATAGTTACTGTTCTGTTACCATGAGGACTATCCAAGATACGTCAACCGAATGAAGACTGACAATTTATGGCTCTCAATATTACCAATGCATTCATTTAATTACTTTTCAATACAATAAGTTTGTAAAATTTTATGTCGAAAAGAAGTAATCAATGATCTTTGTGATTGACTAAACTGTGCCTTTATAACCCACTTTTGATGTAATGACCTGAGGTAGATTTATTCTTTTCTTTCGTTTTATTTTTAAAAAGTCAATGCACTCTGGCAGCAAAACTATTACATTTTTGTTGTTGAGAAATTTAAAATATTTTTGAAACGAAAAATTACCTATATCAGGACATTAATAATAATGTTTCAATTTAAAACTTACTCTATTTACTCTAAACTTAATATATTTTTTCATTTCATTGATTAAATTAACATTTCAACTTTAGATGTACTATCTTTGTAAAAAAAAATGTATTTATTCGGCGTGACTAGAAATCCTAAACCGAGAATTAATAAAATAGCATTAAAAATAAATGGGAGTAGTCTTCTTAAAACTTTCTCGCATACAGGCTAATAATCTCATGCTAGAGAACAACTTGCATAGCATTGGTATAAATGGTTACGAAATATTAACCTTTGACGTGAGTATAGCATTTTTACTGAATTTATCAAGCAATCTTTGGCGAGTTATTTGGCGATTAATCCCTAATATGTGGCTAATAGTATCCAAAAAATGGAATTTGTGTTTTAGATATGTTTTTCCAACCTATGGAAACAGCAGTTTGACATAGAACTACACTTGCAGCGACAAAAAATTACATACGAAATTTGATATATTAAAGTCATTGCATCTTTGAGTTATCGCTTTACATTTTTCTGAAAGTACACATAGGCAAATGATGAATCCTCTTTAACTTGGTTCAAAATTTTAAAAGTGTCAAGACATTAGAGTTTAATTCTGTGCATTGATTTTTATCTATCTAGCTCTCTTCGTTTTGTATTTACTTTACTAGTTCACTTGAATGCTTTACATTGTTTGTCTGAACTTATTTGATCTGAATGTGCAAATGTTTCCAAAAGTTTAAAGTTCAGTTAGTCAGGCGATTAATTGGTAAATACCACGTTCTTTTAATGCTTGCAATGCTTATATGAAACTGTGTTTTCCGAAAAGAGTAAATGTTCCCGAAGTTCAAAGTTTACGAATCAAATCATTTAAATAGATTTAAAGGATAATAAATAATTTAAATACCCAAATTTCAATAGTACTGTTTCAGTTCCTTTTTTTTATTTAAATTTTCTAGAAAATTTCAGAATTAGAATCACGAAGTTAACTTTCAAAGGAAATAAATTTAAAAATATTTCAAACCTTAAAATTCTTCTAACTTTCTTTCCACTTTACTAATCTGGCTTAAACTCACCGATATTGTTTAAAGTTTCTTTTTCCTCGGAGCTAAACAGTAAAATTAAAGGTAATTTGAATAGCCATCAAATCTTACCGTAAATAAACAGCCACCTTAGTAAGTAAATATGAACACACAGTTCATAATAAATGGATTTTAACTCAAGAGGTGCTTCAGAGAGAAATCCCGTTTTTTTTTAAGAACTTTGTCGAGTACATTCCACTGAAAAGTTTCCATTTAATTAAGGTAATGAGTTTTCTAAACAAAGTACTTTGCTTTGATTTGATTGTTTAGGGAATTAATTGGGATTGTTTTCGATACTAGACAATGACTATTCTCTAAAGAGAGATTTAACTGTTTCGGAATCTTTAAAATTTAATTAAGGGATTATCGAAGTATAGTTTTGCGGAGGAACTCAATTTAAAATTCTTGTTTATAAAATACTATTAAATATACCTGTTAAAGTTCTATGTGCTCATTTGTTCCATTTTTTTCACTTTTATTCAAGATTTAGATCAAGATTTTATGGATTTTAAATATATTTATAGACTAGTGATAGTATATACTTTTCAACTGAAGGCTAATAAAAAAAAATATGTATAAATCCTAGATATTATTGGATATCACAAATGTATTGATAACTAGATATTTACGGAAATAAATACGCTAAAAAATTTAATAATTGCACAAAATAATTGCTTTCTTAAAGATAAAAAAAAATAATGGAAATATTAAAAGTGACAAAATAAAATAAAATATTTTTAAGAAAAGGTTTTAAAGTAGTAAATTCTGGATTAAAAAATACTTATAAGAAAAATTTCATCAAAAAAAGTCAAAATTTCAATTAAAAAATCAACACATAATAATAAAATAAATAAATAAATAAAACTGAAAGATTGATTTTCATCATCTTCAAGAAAATCCTGCAAAATTTAATATTTGGCATGATAAATATGTACTTGTTCAATAAACAATACTACATAATTAGCCAATTTTTTTATTATTTTCTTGAAAATATCTAGAAAAATGTGGTAATTAATTTATTTTTATAGCAAAATTTTCATTTTTAACCAGTTTTATAGATCGTATTTTATATACTAACTATGAAGAAATATGACTCTTAAATGTCCCGAATCTCAAAAGTACAAAGAAATGCCGCACAGTCTTTGTACTTCACATTTTCTTTTCATTCAGTTTTTCTTCAATTAACTTTTTTCTTAAACAAAAGCTTCCAATAATGGCTTACGAGCGGAAACACTGGCCACTTAAATAGACTTCTAAAGGCAGAAAGAAAGGAAATCCCCTTTTACTTTTGTCATTGATATAAGAACTAATCGCTCTTCTGAGGGAGGAAAGAGGCTTAAAGGAAATAATAAATTGGGTGGCACAAGGCCTGTTACTAAATGCTTTTAGGAGTTTTCAGATGAACATTTGTTTCTGAACAAAACTAATAGGTGAACTGAGTTGTTTCGAGAAATTTCTTTTATTGCTACATCTACAAAAGATTGTGAACTTATTAAGGCGAAAGACAGGTTTAGAAATAAAGCTAAAGTAGAAGGATTAGTAAACTGCATAGCAGGAGATGTGGAAAAAAATAAGTTTGTATTAATTTATATGTTTTGATTATTTTTCATACCAATAAGAATCTGTACCAAGAAGGTTTGATTTATAGACAATCTGGATGTATTAAGAGATCAAATATATATATATATATATATATATATATATATATATATTCAATTTCCAGATTTTAAGAAATTTTTCGGTGATATTACAACTTTTATTACCATCCCTTAACTGGGAAGGTGTAGTATCTGTAACCGCTAAAGATGGACTCTCTGTCAATCCCATTCTATTTTTAGCTTAATCGAGTGGATTGATCCTATAGCTACATGTTACGTTACCTTTACTACACGTGACCTTTTGAAACCGGTTTCAGTGGATGCTTTTTTTAAATATTTCAGCTATTTCTTTGCGCGACGTCTGTGAGACCGCACTTCCCTTTTAGTGTTCCAGTATTATACAAGGCTTAGCAGATGGTTCGAAAACTTGATCCTCGAAATATCATCCAACATACTGATCCCCTTATGAAGCAGATCTTCTGAGATTCTTCAATGAAGCAGAAAGTGATTTTATTGATGAGGATAATTGTGCAGAATATTTTAGATGAAAGTTTGTATTCGACTGATTCTGATATGCATGATGAAATATAAATAATTTTTCTAGTGATAATGTAAAAAAGTTCTAAAATATATTAATATATCAAGAGAAATGTTCTACAGAATTTAAAGCCTGTTTTTTATACTGATATAACCTGTATGTTTAAAATACCCTCGGAAACCGTGCTACGAAAGTTCACAAGTTTCCAGTTAGAAATGATGCCGATAAAAGAAAGGGTCAATTTTGACCATTGTCTTTTTTTTTATAATTTTTCATATAATTGTTGAATTTTCCATTATATTGTTTTCTATATATCTTCATATAATGGAAAAATAAATATGATATAAATATGATAAAATAAATATGTCTGTTTTCTTTTTTTCAAGAATATTATTTGTTGTAACATGTAATTGGAGAAGAAACCGTATATTCAAACGCAATACTTTTTTCAATAATAATATATTTTGAAAAAGAAAAATTCTAAAACACATTCATATATCAAGAGAAATATCTGCAGAATATATGGACTGATTTTTCATACTAATACCTTCATTAGAAAATTTAATTTGAGTCAAAGAAAATGCGGTTGCGTATACTTCACCTCTCCAGTTAAGTCCCAAATTTTCAGCTTCCCAGTCAAGGGATATATATACTTCTCTGTCTTTATATGAAAAGATTAAAACTGACAATATGTAATTATATTTATTATTTTTCATTTTAGGTTTAATCAAAATTGCTTCCCGAAAGTAAGTCATGAAAAGACTAGCCTTTACAATCAATGCTCAAACCGGGTGTCCCAAAAATGATTGATGGATTTTGAAAAGCAATAAGAAACAGCATCCAATAAGAATGTATTTGTGGTCTTACGCTTGACAGAATTGTCAGTTTTATCTCAACAAATGTAAATTCAGTTAACATTATCACCGAAATATGGTTCTTCAAAATAGAATAAAAATAAAAACCTGCATGAAAAGGTTGCGAGGATTTTCAAAAAATTAAACAATGAAACAACTCATGATTACCACACTAATTCAAATCAAAATAATGATGTTTTTTTTAGTTTGATTACCTCTGAAAGTATTTCACACTTGCATTTTGTATCGTTATTTAAAAATAAGAAGAACCATTGCGTTACCTGATGAACCGATAAATAAATATATGTATAAAGAAATAAGGGCAAATGAATAAAGTTAATAAAGTAATAAGGTAATGTAAGTAAACAAAATGCTCGATTGTACAAAGTATTGCTCAAATAAAATGACATTATATCACCCAGACAGATCTTTGGAATATAAAATTTCAATCTGTGATTGATGCATTTAAAGTTATTGTTTAAATTTTTTTTTCTTTTAAGTTAATAACGTAAGATAAAGTCAGAATGGTTTTTTAAAAATAATGTATCACATTCATTAATATAAACAGTACAGATAAGTATTTTATTTTGAAATCTTTTAGGATCTATTCCATAAGTCACTTTGACGGTAATGTTTCATTTTCTAAATTGAGGCATGCTGTTGGCGCAGGATTAACAAATATACATTTTGCACCATTAAATCAAACCAACCCAACTTCATTTGTTGAAATACATCTGGATTATGTACGATAACCTAGTAGTAAGTAGTCGGAGTCGTGATTAGAAATTATCTGATTGAACTCTCGATTCCATAAACAGCGCTAACAGTTCCGCCTTGCATGTGGGCCTAATGCTGATTAAAAATGATGAAGTGGGCCAACGTCCTTCTATGATACGGCAGTTTTGAGAAAGGGAGACACCTTCGCCATTAGACTATGGTTCAGAATTACAAAAGGACTACATTTCTTTATATAAATATGAATGCACAACATCAAAATTATTGCAGCAAAGATATTCAGCTTCCCCAAAAAACATATAAAATTTTAATACCTTTTTTTCCAAATGCAAGACAGTTTTCTTAAAAACAATGGAATCGAAAACTTAAGGAAGATCATACTTAAAAATTTTTATTTGCGAATTAAATACTGGAAAAGACATATAAAATATATAAAATATTAATAAAATTATAATTATGAATTATTAAAAAAATGTATTACTCGTTATATTACTAAATTAAATTATTAAATTATATCATAACTTCAATTATCAAATCCAATACTTAATAATTAAGTTATTAAATTAAATTAGGCGGCACATTATTAAACGCTATTTAGCAGCTATTGAAAAGCTAGATTTAAACTTCACACAGTATAGCAGATATGATAATAACAAACATCATTCAGAGAGAAGTATAAATAAAAAGGATTTACATTGTTTAAAAAACTGTTCATTGGAATTGTTTACGGGTCCCGTAAAGATTTCACATGGTTTAATTTATGCATTTGAGAGTCTTTTTAAAACGTGAATTCGTGCTTAAATTTTTATATAGTGAATTTATTTCTTTCACTTAATTCACTAACAAAGAAAGTTCTGAGTTACTGTCCCTTTGCACTTCTGACTCTAAAAGTAACAAATATAATTTTGGAAATATCGTTTGAAATAGCTATGTTGTTAAATTAGGAATATTAGAACGAATAATATTTATTTTCTTATCGACAACGAATATATAAATTGAAATTATATGGTATAAAAAGTATAAGTATAAGTGATATATATTCTATTTTTATTACTATATTATTCAAGTGCATTTGGGTAGAAAATAATTTTTGTTTTTCCGTCTTCAGAAAAAACAAATAAATTTCTTGGCTGTCTGACTGTGAGCATTCATCATGTGACTGACCATGTAAAAAAAAAATATGGATTTTCTAGGTTCATTACGCACACTTGAAGAGTACTAAAATAACATTTGTATCTAAAAATAACGAGCAAATATGTTGACGTACGGTTCATTGATTTTTTTGAATTATTTATAGGTTTTCAAATATCATTTTATTTCATTTTTATGAATATCAGACCAGTTTTCCTAGTTTAATAAAATATTTGATTTTTCAGCAGCTAAATGCTATTTAGTATATTTAAGAGCAAATATCTGAACTTCTGTAAATATATTTGATTAAAAATGTTCTTAATATTTCATACTCAAGATATTTTTGGAGCTATCCGTTCTTCGAGACAATAAAGTAATACAAAGTTATTCAGATTTTTTGGATAAAAATATTGTTTCATTTTTAAAATTTTATTATACGGTAAACAGTAATATCTGAAGTTGAAATTCACGATTTTCGACAAATTTTATTAATCTATCAATAGAATTTAAAAATGAATACATATGTGAACAAGGATAACTTAATAAAGCCTTTTATTTTAAACATAATTAACATATTATATCAGATTTAAAGAAACGCAACACTTGCACTTCTTTGGACTATTACAAATTTATACATGCGCCCCGGACACCATACAAAGGAAGATACTTCAACTGTTGGGATTCAAACTCACAACCCAAGAGATACGAATCCAGCGCCCTACCAACCAGGCTAACCCATTCTTTAGAAAACCTCTTCAAACGCATTGGCCAGAAGGAAACATTTTTTATAATATAGTTGGTACCCGACGCGTTAGCTGTCGCAGAAGAAATAAATTTGGAAATAATAATTAATAATTTTGAAATTTGAAATATCTTTTTTGATTAGGAATGATAGAAAGAATGATATTTATTTTCTTGTCGACAAAGAATACATTCGTTGAAATTGAAAAGGTTGAAGTGAATGCTTTAGGGTAGACACTATTTTTTTCCGTCTTAAAAAAAAATAATAAATTTCTTGGCTGTCCGACCCATGAGCATCCAACATTCGACAAATCATGTGAAAAACATTGATTTTCTAGGTTCAATCTTCACACTTGAAATGATTGACCTTGCGCCATGGTGATGACCATCGATAATGCAAGTTGACTGGGGAACTGCAGTCGTTTGAAATCAAAAGGCACGTCGGTGGGAATATTGGGAATGCGTGGAATGAGCACATCTTCTCCATTCGACTTTCCATTAAGAATAGTTGCCTCAGTTATTGCCGCATGCTGGTCTTCTGATTATGATGCGTCGGTAAACACATAAATTGTCACATGTCGATCTTGATATTCTGAAGCATGTCACTTTGCAATTCGTAAACGATCTGCTTCATTGCTCATTTTACATTTCTCGTTTCTTTGAGAAGTTCGAATTCACTTATTTTTACGTGCTGCGATGATAGATCTATTAAGTAGCGAGTGTTTTTAAGGCAAATTTTTTGACGAAGCGATTCATATGATATAAGCTTGTGTAACTGATATATCTTTTGCCGGTTAATTGAATAAATAGAAAAATAATTGTTTTCACCGGAACAGTTCTATTATATATAGCTTACTTTTATCGGCATCCATAATAATAGTTCTATTTTGTATGTGTGAGATAAACTGAATAATATGTGCGGTTCGACGCAACCAAACTATTGCGTCCGTTCAATTGCAACTTCCTGTTTAGATATTATTCATTAATGAGAAGTAAAAAATTAGCACTTGTACCAAATATTTTGGGTTCCATTTTACTCACATGGATCGGCATCAATGATAATAATTATATTTTGTTTGATATATGTGTGATTTACTCCTAAATATCATGTGCCGTTTGAGGTTTACTGCTTGTATTTTGTTAATTTTAAATTACAAAGGAATAATAGAAAAGTTATTTTATTGTGTTCAAAATAAATAATATATATAGATCATATACAATTAGTAAATAAAGTCTTCGGGCCGGATTCTTATTTTATTTAGTTTTATTTTGATTCTTTTTTTCCCTATGAACTTGGTTTTTATTACTAATTGTCTAGATTCATCTGTGTTTTAGTAGTAGCTGCATTTGTGCTCTCTAAATACAATGGTTCGTTTTCTGTTTTTTAGTCTTTTTTAGTTTTTAGTTTGATTCCGAAATAATTTTTTAGTTTCGATACCTAAATAATTTAGTTTCGTTTAATTCAGTTTATTGAAATAATCTAAAATTAAACGGCACTAATAATCTAATAATTAAAATTAAAATAACCAATAATTAAAATTAATAAATTAATAAAATAATTAAATTAAAAATTAATTAAAATTAATACAATAATTTAATTTATAATCAATTAAAATTAATAAAATAATTAAACATTAATAACTAATAATTAATAAAATAATTAATAATTAATAATTAATAAAATAATTAATAATTAATAATTAATAAAATAATTAATAATTAATAATTAATAAAATAATTAATAATTAATATTAATAATTAATAATTTAAAATAATTAAAAATAAAATTCAATAATAGGTTTATATTTCATAATACTTATTGGTTATATTTTTGTATTTTTGGTTATATATATATATATATATATAGTACATTCTTTCCAAAAGAATTTTTGTACGTTTAAAATGATTGTGAAAGGAAAAACATTCACTATCAAATGTAATAAATGATCAAATGTGAACGAACATCTTTATAATTAATACAGTAGGAAAAGGAATTACTAATTCCAGTAAAGAGAAGTTTATTATATGACTGGGCGTCAGATATAATGCATGGGGATATAACTTTAAAGGAAGATGAGAAATGATGCAATAGGTGATGAATATAGGATCGTGCATTCTATTTAAATAACATTCTTTGGGTATTAGATTTTTGTTTTGATTTTCCCAATTCTTTATATTCAACATGAGCCGTTAGTTTGCGCATTACGATATTTTTTGTTTCTTTGCTACCATGCAGATTGATAAACACTTTAAGCCCACATTACAATTTTGCAAATAGCGGGAACATTCATACATATTTAAAAGCTTATTTCATCCAATCAAATGTTGTTTCGCTATCTATTTTGGGAAACTCTAACTTATATGAATACATCTGAAATTAACTTTTTGTACATTTTTCAATATATTTGTGACCTATATGAAGTAATGCTACTGTGAAAATTAAATTTAAACATTGGGATGGTCCGCAAACCATAATTCACTTATTGTTCATCACGAAATTTTATTGCCATAACAAAAAAAGACATGCACATGTGGAAATTTAAATTCAAGATTCTTGATTTGACGAATAAAAGAAAGATATTGATTCCAAGAAATTTGTAAGAAAAACACCGTCTCCTATTATTAAATATCTTTTGCCTTTTGCATAGATCAGAACATATAATCCTCTCAACAACTTACATATAAAATAGAAAAACCGCTTGTATTAGTCTTTTCAATAAAAGTTTAAACTAACAGAGTAACATAAAAACTACCTCTCGAAACAGTCTTTCTTTGGTTAGACAGAAAAGTATCTTTCAGAATAAATTACAAGAAAATATACTTATCTGAAAAAACCATGGAAATTTCTTTCTTGGAGGTAGGTTTAGATGTAGTGAATAAGGTTATGAAGGAATGAATTATTTATTATTGCCTTCTTTCTTTTGCAATATCTAGTGGAAAGGAAATTATATGCTGTTCTTATTTCAATAGAGCTTATTTCTTTGGTCTTTAATGAGATAAACACATGACTCTTAGTTGTTCAAAACGATAATTAATTCTCATAAAATTCTAAAACTATGGCTATTCTGTATTTAATAGTTTGAACGAAAATGCATAAAAAATTGAAAGTTTTGTTCATTTCTGACACGATATTTAGACTGCACTTCAATAAAATGTTGTATTAGAATTATGATGGATACTGTGTTGTTGTTTCTTATCGCCCTTGGATTGAAACCAATTCAAACCAAGTCCAAGAGATAGAATCACATGATAAGTTTGTAAACTGACTCTCCCTCAATCACCAGCTGCCTCACAGAGGCGCCAATACATTCAATGATACGAGGGGAAGAAGCGTCGGCCGAGCAGTGGCAAAAGGTATGCATCTTCTGGCCTGTGATGAAGAAAATACTTTTTATATGGTCATACCTTAGCCTAGATAAGACCGTTTGAGCACATCTTGGACTGCTGCATGCCAGAGACAAGCCCGGACACCAGCCGGTATACCGTCACGCTCTGGGGGAATCCTCCATTTCGTTTTAGTTTTTAGTTTAAACAAGGTCTGGATCTCTGCGGCCTGCAATCTAGAAAAGGGGGGGGGGATTGGGACTTAGGCTTCCTTCCTTGGCCAAATCATCTGAAATTTCATTTCCGCGGATGCCCACACTAGATGTTATGTTAATATGCATAATAATTTAAAAAATGTCATTAAAAATATCAAAAAATGTTCAGTGGCTCTTAATAATAACAAGCACAATCGAAGAAAAACTGAATTGATTTCTTCCATTGATCTAATGAAATTTAGCTTGAAATTCTGATAGTAAAATTAAATTATAATACCTTTGGAAAGTAGTTCTGCATTCCAATAAACGTTTCAATGTACTTGGAATGTAAAGATATCGCTGATTTATTATAATTAAATAATCGATTGAATTAATCTGATACTACAGAATTAATGAAAACATTGAATTGAAACTTTAAAAAAAATTCAGTTCCACTTTTTTCAAAAATAAATAAGATTATTTTATAATGAAAAAAAAATTACAAAAGACATCAAAATTCACCAGTAAGAATGAATGTAAAAAATCTAGCAAGTTCAATAACAAATAATTGGAATTTATTGTATTCAAAAAAGTAGTAAAACGCAGCCAAAACATGCACAAGAACAGCAATTGCATTAGATAACCGATTACAAGAAGCAAATAGCTATTAAATAACCATGATAGTATCAAGCACTGAGAAAGAATTCAACTATCTTCTCTCGATTTGGCTCGATACTCATCATCCAATTATCCAAATATCTCCTTTCAGCTCTTTCTACCTGTTTTTATAGAGATGACATCGAATGTTCTAGAGAGTTATCGTATCTTTGATTGGGTATATTGCAAGAATGACAGAAGTTTCAGGAACTTTGTGTTCTGTTGTCAAGCCGATCTAAATTCTTTGAGAAGTTGTCAAATATATAACAAATTTTCCACCGATGCATATATTTTTTCAGAGCTATCTGTAAAACAATATACCTTGCCCAGAGACTTACTGAGCTTAGAATCAATTTTACAAATTCCTGTGAATAAATATTGCTTATTCATTTCGTTTTCAGGTCCTGCGTAACACTTTACATATGTTCCGGATCTCTGTTTGCCATGTAGTGATCGTAGTGCCATCTTTCATTCATGTTATTCTAAAGCGCATTGTGGCGATGTTCATGTAGATTGTTGTATAAAGCATTTCATCGCTATTAGAAAAATAAACTCTTTATTACACTAACAAATATCGGAACATCACTGCTTAGCGCGCGCGTACACAGAACGGGGATTTCCCAGGCGAAGTATTAACATAGATTGTATTAGGGAAAGTAGAGAGGCAGCGCTTTAGGATAACATGAATGAAAGATGGCGCTACGATCACTACAGCCATCATTCTACTTAGTTATTACAGGTAGTTCCGAGACACTTAATACACAATATGGAAGACGCTGTTCAATTTCAATCATCGTAATAATTTTTCTATTGCATCTTAAAAAATTTAAAATGTACATTTCCATCCCCTTTTCATATTATTTTCCTTCTCTTTTGAATTTTTTTTTTTTTTTTTTTAGGCTAGATAAATATATTTTATTCTGGAAATATAGCAAGCATTGTAAATAATATTATTCTGCAAGTTCATTGTACTTAATACCAAAGTAATTTGCATTGAATCTAATTTACATTTGTCCCTTTAAATCTTTCTATATATCTATAAATTTCCAAACCATATATTGCTTATGGCACAATAGTATATTAAGAAAAATGTCGTGCTGTAATTTTCTGTCATGACAGCAACTCGTATATATATTTTACTTTAAAATAATCTGCTAGAAGTTAACTAAAGTAATAAAAATAGCTGTATCATATTCACACATTCCCAATAATTAAAACATATTTTTATTTTTACAATAAAACGAATGTCCATTTCCAGAACGAATGTTCATTTGTTTTGCTGGAAACCATTTATTTTAATCCTTTCAAGATACAATCGATTGAACTGGTTATAATGACAGGCCATGTATGTATATGCATTGTTTTTAGTTCATGTGACTTGCATGATATTACGGTCAATCAATCATGCAATAAGTGATTGCTATAAACAACATTAAAAGCTGCCCTAGAACTTAAACAGATGCTGAGTCAACAGTGACAATGGTGTAAGTCAGTTGCTATGCAACTAATGGTTATTTTTTAGTAAATGCAATTAGAGTAATCGTTTTTTATGCATTTTAATTTGTTATAGTGCTTTTGTATCTAAAAATACTAGTTTTACTAGTTTAATCTATGCTGAAAATTTCAATAAGTGCTACATTACTGATATTAAAAATAAATGATAAATTTTAATTTTGAAAACACTTGCATTAATCTTTTTAATTCTAGTTTTAATTTTTTTTATTCTAGCTATACTTGAATCATTATTCTTTCGATAGTTACAGCTATTTTGTGTCTCATATTAGACACTGCGATATTTCATTTCTCTTTTTATATTTAATTTTATAACCAATTATAATGATATATATGTTTATGTATTATAGTTTATTTTTAATCGAGCAGTATTAAAATAAATAAAGAAGCAAATTAGAAATAAGGGAAGTAAAACAACTTTAATTATTATGATATTGAAATTCTAGATTCATCACAAAGTGTAAAAATAATTACAAATTATTGAAACGGACTTTGGTCTCTTTAATACATTTACAGGCTAAAAAGTAGAAAAACGTTTCAACGTGCCATACGACTAATCGGCACGGTGTAGGAGTGGCTTCCCGAAAATTACTTTGAAACCTGCTAGAAAGACGCTTTCCGAAAATTTCTTTGAGACGTTTTCTGATGCAGAAAGTCGATTGCCAAAACTTACTTTCAGACCTTCTCTGATGTAGAAAGTCGCTGTCCAGAAGTTACTTTCAGACCTGCTCTGATGTAGAAAGTTGCTTTCCAAAAGTTACTTCGAGACCTGCTCCGATGTGGAAAGTCGCTTTCCGAAAATACACCAGGACCGCTTCCTTGCTGTTTTCCCCCTTAAAAAATTTACTGTTTTCACAAACATACTTGTCATGGAAAAAGTACAACATTTTGTGTTTTAATGAGTTTATTCAATGACAGATATATATATATATATATATACAGTCAAATGTGTAACGATAATAAGAACAAATATGGATAATTGGAATTTTGTGTCATTCTCTAATAATTAGAATCTGGAGCGGTAATTCGCCTTTGGGGGCGAACTCCCTACAGATAAAAATGGCGTTACAACGACAATAATCATGTAAAATAAGTATGCAGAATTTTGGTTGCTATCAGCTGGTTTATTATTTCAGAGCCAAACGTTTAAAAAAAAAAACTAAAAAAAGACTTGAAATCTCCGAATTTTGCATAAATTGTCTTTTTTACTTCAAAAAAGAAAAGCGTCGGTAAACAAGATATTTGTGTGTTTATAAGCTGTCCATGCACATACACATGAAGTGTTTAACACACTTTCAATAATTTCATTATTTCTGAAAGAATTCATTTGTAACTAAAATTAAAAATTACCATCCCTCCTTCCTTATACATTTGATGATAAAACTATTAATGGTTTAAAATGGTATAATTATAGCATGCTTGTTAAAAGATGTCCTATAAATATCGATTTAAATATATTTTTAATTTCATAGAAAATTTAATTAATACAACAAAATATTTGCAAAACTAATTATATTACTTATATATTAATTTAAGGTTTTGCTGATATATTACCAAATACTTAATCGATTTTAGGGAGTGACCCTCCTTCCCAAAGGTTTGATGAATACTGCGCACTAAAGTTAATACCTCCCGTATAATTATTGTAATTCTTTTACCTGTAATTATTAATTCTTATGTAATTATTCATACCCAAAATATCTTAGTTAATGCTGGCTTTTTGTTAGTTATGATGCATGTACTTAATTAAATGAATAAATATTGGTCTAGTGTAAATCGTAAGTATATCTATTATCTACTTGGTAAAGTATATATATATATATATATATATATATATATATATATATATATATATATATACACACGAGGCAATCAAGAAATAACAGGAGGTGTTTAGAGCCCTGTAGCGTGTTATGTACTGGACGAAATATAACAAAATTTGGTCACTATACACATTAAAATATGCGGTTTCAAATTATCAAAAAAAAAAAAAAAAATAGTACCAAAATCACCGATAGGGAAAATTTTGGCTTTGCAATCGAAAACTCTATTATATAATTTGCTTATACGAGTATTTTGTGACATGACATAGAAGATAAAAGGAAGGGCTGCTGGAATTTAAGTCATTCTGCATTGTCACTACGTGGAAGCAAATTATTAATTAAGCTCTTTTATCAGCGAGATGAAGATGCCAGTGCTGCTCTTCGTGAATATCGGCGGTTAAAACAATTACGTAGAGGATCGATGACCATAACTAACTTAAGAAGAATAGTTGACAGATTTGAAACAACACGAATTCTCGGTGTGCGACCAAGATCAAAAGGTATCAAACAGGAACCAGCAGTTCATGTTCAATATCACGACAAATATATATCCCTTTATCGACGGTTCAAAAGATATTGCGTAAGATCCTGAAATTATATCCGGATAGGATAACACCCATTAACTGATAACACTTATCTGAATCTTGACAATTTCTGGTTGTGGGGCTACTTGAATGGCGTTGTGCATCAAGAACATGTTCCTGACATTCCTTCTTTAGAAGATAAATAACGTTATATGTAAGACGAATAAATGCCGATATGATACGAGCCACCGTCGAAAACCTCTGGTACCACATGCAATTATTGGAACATCTAGTTGGTGGTCACCTTGAGCCAAATTTTTAAGTTGCTACAATAAACGTTTTTCATTGGTATTTGGTGTGTTTCTATTTACTGTTTCCATTTACAGTTATGTTTTCTTTTTTTCACAAATTATGCGGTTATATCGCCAGGATTTCCTCTATCGGCATTTTTAAGTACTAATTTTTTTTTCTTGATAAATCAAAACCGAATGTGTATGGTGGTGTATCATATTTATTATTTCAATAAGTCATACAATCTTTATTCATTCTTTCATTCATCATTCATATTTATAATTTTTTACCGTTTTATAAGCATATACATGCTACATAGCTGACGTACAATCAGTTAAATTAGACATATAAATAAATACGGGCATTAAAGAATAAAATTATAAATATCATTGCATTAATTATTAAATTCCTGAATCAGATCCATCGTTTCCCTAAGTGATTGCCTTTTGACAATCATTAATGCTTATTATTACTAGTTAAATGCATAAAAAAGAACAACTTGAAAAGACGCAATGAGATGACTTCATATCATTCGTTTTCAGAATTATTGGACTCATCAAAGTCATACTTAATTAGGAGCAAATTTTTTCTTGGAAAGGATCACTCATCAGATAATTCACTACAATCTTTTTCCATCAGACCAGGAAGAAAATAAATTATCCCTTGCTGGCTTTATTGTACCTTGAAGAGTGTTTTATTTTTTCATGGCTTAAGTAATTTTTAAAGAAAAAAAAGTCTTAGATGACGGTTCCCGATAATCCATCACTTTATGACAAAGGAATGTTATAATAATATTCTTTAGTTCTTGGAGTTTCAAAATGTTCCCATTTGGCTAAATAACATACCAATGAGTTGTGTTTTTTTCTCGTAAGACATTTCTTCAAGAATTTGCTGGAAACTTATCTTTTTTCTCATTTCCTGATTGATATTTCTAAACATTTCTCCCGAAAAACTTTTTAAAGGATTATCTTAGTGATTTATTCCGAGTCGAAAATTACATGATTGTAATGTGGAAAGTGTCATGTTATGTCATAATTTTTTTTTCTTTTAGAGTTGATGCTTTATGAATAAGAATCTGTGTTCTGTTTTTCGATATGCTTATTTCTTACCTCCATTCTAACGATATATTTATACATTTTTCGAACTTATTTATGAAGCCATTTCGAAGATAAGAAAAAATATTTAAAACTGAAAGCTTTATTAATTCCCAAGTAAGGCTATTATTTCAGCAGAAGAATATGATTTGGATATTTAATGTTAAACACAATCATGTTTTGATTAACATATATATATATATATATATATATATATATATATAATTTGTTGAACTCTGTTTAAGAGAATACATGTCAAAAGTGTTCAAAATCAATGTATAAATGATTGGTTTTCAAATCATTTCCCTTTCTGCCTAAAAAATAAACTATCTGTGTGTTTGTGTGTGTGTGTGTTTGTGTGTGTTTGTTTGTGTGTGTCTGTTTGTATGTGTGTGTATGTGAGTAATATTACTTAACAGACCAAACCTTTTTGGAAACATATTTGTCAGATATTAGAAATTCACAATCAGAGCAATTTTTTTAAAAATTTTAATTAAATAAATATAAAAAAGTGTTAGACAGCAGTACTGATTTTTTCCATTTTTACCCTTTTTATTCTAAAATAGAATCTGTTGTTATGCACGCCGGCAAAACTGCGCATGTGACAACTTCTAGACATTTACGTCAAGTGTATTCTGTATGATTGAAGATTATTCCGATGCTGTCCCTAGCCTTCCTTTCTGTTCTTGGTTGATTGTTTTCTGTAGTGTGTTCACGTTTGTTACTGTATAACTAAATGCTTTTGATATTTCGCAATATTCGCTGCATAAATCTCTAACAAAAAGAGATATTAACGTTTTTTTCTTAAGTAAACCAAGAAATTCAATAAAATTTTAATAATTTAAAAATTGAGTGGGATTATTTTAGTACACTTTTCAGAAAAAAATTAGGGAATCTGATTGCACAAATCTAATTTGTGCACTATTTTAAAAATTAAATTTAGTCTCTTCAAAGACATGAATTTAGTTATTGTCTAGTTATTACAGAAGTATAGAATTTAATTTTTAAAAATTTGCATAATTTTCGAAAATTTTTTTTAAGGTATGAAGGAAGCTCAAACCGTCTTAAATGATTCTTAAAGCACTTAATTGCGTGATATCCTTCCATTTCTCCGAAATTGAAAAGAAAGATATTTAAATTTCTTAACAATTAAGCAATTTATATGCGCAATTAGATAGTGAAGTACCCGGTATCTTAATAGACAATGTGCAATTAGAATATAAAGTACCATCTCTATTGGCACTCGACCACAATAGAAATGTTAAATTTTCATATATAAGGTAAAAGAAAGATGCATAATACTATTGAAGTAACGGGGTTTTAATCCGAATTAGATGCTTATAAATGTTTTCTTGAAAGAATAAGGAAAATCAAGTCAGACAAAGCAGATTTAATCACATTAAATTCACTTAAGACTCCCAGTGAAACATCTGATAGCTAACGTTGTCAAGTTGCTGATTTAAATATTTATTTCAGTATTAAATATCCATTGTTGACCACTAACAAATGTTGATTTTGTCTCTATTACCAATCAAGATGAATTTGTGTCTGTATGCTGGGCACTACAGAACTTGTTGTGGGAAGAATTCTGCAAAATATATTGAATATATATTTTGTGAAAAGGAAGTAAAGTTTTCGATGCATTTTTAAAAAATTTAATTAATACAAATTTGTTTTAGTTTTTTTCAACGAAATCATTTAAAATATCACTTTACGTAAGTATTAAAAAAAAAAGAAATGATTTGCTCGAAAAAAGGTTTTTTCAAATTTTTAACTTCAAAAATATTTATTTCTAATTATTTTCATTTAATTGGTTAGCAAATATTTTTCTTAAATTCAGAATCCCTATTAAAAAATGCTTTTTTATTGTATAATTTCTATAGAGATTTATTTTTTGGTAATGGAAGCTCTTTTTTCTAAGTTTCAAATATTTAACAGCCTGATTTCCTTTCAACGTTGAAACCTAAATACGAAAGGTTTCATTTCTATAGTAAACTTATTAAATAATGTTATAATAAAGCCAAACGCTTGCAGCGCCTGATTTGATCTCTGGGAATACATTTTTTTAAGCGCATGAAAAATAAAAGAATTTCAATTATAACATAATGACTATGACTGTTTTATTGGTTGAGTCTGGATCACCAAATTATCAATACGAGATTTAATTGAAATTTATACAAAGTATATTCACAGAGATTAAATTAGTCTCAAAGAATAGCTAGCTTTAAATAAATTTGCAGTCGATTAAAAATGGGATTGCTTTTTTTTTTGCCTTCGAGCTATAATATATAAACTTTTAGCGGAGAGAAAGGTTTAAAAAAAATGTCATCACAATTTTTTTAATTGTCTTTCTGTTCAATATAATTATATAACAGCCATTATTTTTCTTATCAATAAAAAAATTATGTATTAGTAACTCAAAATTACTGATATAAAATTATGAACATAATTCCATAATGTTAATAACATAATTTCATAATATTGAATTATATTATTAACATTATTATGTTATTGGCATTAATTAACACAATTCCATATCAGTAATTGCCTACTTTATACATTACTAGTTTTTACTTTACTATACAAGGATTTGTGTACACTAAATGAGTTTTGTTTACAATACACTGAAAATTCAGATGATTTTTCATTGTTATTTACTCTCACTTCCCTTTTGAGAAAACATACAAAATGGCTTTGGATTTCGTTCTTTTGTTTTGATTCACTTGATAAAACTGAAGAATCTATACATGGTGAGTATATATTTTTTTATCAGTAAAATAATTGCATAACATTAATGCGCAACAAAAATACGTAACAGTAATTATGATCCCTATCAATAACATAATTCTACATTAGTGAATTTGTATTTTATTAGTAGCATAGTATTTATTTTACTATACAATGATTTATGAGTATCAAATCAGCTTTATTTACAATTGAATGAAAAGTCGCATGCTTTTTCATTGTTATTTAATCTCACTTTCCTTTTAAAAGAAAACATACAAAACATACAAAAACATACAAGAATACATTCAAAAATGGCTTTGGATTTCGTTCTTTTTGTTTTAATTCATATGATAAAACTGAAGAATCTATGCTTGGAGAGCATTTTCATCAATAAAAGAATTATATAACATTAATGCGCAACAAAAATACGTAGCAGTAATTATGATTCTTATCAATAACATAATTTTACATTAGTAAATTTGTATTTTATTAGTAGCATAGCATTTATTTTACTATACAATGAATTGTCGGTATCAAATCAGCTTTATTTACAACATAATAAATGTAGGCATCAAATCAGCTTTATTTACAATATAATGAAAAATCAAATGATTTTTCACTGTTATTTAATCTCACTTCCATTTTGAGAAAATATACAAAATGGCTTTAGCTTTAGTTCTTTTTGTTTTCATTCAGTTGATAAAACTGAAAGATCTATTTGTGGGAGTATTATTTATCAATTAAAAAAATGCAACTATGCTATATTCAAAAAAATATTTGCTTTATTGGTATCATAATCAAATTCAAAGGAATAAATTGTGTAACCTTTTCTTTTTAAAATTTTGTTTTAATCATATACTACTGAACAAATAAAACTTTTTTCAAACCCTCGCTAAAAATTTTCGACAGTTCTTTCGGAACCTTTTCACTTAGAAAAATTCTCTTAACCTACCCATTAAAGATATTTTTTTATCTACCTCCGGAAACACCTTAACATAAATATAAGTTCGCGAAAAAGGTCAAAAGTATGGCTTTTTGAGCTTTTCTGTGTCCTTTCTTTGCACTTTGCCGTCTCTTGATTGAATAAAGAACTCTGAAAGTACCTTCAAGAAATTCTTACATCAAAAATCACTGAGAGTAGTAAAAACGTGAGAGGCAGTTTGCGACTCATAAATTCTAAAACACTGGAAAAGGAGATTTTCTTCTTTTCGTTTCTTTTCTCGGCTGCTTCTCTTGTCTACCTTAAAATTTTTATTGGTGTGTCTGGAAAACCTCTGTTGTGGCTGAAACTCACGTACAATGTATCATGTATCATCTCGAAGTCTACGTGTTGGCTGAAGGGACTGAGTTGAAAGTTTTGTGAATAGGAAAGTCAAAGCGTCTTAAATAGTAATTGGCGTTATAGTCATTTTGCTGCTAAAATTGCCGAATGTAAGAGTAATTTCTGATGATAATATTTGTATACTGGTGAATAATTTAAAAGAAAGATCAGTATGAATTTTTAATCTTCTGAATATGCTGAATCACATGGTTTTGTCTGACTGGAATAGTTACATTTTGATATGAATGAATTAACATGATTATTGAGCCACATGTCATGCTAAAACTGCCGAATGTGAGAGTAATTTCTGATGATAATATTGAAATACTGGTAAATAATTTAAAAGAAAGATCAGTATGAATTTTTTATCTTCTAAATATACTGAATCACATGGTTTTGTCTGACTGGAATAGTTACATTTTGATGTGAAGGAACTCACATGTTTTTTTAACCACATGTCATGCTAAAATTGGCGAATGTGAGAGTAATTTCTGATGATAATATTGAAGAATAAAAAACTAAAGCATGAATAATAATGAATGATATTTTGTATATTAAATCTTTATACCTGAAATTTGAGTTTTAAAATTTTAAATGATATTTAAAAGAGGTTATTTCTAGGACATTACGTGAAAAAGTGGGATCTACTTAATCAATGGGGGATTAAGGTTGATTTTCCAGAATATAAGTCCATAAGGACAAAAAAGGGTTGACTACCAAGAAATTTAAGTCTTCAAAATCATAAGGATGTCTTATTGGCTGGATGAATTTTGTTTTGAGTGTTGACGCACTATCAAAAAATATTGAAAATAAGATATTTAAGGTGTATTTAAGGTGTAGGATATTTATACTTGAAACTCCGAAAATCATTCAAAATATCGAATATTTTTTTATTGCTTCAAAATATTCTCTGATTATTTAGCTTTCAAACGATACCAAGATGTCAATATTCGGAATATTTCTCGAGTTATAATTATTTTTCTTGAGGTGCATTCACTAAAAACTCTAGTTTCGGTGTTTTTTAAACTCATTTTATGAAGAATAATCTTTTCCCACTATTTGTCTTCATTCAAACAATCGTAACTCAACAAGAAATGAACCAAATACAATTATTTATATATCAGAATGATTTGTGTCAAACAGTAGATGTTTTGTGCCTCAATCAAAGTTATATTTATATAAACAAATTTTTAATAGCTATTTAAAAGTTAAAATTACAGAAAAAATCTCGCTTTTTCTATTCATGGTGGATGAAAAAATTGTTTAAAAAAACTATATATCCTTTTAATTTGATTGAGGCAGACACCATAAAGACTAATATTGGGCATAATTTCCAACTAAAATTGTGTGTCTGAACAAATTGGAATTTCAGATATCATGTTTCAAAAATATGCTCATTAGCTCATTAAATATTATTTAATTAATTAATAATTAGTGTAGTAAGTTTTTTTTTCTCACTGAAATGAGTTTAAACATATATTAATAACCTACTGTGAAAAAACTGAATTTTTAAAGTTAGAATTTAAAAAAAAATCTTCTAGTGTGTAAATACACCTTAAATAATCTGAAAAAAAATAATAATTGGCGTAATTTGATAGTAGCTGTTGATTATAAAAGTGGCATAATTGAACAATTTATAATTAAAGTGAAATTTTATAATTTTGAAGGTAGTAAAGCCGAAGGTTGCTTTGTACAGCTAAATGTTTGTATACAGAACTTTAAATTTTATAAATTTATCACTTATTTACTATGTAAATTTCAAAAAACTGTAAAGTAATTTAATTTTTAATTTTATAATAGTTTTATTTTTTATTTTTTCATCAGATATTATCTTTTAATATTCGGTTTCTGTTAGCAAAGTTAAATTATTTGCGTTGTGTTGTGATTTATGGCACTTCATAAGCCCCCTGACAGTTATCTGTCAGCGATTTAAGCCGAGTGGGAGTCTCTTCTTTCTTCAGGAGTGCCAAATAAGGCAAAGAGTACGATTTAGCTACTTCATGCATCACATTCGCTTGCACAACCCTTTTTTACAGGGGGGGTGGATACATTCACACACCTCACAGATAGAATACAGAATAACAACAACCATGCCAGATCACGGAAAAGTTAGATTATTTAAAAGTGATTAAAAAACTTATCTAATTATGAGAAAAATTGAGGAATAATTACTGGAAGTACTGAGAAAAAGTTATTAAAATAAAATTATTCGGTTACTCAAATGAACATTTATACTTGGTAGAACTAATATTTTCATTGGTTCAAACTTTTTGAAAAGTAGGAGACAGCTTGTTTTTGGAGAAGCAAATAAACAGAACTAGCTTGCGTTTGGCAACCAGGTTGTTTGTCTAGATATGTTTTAGGCTGTTAACATGGGAAACGCTATCTAAAATTCACATTCTTATTTCCTACGATTCAAATGAATGTATTTGAATAAAGCTGCTACAAATTGATGTGGATAGAAATTAAAGAGCTTATATGCTTCGAAGTAAAAGCAGAAGTGAAAATTCAATTTTTTTGATGGCTCAAAAAAGAAATTATTTAAACTTAATTTTAACATTGAGAAAAGCCCGAGATCGAATGTTTTGTTGGATGAGTTTGAATTGAAAGAAAATATGAAAAACATTGTTACTGAATTTGCATTAAATTTTAAAAAAATATTAAAAATAAAGTAATGGTTAAATAGAACTGAAATTGATACCATTAAATATTTATTTATTTAATTTTAAGATAATGCCAAAGTTATTTTTTAGAAAATAATTTTGGAAAATATTACATTTTAATTTCCTTAGGCATGTCATAACGATTATCCATATGGTGCCAGTAAAGTCCAGTTTCGCGCTCTATTATCATTTCTGTTTCTTATCTCCGTTTTTTTTTTTTTTTTTTCTTATCGTGTTTTCTCTGGATGAATGGAGTTTGGACGAACTCGGGAAATTCTCTCCGGAACATTTCTAATAAAACTTTGAAGCTTACATAATTGAAAAAGCGTTGAATTAAACACTTCTGTAAAAATGTTAAATATGGTAGTCTTAAACTTTGGCACTACGATTTATTTAAATTTGACTATTGTCATTGGCAATACGCAAGTTAATTCAAAATGAATATAGTGATACAAATGGCTATATCTATTTAATGAAAAAGATAACTATTAATAATTTTTTAACTATTTAATATAACTGTTAAATGAAAAAATCGATAAAATTAACACAGAATGTAGATACAAAATTACATATACAAAATTTTTAAGTTCCGTTTACATTATGTTATCTGATCGATGCATTCTTTTTCATTAAATAGTTATTGCCATTTGTAATTGCTTTATTCATTTTGAATTACCCTCTATAATAAGAGCAATTACTGCTTTACTTACTTTAGCTTTTTATATATATGTACATATAATAAAATTTAAATTTATTTTTACATCTTGTTTTATCAATTTTACACCAAAATTTTTACGATTTATTTTTCATATTTAATTGAAATATATTTAAGAATGGAAATATTTATTGATTAATATTTTTAAAGAAGAAAGCATAGTTCAAGCAAAAAGTCGTTAGTTCAAAATTCCATTATATTCGTAATAAAATGCATTTATTTAAGTTTACTTGCTTTAAAATAATATCCAATGATTATGAAAGCATAATAAATTAACCAGTATTAATAAATATTTTTATTATTTGAAACATAACGGCAAATGAAAATAAATATATACTCATAATGAATAACATCTAAATATAGAGGCTATTTCCATTTAAGTAAGATTTCAATAAACAGATTTAAAAAAGCAAATGATATGAAATAAAATTTTTAAGCAATATCTGATTGTTAGAAATAATATATATCTACTATTATTAATTTTATTCTTCTTTGGAAATGATTCATGTAGATAAGCTGTGGATTTAAGAATGTGTTTTTAGAATATAACTATTTCTGTTTCTTAATTCAGAATTTTTGTGAAATACATGGTATTATAATTTCTAAATACATATTAAGAAACATTATTAATCTGAAGTAGGGAATTTTACACTATTCTACTACCTGCGAAGCAGAATAAAAATAAATCCTTAAGAAAGCATGCTTGATTTTCAAAAATTTAAATTTAAATCTCTGGTAGAAAGGGAAAATTCGCTGATACAGAATTTTTTATATAAATTTACAACAAAAATAAATTTTAAAAAAAATGTTTGCCAATGTTACCAAGTGAGTTATTCAATGCAGAGCAGCTTGTTTACCCCTGGACGAAACCCTTTTCATAGGAATCAAATAGAAATCAATTGTGTCCCTTGAAGAATTATCGATTTACCTAAATGACTGCTGTAACAGTAGGGTTTCCATGCTATCAAAAATGAAGAGAAAAATTTGCAAAACTAGTTCGCAGGAAGGTACTAGATCTGCAAATTCAGTAGGCAGTTTTTAATCGCCCCAATTTTTTTTTCTGCAAAAAGAAATTAAACATAAGAAGGGTAAGGAAAAATTTTGAAAAAAAAAAAACTATGAAGAGAATATTTTATATCCAACATTTATAGAAAAAAATTCACTTCTTCAGGCCAGGAACTTTGAAAGAGTGAAACACAATACTTCAAGTCGTACTCCGAAAATTATTGCTGCTTTCTTTGAAAAAAAGTGATGAGATATTTCATATATATCTTTTCAACATAGTCCAACTAATAATGTTCACATTTTACTTAAGGACTACTGTGTCTTCAATCAGTTAAAAAAAAGATATGCCCAAAAGCACGAACGTCACGATTGATGGACTTCGGAAAGTATTTGGGTGAGGAATTGAAATCAATACAACTGGATATTTTGCGAAAATCCTTCCATCATGGAAGTCACGATGCAGAGTTTATAGTTCCAGAAAAAAGGCTTTCAAATGAAACAGTCTTTGGCTTTTAAACATAAAATAAAAGCTCCAAAAAATCGCTTTAAAAATGCGCAAGCACCCTCTTTAAACGATTTAGAAAAATGAAAAATATAAATTGAGATTCATGTTTTATTATAACAGCATCAACGTAAAGGAATCCATCATCTTGCTTTTTTGAAGATTTTTTTTCTTTCCTTTTAAAGAAAATGTAATATATAACAGATAATAAGTGAAAAAAATCTATATAATCTTTTTTTTTTTAATTTTTATAATTTTATTTAAAAAAGGTAAAATATTCATTGCTCATTTCTTAACTTAACAAATATATATATATATATATATATATATATATATATATATATATATATATATATATATATATATATATATATATATATATCAAGCATTCCACTTATTATTTTTTATTTTTATTTCTATAATGGTAGTTAAACGTACATACGATATTAAACATGAATAACCAAAGTTTATTTACACTAATGTATGTATAGCTTCATCATTCAGTATGTTTTGTTCCTTTTGTACTTTAAATTGATAAATCCTATTTAGCATTACTAAAAAGTGAAATATTTTATAATGAACTTCCCGTTCAATTATAAAAATCTTTATATTCAACATTTATTTTTTAGTATTTAAATGGGATTTTTTATATTCGCGAAAAATGTAATGCATCATCAAAGAATATTAGAGGTGGATTTTCTGTTTCAAGCTATGCACTCAACAGAGCAGTCAAATACGCAACCTCTCTTCCTACATCAGATCCAGTTACTATTTACGTCGACAATAAAGCAAGTATACAAGCCTCAAGTTCTCCAAAATCCAATAGCCAATTAGCAAGAGATACATTTACCCTTCTTCTTGCAAACCCTCACATTAAAATCTCATGGATCAAGGCACATGTAGGCTATGAAGGGAATGAAGCGGCTGACAAACTAGCCAAAACAGCGGCTAATGCTAATCAAGATCGGAATATAATGAAGCTCCCAAGATGTCACCTGAAGAACATCCTCCAAACCGATATGATGACAATATGGCAAAAGGAATGGGAAGAAGGCGAAACAGGCCGCTCCACATTCAATATAATACCGAAAGTTTCTCTATACGCTGCCAACTGGAACAGAACGGATGTCCTTTTCTTCACTGGACACGGTCCATTCCCGACATACCTACACAGATTCCATCTGGCCAACTCTCCTTACTGTAGCTGTGGGGAGATAGGATCCCCAATTCACTATGCCACCGAATGCCTACTGACTCTGTCATGGCACATGAGAAAGCCAGAAACAAGTCTCGAAGAAGAATGGTACAGGAGAGTTGCATCGAATACCCTTTCACGTGGCAAGATCCCCTCCATAGTAAACCATATTCACAAATACCAAGACCTATTCAAGACTACACATTAGCTGAGACCAAAATGCCACATGTCAAAATCAGCCGAAATTATAACTTCAAAAGTCCCTCAAAAGTGCAGTTCTCGAGAAGGAAATCAAAACCACAGGATTCAGACGGACGCCACAGATTTCTGACTCTTTAGTGATTACTTATATGCTAATATATGTCATACAGATATTCTCAATGTAAATTATCAATTTTTCAGTTAGTAATCTCATTTCCCTGTAAGTTCAACTCAAAGTCACCATTTGTTTAAGTATTCTTTTCCCCTCTATCCAGTTATTACATCACCAAAAAATTGAATATAGTCATGTAGGATTTGACACCAATGTGATTCTCTCTGGAGAACCCTGGATGGTCTGTCGTCTCTTTCTTTTTATCTTCTTTCTTTTTTTTTTTCCCCTTCCATCTTGTGCTCATCCAACTGGTTAGATAACTTAGTGTTAAAGGCACCGGGGGCACAGGATGGCGTTATGTTATGTTTCAAGCTATGCGCATAGTTTCAGAATTTTCGTATAAATTAAGAAGTAGAAATATTGAAATCAAGTTATTGTTGACGTCAAATGAGAATGCAAAGTGTTGATTCACTATGCCGCAAATTTTTATAAGGACAATAAATTGTTATGAGTAGTGTAAGTTGAATTTTATGAAACAAAAGGTAGACGAATAACTGAAATTTGTTTAAACTAATATCGGCATATACAGTCTCACGAATCTATTTCATTTGCCCATTTATTATGTTTATATTCGTAAATCTTATCTAACGTTAATGAACTGTAAAATATTTTATTTTGAATTTTGTGTTTTATTTCGAGAAAAATGCAATTAATTGTTATTAGATGTTTCGGGAGAGATTTCGTGTTTCAAGTTAAACGTTTATTTTATGAATTTTCTGGTTTAAATAATAGTTTTAAAAAAAAGTTAAATTAAATTATTAACCAAGGCTTTCGTTTAGAGATAAATAAATAAATAAATTTTTAAAAAAACGCTGACTTATTGTTATCAGAATGTGGCGATATCAGAATTTTCTGATTACAATATTTAGAAAACATATAAAGTCTGTGTTTGTTGCAAACTTTGATTTAAGTGCCGATATATATATATATATATATATATATATATATATATATATATATATATTTCGCTGAAATATTTAAAAACAAACAAAAAAAAACACCTTAAATTAATGAATGTAATGGAAACAAAATTTATATTAATAGAAAGCACCGTAGAATGAACTCAATAAAAAAGAAGGAAAAAAAAAGTAATATTTAATATGGCCTATAAAAAATATTGTGGTGACATGAGAGTGAAAATGAGTCATACTGAAGTCAAGGAAAACGGAAAATGTAATTAATGCATGAGTTACAAAAATCAATTGTTTTTCATCCTGTTATAGGACAGCGTTTTTAATTCCAAATAATTGGTTTATTTTTGCTACATTATAAGTGATGTTAGTTTAATTTATTCGTAAATTAATTTCTTTTGAAATCATGTTGCATTTTATATAGAATAATAATGATGGATAAGTTAACTTCATTTTTAATTTGCAAAAAAAGGGTTAGCATTTTTTTTTCAGATATTGCTTGTGTTTCGTTAAATTTAACTTTAAAGTACAAGATATTAAAATTTATTTGGGCTTTTACCACCGACTAATGCGTTAAATAATTACCACCGACTAATATAATTAATGTTAAAAGATAGCAAACAGGTCCCTTTAATATGTTAGTTCACACAAATTGAAAATGTATTAAGAGTACTGGATTAGTGTTTTACTCAAAAACACTACTTTGGATTCACAACAAAATCAAATTAATATTAACAAATTAGTATTAAATTAGTATTGACAAATAATATAGCATATAATTTGACAAATAATATAGCATATAATTTAACAAATAATATAGCATATAATTTTACAAACAATATAAATATTGTTAAATTATACACGGCCCTTGCATTACATATGCATCATTAATTCATTTAGAAATGCTTAAATATAAAATATAAATAAAATTATTAAATACCGATATGATTAAATAAATTAAAAGTTAATAAAAGCTAAATAAAAAACGGTTTGCAGATTTAGCATCGATTAGGTAAGAAAAAAAATAATAATTCAAAAAATAGCCGATAGATTGCGCTGGTATGAACGATTTAGTTGGAAATATGCAAATGAGAGAGGCAATTATAAATACTTACGTTCTTGATCCAGAATCAGTTCCCCGTTGCACGGTATGTAATTAAACAA
This sequence comes from Argiope bruennichi, assembly GCF_947563725.1. NCBI lineage: Eukaryota > Metazoa > Arthropoda > Arachnida > Araneae > Araneidae > Argiope > Argiope bruennichi. The sequence goes on from NC_079157.1 coordinate 39,384,608, forward strand.
GGATACTATGTGAAAAAGATAAAGCTTTGTTGGTGAATCTTTTTTTATCTGAACCAGGAATCAGCGACTGTTGCATTGCGTAAATTCCGATTTCAGTAAAATGTGACGAATGGGAAAGGATCTTTAACAGTGGCAGGTCTGATAAAGCTTGTTTAGCGATTTGAAGAAATTGGATCGCTGGAAGATCGTGTAAGGTTTGGACGGCCTAGTCTAATGCAGACACTTTTGGAGCGCGTTGCAGCTGAAATGGAAACAATAGCTTCCGAAACCGCTGCAGGGACTAGCAGTGCACGAGAAGCTGGTAAATGTTTGGGATTGCCACCATCCTTTATACGCAACATTCTTCACGGAATTCTTAATCAGTATCCATACAAATTACAGTTTTGCCATGAACTTTTAGCATCGGGTATTGTAGAGAGAGAAGCATTTGCGAAGTGGGCTCTCTTCAAAATTTAATAAGATCCCCCCTGGGTCTTTATCATCTTGTGGACAGATGAAGCTCATTTTTCACTCCACGGTGACTTTAGTAGACATAACTATCGCATCTGGGCCATGCCAAATCCACGAGACGCAGAGAAACCACTGCATCCCCCCAAAATCACAGTGTGGTGTGGGTTCACTGGTTCCTTCATCATAGGACCCTTCTTCTTTGAAACACAGTGTTCGGTAAATGGGTGGAAAACGGTGACAGTAAATGGAGTAAATTTAACACTTCTAAGAGAAAAAGTTGCTCCATGTTTGAGTGAAAAGATGCGCTTTCTGCTGTTACGTTTATGCAAGATGGAGCAACAAGTCACACTGCTATTCTAATCAAGGAATTCCTGATACTGACGTTCGGAGAAGAGATAATTATTAGAAGATTTTGGTTTCTCGCTATCCTTAGAAGACGTTGGACACCACTAGACTTTTGGGTATGGGAGAATTTAAAATCCCCTGTGTATCGATCCCGTCCATCCAATGTCCACACAAAGATCCAATCCATCGAGAGATGTCTTGTAATACATCCGGACATGCTGCACTCTGCCGTTACTGGATTTGTGACACACCTTCAATGGGCAATCACTTGCGGTGGTGGACATGTTGAACACATATTACAAGAATAAATGATTTAATACAGTGATTCTCAACCTGTGGGGCGCACCCCCTGGGGGGCGCGATCACACTAGAGGGGGGGGGGTGCTAGAATATCCAAGAGAAAATATTATTTAAAAAAATTGATTAACTGACTGAAAGGAAAGCACACATACACATAGAAAACAAAATACATTTAAACATATTTAATAACTTATTAAAGTAAAACAACATACTAAATCAAAACTTACTTAATCAAAACATAATAAATTAAAACAAATTTAATAATTATTAGCGACTTCCTGGGGCTTGTCTTGCAGAGCAAAGTTTTTCGAGGGAAGACTTAATATTAGAAATAGCCATTCTCAGTTCTACCGAGATCTATATTTTGTCTTCAAAGTAGCCACAGCAGAAAATACAGTTTCTCAAAGGTAGGATGTTGAAAATGGTAATAGAATACGAAATGCCTTTGTTTTTAGTGCGATTAAAACCATCCTCTACTCCTGCCCAAAATTCAAATTGTGATTTATTACTAAATTGTCTTCTAGTTTCGCCACTTGTCGTGAAGTCAATGAATTTTCCTTCCTCATCAATTGAGAGTACTTCGGGAGTCTTATGAAACAGATCCCAAACTCACTCGTAACTTGCTATCAGTTTGTCGTCAACAAGAAAATACTTCTTAAAATTCTTTGCCAGCATGGCTAAATGATTTTCATTGGTTACACAAACAACTTTTACATGTTCTTCTTGTAAGCCTTGTAAGTTTTAGTAGAATCATCCACATTTGCAAACATTTTTGGATTTCTTTGCTTTAAATTTCCGCTCCACAATTCCAATTTTCCACAAAAAACATTAACTTTACCACTCGTATCCAACATATGTGTATTTGCTTCCCGGAGTTGAAGATTCAAGTTATTTAATTTCTCGAATATGTCGACCAAGTAGCTCAATTTCATCACAAATAAACCATCGCGAAAATTCTCGGCCTCCGGTATGTTTTCTTCTTCTTCTAGGAAAATGGAGATTTTTTCTCTTAATTCATAAACACGTTGCAAAAATTTCCCACGTGATAACCATCTTGCCTAGCAATAAAACAGTAAAGCTGAATGTACTGAACCTATGTCTTTACAAAGTCAGGAAAAGATTCTCGATTTCAGGGGTCTCATTTTTATATAATTTACAACGGTTACAACCGTAGTTAACACAATATTCAGACCAGGACTCATTTGTTTCGAAGCCAAATCTTCTTTGTAGATCATGCAATGTGTCCAGACCCATTGAGGCGATTTTTGTTTTACAAGGGCTTGTATACGTTGGAATCTTCCGGACATTGAACGAGCACCATCGGTGTATATTCCGACGTAATTTTTCCATTCTACGTTTGCCTAGTTCGTAAAATCATTTAAAATAGCAAATAATGCGAGGGTCGTTGCTTTGAGTTCTATTGGTTTGCAGAAAAGTAGTTCTACTACTGACATATTATCACAAAATCGAACATAAGCAATTAAATGAGCATCTTTATTACTATCCGTTGCTTCATCAAGCTGTATTGAAAATAATTTGTCACGCAACTTCGAAAAAAGCTGACACTGTACGTCTTCAGCTATTACACCAATTCGACGAGCAACAGTATCATTGCAGTGCGGACTGCAGTTGTTTTGAAAAAATATCTCCAAACATGGTTTCTACAATCTCAATTGCTGCTGGCAAAATAATTTCTTCACCAATGGTGTGAGGTATTTTACATCTGGTTATTTTATATGAAACTTTGTAAGATTCAATGAAAGCCTTCTTTATTCACAGATACAATTTCTTTAAAAAAGGATTTTTGCTTTTTATATGATTTTAATTTTAATTCGAAGAATTCTCTGGGTTTGTTGACGTACTCACTATGAAGCGTTTCCAAATGTAGTTTATTAGGTTTCATGCTGCTTACGTCCAACATTTTTGAGCAAATGATACACAGGGGCCTTTCTTCATTTACTTCAGTACTGGTAAACCCAAAATTTAAGTATTATTGAGAATATTTTCTTGATTTTATTTTCGGAACCACGCTCGTTTGCGTACTTGTTGATGCTTGACTGTCGTCTAATGCTCGCTTACTTCCGCTTAAAAATTTATCCATGAGTCTGTAGAAATCTGATGTCATAAATATTTAATATGGTGAATTGCAATTAACATGAAAAAATATATAACAAACATACACATTCACGATATATTCGATAGTGATAGAAGGATCGACTCGAATGAGACTGGCTAGAATTGAAACTTGCATTATCAAACATTTTCCTTCTTCCTATGAGAAAACATCAGCGCATGCTCGAGACGGCAACGGTAGTATGGATTCTCTTCCACAAACATTACTTGTGTTTTTCTCTTTTTAGTCATGCTTCTGTTTTATTTCTTTTATTATTTGAAAAAATGTATTTCCAGTTTCTAAATTTAGCTCACCCCGTCTAGGTCACCTTTCATTAAAGAATTTTTCTACTTTCATATTCTTTTAATGTTATCTCCCTATTTGGCTTTCATTTCAAATATAATATTTAAATTTTCCCCCGCTTTCATTCGTTTCATCTGTTTACCTCCAGCTTCGCCAAATGCCAGATATGGTTTCTCGCCAACATTGGCTTGCTTTTACTCTTGTTTTAGTAGTTAGTTAAAAATAATTAAAAAATAGAATTCAAAATACTCACCTAAAATACCTAAAAAAATCCCGTGGATTATGGATGCTAAATCTACAAACCATTTTTTATTTTGCTTAATTATAAGGGCTTAAGAAATTTTAAAATTTATTAAAATTATTAAAAAAATAATGCAAGCAACTTTTAGAAATATATTATTATTTGGCACTCATAATTGGAATATAGAAAATAAATTATGATATTAAAGTGGAATGATTTGTATAATATCTTCTTATCTCTTCCTTTCTCTGTCTTAAAATGCTTTATTTATTTGCAATATTTATTCTTAAAATTTTTTTGCACTTTGTTTGTAGTTTATTTGATAATAAAATGGGAATTAAATATATATATCTTGAATTTATAGAATGTTTCATACTGTATTGTTTTATAATGTATTGCATATTTTGTATGCTGTTATGCTATCTGATACTACATATTTCTTATAATTGAGAGTGCTTTTCTTATGTTATTGTAAAATGGTGCTCTCTTAAAAATTCTTAGAAAATATTTTATTCGATAATAATAAATATATAAGATTAAATAAATGTATTAATGTTTATACAGAGTAATTTTAGGGCAACTTAATTTTTGGGGAATTTTGAAAATAATCCGTAATCACAGAATTATGCTACAAAAGAAAAAGATTTGTATAGTAAAAAGAAATGACCATCACTCTGTAATAGATTATTGAACATAGATTTCTCCTAATAGCAAAATGGGACGCTATCATAACAGCATATTAAAAATTACTCCCTTTTGGGCAACAAAATTAATTTGGCTTAAGTAAAAAATTCCAAAGAAAGTTTTTAGGTCGGAATCACTTTTTCGAAGATATGGGAATAGAGAAATTCTTGTCATTTCTTGATTTGATTAAAAGTCATGAAAAATTTGTTTTCGTCAAACTTGTAACTAAGATTCAGAAACATAACTAAAAAATAATAATGTGTAGAATTCCACTTAAATGTAAAAAATTTTTTCAGATGCTTAGATAAATGAAAGTGTATTAGAAACTAAATGAGAAAATCATAATAAAAAATAAATAAACAATCGCATGTAATATAAATCTGGAATATCGAAAGCAAGAATTCCTAAACTTTTAATATTGAGGCACATTTTTTATAAAATCGAATCTACACCAACTCATTTCATACTCAAAATAGTGATTGTTTTTAATGAACAGTACATTTTCTTTAAGAGAGTCTATGTATGGGTCAATATGAAATTTTTGTAATTAAGTGTATACCCAAAAGTTAATGTCCTGCTACGAAATCAATGGTTTTGCAAACTTAATGGAATGCTGATAATGAATAAGCATTTCTGCTAAGGTAGGTGACTTGTGCTGACAAGGATAAGTTGTTTATATATTGCACTTTTTACATGTACAAGTTACTTGATGACAAGTGTGAGTCTACAACACATTTTTAAATTTAATAAATAGTATATACCCATTCATGATTTTACCATGACCCACCGAAAACTGACTCGCTACTGATTTGTGGGTCATGATTCACAGTTTTTAATCTCTTCTTTAGTCATGAATTTTTCTATAAACATGGTGGGTTATTTTTATCTCAATATTTCTATGAATTTTGTGTAAAGTGAATACACGATATGTAATGCCAATCAGTCATGATAGGAATTCAGGAATAAAAGTAATCACATAATCATATCATAATCTGAAGAAAAATGCAATTCAGTAGCAAATATTTCCTGTAATATAATTTTGATTTATATGTTTAGCAAAATGGTTATATTTCCGAAAGACTATGGTTAATTTTACAAAATGTTTCCACAAGAAAAAAAAATTTAAAGTATGAGGATAAAGTACAAAAAACCCCCATCAAAATTTACAATAAATTTAATTTTATGTAACTAATGACAATGAGCTAATACACGGTATGTAATGCCAATCTGTCATCATAGGAATTCAGGAATTAAAGTAATCACATAATCATAGCATAATCTGAAGAAAAATGTGATTCAATAGCAAATATTTTCTATAATGTAATTTTGATTTATATGTTTAGCAAAATGGTTTTATTTCCGAAAGATTTTGGTTAATTTTACAAAATGTTTCCACAAGAAAAAAATAATCTATGAGGATAAAATACAAAAAAATCCCCTTCAGAATTTACAATAAACTTAATTTTATGTAGCTAATGACAATATAAATGTATTATTATTTATCTCCTTTGACTTAAAGTTAACATTTCACATTTCCATCATGCTCCCATAAAAAATTCCGATTTCTCCTCTTTAATATGATCATCCAAAATTATTTAAAGAAACTGAGTTCCTTTATTGATTTTGTGCACATTAAAAGAGCTATAATGGCAAGAAAGGATAAAAGAGCTTGCCTGTTTTTTTATTTTTATTTTTAATGATGCTAATTTAGTAAAATATCATGGTTTTTTTTATACTTAATCTATTCGAATAACTTTATTGCAGCTTTTAATAGTTTTTTGTGTGAACATTTGTGGCCAAAATATGATTTATATTAACTAAAATGTAATATGCCTAACTTTTTTCTCTTTTGATTTATAATCATTTTATGTGATTAAATAATAATGTACAAAAGAATAATTTTTAAAAGACAAAAAAAAATGCATGATTTAAAATTAATGCAAAATATGTATATTATCTAAATGTAATATTATCAGCATTATTTCATCTAGATAGGTTACATTATTTAACAACAGGCAATAATTTCATTATTAAAGAAAATATTTATTTAATGTAAGATTGTGCATATGACTATTAATTTTTAGCTTTCTCCTACCATTATATATCATGTTTTTGATAATTTTTGTGCATTAATGATTTAATATTTCATATAGCACCTTGCTTATTTAATTCATTGACGTGTTATAGAAACGTGTGACGTTGACGTGTTATAGTTTATTTAATTCATTGACACTTTAATTCATTTATTTTACAACGTTTTATTTTTTGACGTGTTATAGGGGGAAAAAAAACTTTTCACTAGTATTTGACCAATGAAGCGAAAAAATGTCACAGGAAGGAGTTCCATTTCATGGCTGAAGAAAGCCATAAAACGGCGTTTCATGGTAAATGAAATGTTTGAACCTTCCGGTCAGTTCTGAGTATATTGCTACTAGCCAGTGAAAACTTTAACACCCAAAACTGCCCTTGACCTGGTAGGAAAGATTTAATGACCAATAAAAATATGAATCATTCTATTTTCTCTCAAGGCTAAATAATTAATATGATCCCTTAAAATAAGAAACCCTCTAAAGCTAAGAAACTAATAAAAAACATGAATCGATACGATCAAATTTTTTTTCAGAACTTGAGAAAGGAATTAAAAGGAATGTGTTTATTAAAATTGTTTTTGAGATGTCCTTACTACAGTGATTAGCATTTTCTTTTTAATGAATTTTGTCACCATGATCCTTATTAACAATTTTTAATCATTTAAACTCCATATCATTGTTTGAATTTCATGCGATTAAACATGAGTTTTAATTTGTAACCAGATGAAATAAACATTACTTCTTACTGAATTGAAAAACTCTTTTGTTTGTTCTAAACTATTAGTTGATAATTTACATAAATCTAACGATCAGAAACATTTATCACTTTGTATAATATATAGAAAATTATGATCATAAAAAAATAGTTTGTATTGAAACTCACTAATTTAAAGCTTATGCATCTTAAAATAATTGAAATAGACTTGTTTTATGAGTTAAAATCCAATATGCAAAACTAAATGTGTATTGATCTATGTTCTTTATGAAGTGGCGAATTCTAAGACATCGAACATTTGTTACTAATTAGTATGCGCCGAATTCTCTCCCAAAAAAAAATCAATAATAATCTTTAAAAGAAAAATATAAAATAGCCTTCTCCTTTTTCTACGTTGATTAAAACATATAGTTGTTTCTGTAGTTCTCTACATATATTGATAGCAACTTCCTGACTTATATGGACTGAAGATTCTCTGCAAATTTACTTATTTTTATCTATATTTTATTTAATTTTTTTCATTAGTAATATTTATATTTGCTAATTCTTTTTAATTTGTCCATTTTGCTTTGCCACCCAGTCAATATTTTGTTTAAACTTGTTAAACTTATGAATGTTTATTTAAGGCGTATGTACACACTTGAAACTTCGAAAATTGTTCAAAATATCGAATTTTTTTTTTATTGCTTAATAATGTTGTCTGATCCTTTAGCTTTCAAACGATACCAAGATGTTGTCAATATTCGAAATATTTCTCGAGTTATAATTATTTTTCTTGAGGAGCTTTCATTAAAAACTCTAGTTACGGTGTTTTTAAAACTGATTTTATGAAGAATGGTATTTTTTCACTATGTTGCTTCATTCAAACAATCATAACTCAGCTAGAAATGAACTAAATACAGTTATTTATATATCAAAATAATTTGTATGAAATAGCAGATATTTTGTGCCTCAATCAAAGTTATAATTATAGAAATAAATTTTTTATAGATATTTAAATGTTAAAATTACTGAAAAAATCTCGATTTTTCTATTCATTGTTAATGAAAAAATAGTTTAAAAAAACTATACATTTTTATAACTTGATTGAGGCAGACACCATGAAGACTAATATTAGGCATCATTTCCAACTAGAATTATGTGTCTGTGCAAATTAGAATTTAAGATATCATGTTTCAAAAAATATTCTAATTAGCTCATTAAATATTATTTAATTAATTAATAGTTAGTATAATATGGTTTTTCCTCACTGAAATGAGTTTAAACATATATTAATAACCTACTGTAAAAAAACTGGACTTTTAAAGTTAAAATTAAAAAAAAATCTTCAAATGTTTACGTACACCTTAATTGATAATATTTTTTTCCACTTCTTGAAACTCTATTTATAGAGTTTGTCCATATGTATGTGAACAATTATGACTTTCTCATGCAGGAAGTATATAAAGAAGAAGCATTACAAGTGCCAAAAAAAAATTCTAAACCTAAATTTTGACGAATCTTTTAATTTCACGTTTCATTGAGTCAGTAAACAAGATATTTTAAAATTATATCTCTCTGCCTGTGAATGCGATGACTGAAAACTGCTTTGAGATTGGAACGGTAAAATTTCAACAAATTTTATATCAGACTATCTAGGTTTTGAATAAATTTCACGTCAAATCCATTGTAAGAAGATCGCTTGCCTACCTGAGTGCATTTGATTAGGATAATTACAAAACGGAAGCAGCCAAATAGATAAAATACTGCTAAAAATGATGATTCTGTCTTGAAATGTTTATGGTCATTTAGTTTTTCAAGGACTATTTTAAGTGGGAAGAAAAACTATTTCTTGTTTCCCTTTAATGGTAAGTTAATAATCTATTATTGAAATCTGTATTGTTTAATACGTTCTGAAATTAAATCTTGAATTTGAAATTTACTGTACTTTTGAATAGAGGTAAATGAAAGAGAAAATATTCTCCGCCGCGATGAAATGATGTTTGTACTGATTGCGCATGAAGAAATAATTACATATTCGCTCATATGTCGCAGAATAGTACATGTCATTTGAAATTCATCTTCAGATAAAAGTCATTATTGTTTATAAACAACAAGCAAAAAAATTTTGTAATAAATTGAATTAATATTATCGTATGCGAGATAAGATAGTACTTATTTTAAATTTAAATAAATGATCAATCTGAAGATTTTTATATTATTTATGAATTTATTTATTCATTTTTATCTGAAGCTTTTTATTATTGTGATACATTATCAGGTGGTTTTAAGTTCCACATAAGTGTCACATTATCAAAAACATTATTAAACTAAAAAGAGTTAGCAGAACCAATTAATTTGATTTAAAAGAAATAATAAATCTAAATATTTTTATCTGTCTTATTAGAAGTTGTTTTTACATCAAATGATCTTCGTTATTTATTTATAAACATGTTTTGTTCCCTGCAGCACATATTAGACATCATTTAAGACTCCGAATCATCAACCCATGTTGTTGTCTGCTTTCCGCCATCGGAAGGCTTATTACTGCGTAGCCCGAGCAATCAGACGAAAGGAAGGGACACTAAACGTTGGCTAATCAGGATTTATGTACCGCAATCAAAAGCAAAAGCTCTGAATTGGATTAGCCCTTGCAGATATAAGAATTTTCGAATGGCATTGCTGTAAATCTTAGTAACTGGTTTCATAAAAGAAGCTCTTTCACAATTGGTCTTTTTTTAAAAGCGAGCACCTTACTTAAAAAATAATCATTCTTTATAAAAATGCGTCATTTTTCTACTTCAAATATCAAATAAACTGATTTCAAGCTGCTGTTAAACTTAAATAATTATATTGATGTAAACTTTTAAGATTTACTTTTAGATCTGGTGTGATACATTAGATTACATTATAGATAAATGATAAATGACTTCATTCGAATTCCAGATTTTAAAAAAAATCCATTTGAAGTAAATTGCAATAAAGAGAGGTTGTTGCTAAAATTTTAAAGAAATTTACAATATTTTTGTTAATAGATTTTTTTAACAGAGTACCCTGAATAAATTTTTAACACTTTTTATCACTGATTTTATTTATTTTTTGATATTAAATAATTGTATTTAAGATTATTACCTATTTGCATTATTTCTGTTCTTTTTTCCCCTTCTATTTGAAGTAGAGACGAAAATTTCTGCAATCTTTTGGCAAAAGTGCATATTTGAAATTTGCTTACTCATGACAACTATAATATTTGAAATAATATCCTAAAACTTTATAACATTTTCAAGACAATTTAACCAAGAATCCAATGAATTGAATTATGTTCAATTATCTTTATTTTTTAAAAGTTATATATAAACAAGGAAAGGAAATAAACACACATTGCCTGTGTTGAAAAGACTGTTTTTCTTCATCTGGATGTAGGTAATGAGCAATAATTTTAGAAAACATAACTGCGAAAACATAACTAAAACATGTTAAACTGGCATCTTGATAGCAACAGAATTCAGTAATTCATATCAATTTTTGGAACTGAGAAGATATAATTTTTGTGCTTTTTGTGATTACTCTTATGTTGGTCATTGATTTTATGTATTTTTCCATTTGGTGAACTGTCAACACGTAAAACACTCAGACAAATTCAAAAATAAAAGAATACGTACAAAACATTCGCTGGGAACACAAAATCAGTGTAAAAGTTCATTAAAGGTGGCATTTCTAAATATTTGAAGAATCGTAAATGAACTTAGTCAAGTCGAATTCGTAAAATCAAAAAGTTCTTTCGCACCAAGTGATTATAAATTGAATACTCCATCCCATACTGAGACAAACGATAAATTCTGATTGACCGAACCACCTCGATAGCAATGCCGCATATGGTTGAGTCCCATCGGCCACTGTACGCATTGGGAAGTGTGCCCTGTTATCGATAAGAGGTAGACCGAACCCCAACATTTCTGTTTCCACATGGGGGATGAGAGCCAATTACTCTGCAGAAAGTTTCTCATCCTCATTTCTGAGGTACCAAGCTCCCCACCTGTGGGATTATAACAACATGTGATGCAAAGATTGTGTCTACTTGATAGATGAAAATCACACCGGAAACAGATGAAATAGAATGGTGTAATGCAATGAAAAGTTGAGTGGGCCATTCGATGCAGATAGAAGAAATCTGTTCTAAAAGGAAGAATCCCACGAAAAAATAACTTCTTTTTGGACCTGAAAAAAAGATTGAAAGGATAAAACATAGCTCAAACCCATGTTGAATTAACGGCATAATATTGAGACAGAGTGGTTTGGAGCAGCGGGTTCAAAATTGTACTATTTGATAAGGATGTCATACAATACGTAAGGAGAAGAAAAGAAGATTTCCAAAGCCACTTATTAATTATTAAATATCCAGTTAGTATTTTAATTTAGGATTTTATGACAACAAATTCTATAGGCAGAACTAGTGTGATTAATGGGAATATAGATGCCGATAAAGGCATAAATGAAATATCATTGCTAAATTGCTGTATTCCTTATATGATCTTTTTATGAATGATAAAGAATTGAAAATTGATATGGATTCAGCTCTTTCTTATATTACAACTTTACATCAAATGTGGTTTCAAAACAATCATATTTTCCTGTTGGAATGCCATGAACTTAATTTCATCGAATGAGTAATAAATCCAATTAATTGAAGCAATAATTCAGTTATAATATCACATTTTAATAAATGAAGAATTAAAAGTATTGGTGAATTCCTTGGGACGATGTTACAAGCCCGTAATTGATGCTAAGGATTATCCAATCAAGTATTAATTACTGTAAGTGGAAATAATTGCGTATGCCATTAGTTTTGTTTTACTTAAAAAAATTTTCTCATTATTCATTCAATGAAAATGTTAATTATAAAATTTATTTTAGAGTATTCTTTGCTAAATATCTGAAAAATTACATTAAATTTAAAAGTATTTCAGATAATAAAATTGCTGTTATGCGCCATCAAATCTGAAAATTTTTTAAAGGATTTAATTTCTTTTTCTACTTTAATTTCTCTTTTAACTTGTTTAAAGTTTGTAAATTAGTTCGAGGATGTAATTTTAATTTTTAACCATATGCATCATTCTGATTTTGCATTCAGTACGTTTTTTTTCTTACATATTGTTAAAATGTAGTTTAGTGACCTAATTTTATAGATAATGATTTTAATATAATAAAAATATAAGTTGTGGATATACAATTTTTGATAATAATATTTTATGAACTGTATCAGGATATTCTGAAATAAATGCCAATTTCCTTACAAAGAGTTTACTTCCAATTTAACAGAAAATAATTTCAGTATGTACCAGCTCATTTTTTTATAAAAGAACCATCTTTCTTAAAAATTGAGAAAGAAGGAAAAAATCCTACCCAAATCTGTACTTGTTATTAACCTCTTAATTGCAATGTGCTTCTTGTTAGACAATTCGATGAAAATTTAGTCTTTTCCTAATTCAAATAAGAATCAGTTAATGACTTGAAGTGTTAACGGATTGCATGCTATTTTTGTGTTGAATTAAAGCGTAATTTAATGATTAATCAGTTTAAGATGATAAAATATTTTTCATTAAGGTGTATGTACACACTTAAAACTTCGAAAATTGTTCAAAATATCGAATATTTTTTTTATTGCTTAATAATGTTGTCTGATCCTTTAGCTTTCAAACGATACCAAGATGTTGTCAATATTCGAAATATTTCTCGAGTTATAATTATTTTTCTTCAGGAGCTTTCATTAAAAACTCTAGTTACGGTGTTTTTAAAACTGATTTTATGAAGAATGGTATTTTTTCACTATGTTGCTTCATTCAAACAATCATAACTCAACAAGAAATGAACTAAATACAGTTATTTATATATCAAAATAATCTGTATGAAATAGCAGTTGTTTTGTGCCTCAATCAAAGTTATATTTATAGAAATAAATTTTTTATAACTATTTAAATGTTAAAATTACAGAAAAAATCTCGCTTTTTCTATTCATTGTTTATGAAAAAATTGTTTAAAAAAACTATACATTTTTATAACTTGATTGAGGCAGACAACATGAAGACTAATATTAGGCATAATTTCCAACTAGAATTATGTGTCTGTGCAAATTAGAATTTAAGATATCATGTTTCAAAAAATAGGCTAATTAGCTCATTAAATATTATTTAATTAATTAATAGTTAGTATAATATGGTTTTTCTCACCGAAATGAGTTTAAACATATATTAATAACCTACTGTAAAAAAACTGGACTTTTAAAATTAAAATTAAAAAAAAAATTTCAAATGTGTACGTACACCTTAAGTTAATAATAATAGTAGAAAATTGGTTCAGCGGAAAAATTTTCTTCCGAAATTCGGGAATTGGGGAAGCAAATAGTACAACTTGTATGACGTGCAAACAATTATGATAATAGCTTTCAGAGGGAGACTATATTTAGAAAAAATAATAAGAAGGAGATGTTATACTTTTTAGCATTGCATTTATCTATATTTTTTCGACTCCATCTGAATGAAACAGGAATTTTATTGAGAGGGTAGAGTGCAAGTAGACAGACTCTTACTTAATAATTATGTAAAACCATGGGATCAATATGGAGTTTCTTATTGGAGAAGTTGAACCTTTGTCGTGTTGTTTCTAATAATTTAGCTGCAGTTCTCATCTCCATGCATCCAACTACAAAAAATAAAATTATGAGTTGTCATGAAATCCGAACTACTTTAATTGATATATTTATAGATATGTTTTAATGTTAGTTAGTAAAAGTCAGTTTTAAACGAACATCCATCTAGTTAAAAACAACCCTACTAATAATATTTATGGTCTTCATATTAAATTAATCCCATTCAGTGGAAAATAATAAAAGCCAAAATGTATCCTTAAAAGTCTTTCTTAAAACTGGGCACTAAATAACATTTTGTTTTTTATTATGTATAAAAGTTTTAAAATTTTGAAATAGACTTTATTTATTTCTCTCCTATTTCTAATTGTGGTATATGAAAGCAATCTGATTGTAAATGCAAATAATTTAGGACATATACATACACATATACAAATATATAGTATAAAAATTTATAATTATACATGTAAATGCATACATACATACAAAAAAATAATGTCAGTTTTTGTAATAGACATAAAAAAAACGCCCAGCCTAAGCAATACATTTGCCTTATTGCCACGATAAGATTTCGAGAATCTGAGGTTGGTGTTATAAGAGGATTGATCTGTCATTAGAGTGGGGGAAATCATTATTAATTAATTTACAAGAGAATCGATATAATTCTTATTTATCAGTAAATGCGCATTCATACTTGCAGGTACATCGTACTGGTATTGTCGAATATAGGGGACATTTCCCTGTCGAAGTATTTTTGCACTGTTCGTGAGCACATACCCTGTGCTCCTATTTGCAAAAAAATACAGGATTCTACTCAAGAAAAATCAGGAAACAGTTTTCTTGACTAGTCATCCAATTATTAATATTGAACTACCCCTTATATTTATACAATTTCCTATAAGCAGCTCCAAATCCCGGCTACGAATATTTCTCACAGACAATAAAATTTATTTTATTCATACACTTCTAATTTCACAAGAAACTAGCTGGGTTTCTTTGTGATGGTTGAAATAAATTTGCTCTCCTTTTCCTCGCGATCTACTTATTGATCACACTCCACGTGAACGTCTACTTTTCTTGACTGCCAAGCAAATAAGAAATCTTTTCTGCATAACTTTTAAGACAACGAGAATGTGCTGCCATCTGGGGTTAGAAAGAAGAATTAATCCCGAAAGGGATAGATTAAATACAGTAAGTAGATCTTATCATATTCAAATAATCGAATATAGCATTGTGAAAAAATAATAATTTTGAATACTAAATTAATATGATTTTTAAAAAAATTACCATCTGTCTCTATATTGCTGAATATGTTATATTTTATAAAGTATTATAGATGTTTTATTTACGATATATAATTATTCTTATATTATTTTAATTAGAAAGTTTTTTTAAATTTAAATAACATTTTTTAAGGATTCGGGAAGATAGTATTAAAAAAAAGGAAGTAGGAATATTGATAAGGCATAGAAATTGTTAAGAATTTTTTTTATTTTTTTTTGCATTTTTTTTTAGACACTTATAAGAAAATATGAAGAAAACTTGTCATTTCAGATTGATGTAATGACAATGTTGATGTTAGGTATAAGATTATGTTTTGAGAAAATTCAGCTCACATAACCGAATTCACTTTCCTTTCAATGATTATAATTTTCTATTCTGTAGAATATAATTCATATTCAGAATGCGTGCTCAAAACCTAATTCGATGATAATGAAGAGATTCTCAGGCTCATGGACCTTAATTTAATCATTGCTAAAATTCCCCAGAGAGTGGATTATAGCTGTTTCTAACTGATTAGTCTTTTTCCATGAAATTTGAAGTGGTGTTATCATCGTCAAACAATGCAATGTTTTAGTAATATGTTTCATATATTTTTTTGTGTTTTCTAGCATATATTCTTAGTGATTCTCATTGAAATTCCTTACCCTAAACTATTCAATGTGAAGTGATTTTTAGCAGAAATAACCCTCAGTGATATAACATTTATACTTTTAAAGTGTCCCTTGGTTTCTAATTGAGAGTTACCAGTAAATTTACATAGAATAATTAATATCTATTCATAGTAAAATAGACTAGTTATGTTTTTGTAGTGCTTTAACTAAATAATTATAGAATAATTAATTTTATATTAAATAATTATCGTAAATTTCATTAATGCTTAAACAATCAATTATATATATATATATATATATATATATATATATATATATATATATATATATATATATATATATATATATATATATATATATATATATATATATATATATATATATATATATATATATATATATATATATATATATATATATATATATATATATATATATATATATTAAATTCCTTGTCGAATAAAGAAACATTCTTTTTCAAATGAAAAAGTACAGACATATTTAAACAAGATATCTGATTAAATCTTTTGTGTGAGAGTAATCATACATGATTAATTTTTAACTAAGAATATATACTATATCTTAAAAGCATATTTTTTTATTGATTCAAAAAGGATTTTTATGTCTTTTAAAAAGGCTTCAAAATTTGAAAGTTAAAATAAATTTTAAGTTTTTAAAGTTCATATTGATTTTAATGTAAATTTCAGATCTATATTTAATGTCCGAGTAAAGCTTTAATTCAATATTGAAGATAATTGACTATGATAATTACAATTTCTAAGTTTGAATATTTTTAAAAAATAAAATAAGAGTATTTATGAACAAAAATTAATATTACAGTAAATCATTTATTTTTATGTATGATAATGATGTAATATCTTAATACCTAAATGAAAATTTGCCTGGAAATTATAAATAAGCAACTGATAAAAAAACATGATAACAAATTCTATATTAATATCAAATGAATAAAATTATTTTTCAGTTTTGTTCGAATTAAATGACACAAAACATATCAGGTTCTAAGAAGTGTTTTATTTCTTTTATATCAAATAAAAGATTGCATTTTAATTTATATTTTATTGTATTTTAGAAAGCCGTGCGAAGTCAAATATATGATGTTTAGTATTTTCTTAATGCTAGATATTTTATAAAATACATGAGATTGTTTAATTTCCAAACCGATATTTGAAATTCATCCAATTTTCATGATTTTCTCTTTAAAAAAAGAAAAATATATAAAATTATTTATGTATTTTATTTTTTGTCTTATGAAAAATTATATCTGTAATTAAATTTTTTTATATATTTAATTTAAAATAAAATTTTACTCTTCGAATCACATACTTTTTTTAAATATTTAATTTTCACGTAGCTTTTATGATCTTCTATTGTTTAAATACTAAATTTTATATAATTACATTTTCAATAATTATTATCGGTAATTTTATCAATGCATTCACATGATACCAAAAATACAAAGCTATTATTAATTTATATTTAAACTACTGTTAGTCCCTCTCATTAAAACATTCATGTTTCATTAATTCTACATGCGTATAAGAGCCGTTTTGAGAAATTCTCTTAAATTTAATACATACATGACTTCACTCACCTTAATTTTAAGATCCAGTTTACAATCAAATTATATCATGGCTTGGAAAATCTCCTAAAGTGTTGCATGGCACCTCTTTATTATGGTGCTGGATATAAAACGGTGCCACAAGTATTTTTATGCTCTAGACTACTAAAATTCATTGAAGTTAATAAACATAAACGCCATATCTTGATGGTATCTGGTATTTGAAAGAGGGCTATAAAATGATCATTGGGTATTAAATTACGAGAATATTTTGAGCTCAGATAAAATGATTCGATTTCATTATCTTCTTGTTTTAACATGTTGTGGCAAAGGCAGCATACATTCAATAGGAAATCATGGCTTTTCACATAAAGTCAGTATGACTAATATATTGCGATATGAGTACATTTTTAGCTCTCTTGGAATACTAAGAATAAATAATTTTTTTTCTTTTTTTCTGGATAAATAGGAAGGTGAACATATTTGCCTTATTGCTTCTGAAAAAAAATACAAATCTGTGTGTGTGTGTGTATGTGAGTGTGAATGTGCGCGTGCGTGCATGTGTGTGAATGTGCGTGTGCGCATATGAATTTGTTTGTTTTTGTGTGTGAGTGCGTGTGTGTTTGTGTGTTTTGTTTGTTATTGTGTGCATTTGTGTGCGTGTGTGTGTTTGTGTGTGTGTGTGTTGATTTGGTAGAACTTCACATTCCAGGTGGCTTGTTACAGAATTACTAAATGCCTCGTAATTGTATTTTGGAGGATGAAAATACGCCCCTCAAATAAAGTTTTGGGAATCGTAATAAAAATTAAAAACCTAACACTTTGTCATGATATTAATTACGTCACCGTGTAATATCTTCCACAATATTGTCAGCATTATAAAAGTATTTTTCTGCAATATATTACTTTATTTCTGTGAAACTCAAAGCATTTATATTCACCCGATATTTCGTATCATGATTTCCTTGTTGCTAAAGGGAAAAGAAGAAAATATTCATTATCTTAAGTTCAGAAATCAAAAAGTGAAATTACAATGAAGGTAACATTCGTCTTAAGGATGCATATCTCTAAAAGACACAATTCGAAACTCTCTGTAATGTCAACGGACTAACTCAATTTCGAATGTTTATGTATGCAATAAATAGGACAGATTACGTCTATTAAAATAACATAAATATTTTGGAAGTAAAATGGATTTTCAAATTACTTTGTTAAAATCTGACGAACAGCAAATTATACATAAGTGTTGTTCTTGGATTTAAAATTAGTTGACATTCAAGACGAATTAAATGATCTCCCAAAGAAGCTTTTAAGTATATTGGTTAACTCACATTAAATTTAATATTTACTTTCTTAATCAATTGAATTTAAATTTCTTTCTAAGGCCACTTTGAAACAAATTAAATTTATTTATTAGTAGCAGTTTTCTCTTATTATTATTTATTATATTTTGTTAATTTATTTATTTTCAATCAAGTCATATTAAAAATTATTTAATATAACTTTTTAATTTATTATAATATTATTCTTATTTAATCAAGTTATATAAAATTATCAAGTTATTTGTCCTAATTTTTCTGCTGAATCCTGCATATATATGGATAAAATAAAATGGCAATGTAAATTTTGTGCTAAATTATTTTTTATTATTTCATGATATTTGATATCAATTATTTGTTTTTTTTAAGTAAGATAGTATTTAAGTTTTCTTTATGATAAGATTTCAATTTATTACATGTCATTGAATTTTCTTTGTGTCTTTTTTTTATTCCTATTTTTTATCCAAATAATTTGATTTAAAATAATATTTAATTAGATTTCCATTATTAAACTTTATTAAAATAAGGTTTAATAATGGAACACATAACATCTCCATAAGAATTTTCTTTTCTTTTTGAATAGTTGCATTGACAGCTATGAAATAGGGAAATAAAAGTACTGTTTTCTTTGTTTTCAGTTTCTTGCGGTTTTCAACGAAAAATCTTTTCCGCTTCTTCTTTGTTATTAGGGCGTTAGAAAACATCCACTAACATTCGTTATCTTCAGAAGCAGAAACATTCTCATTTTATGGATGAAAACCTTCCAAATAGCTTATGTAAGAATTAAGTGACGTCATTTCTCATGATGGATGAAAATAATTCGTAGTCTTTCTCTTTATCGATGGTAGAAATTTTCCTAACATAGATATAAAACCTAAATGGTAAATTCCTATTTATTTGAAGTGATTATAAAGCTGTTTATCATCAATACTTTACTGTATTAATATATCGAAACACGTTGTTCCAAAAATGAAAAAGTCCTTTGATTAATTATTATGAATTAGAAAATAATACTGCTGAGAAGAATGAAGCATTGTTCGTGTTTAACAGGGCAATATTACTTAGAAATAAAATAAATCAGTGGTTGAATAATCTATGGTTTTGTATTATTTTGCTATTATATTTGATAAATTTCTTGCTATTATTTATAGGAAAGCAATATGAATTATAATGGATCAAATTATGTGAGCGTCTTTTTTTAATACTAAATAAATACTGTTAATACTCTTTATAAAGACTATACAGTGCGTCAGAAAATATCCGGGCATTTAATCTAGGAAAGTTAATTCAAGCAAAATACGGCATTTAATTTGAAAACAAGTCTTCTTAAAAATATGTAAACTTCCATCCAAAAGCATGTTTACATAAGTGGACATACACTTATTTATATTTACATATTCTTCCACTTACCCGATTGCAATTACTATTTTGATATCTTTTAAATGATTTTGGATAAGGACAAATCAACAGACATAAAAATTTAGACAAATCTAATTGAAATAACCGGAAATAATCAAGTAAAATATTTAGGAGATATTTCATTAGACGTAAACGTAGCAAATGGGTCACTTTTTTAATATTTTCTCCAATCAAATTTTTAAAGTAGCCTTTAATGAAACAATTTTACTATAAGAATTATTAATGTATTTTTTCTTAATGTTCACTTTTTGGAATGATGGAATATGAATTAATAAACGAATGCCGGGTGTTTTTAGCTTTTTATAAAAGGCTCTTTATAATAGTTTAATGAATAATACTTTAACCTTTCCACTACTTTCTTGGCCCATAATTGAGCAGGTTTGGGAATCAGTTTCTGTTTCAAAAGACGCGTTCAGAATAAAAAGCAAGTTATCATTAAAGAAGCCTTCGTTTTGTATTTTAAATTTATCTTTTAAAAAGAAATCAGCTTCAAAATGGTCCAATATAAATAATTGCATAGCCTTGATGGACCGCATTAACAGTGAAAGGTTTAAAAATATACTCATTTAATACACTGGAATATCATGAATACTTTTAGCAATTAATATTATTAAAACAAATTTAATATAAAGATTTTTGGAGATAAATGGCATTAAAAAAAATTACATTCCATTTTAACTCAAAGCTGCAATCAACTCAATAAATTTTGTTTTTGCATGTGCAAATTTCCCCAGAATAAAATTTTAAACATACTTAAGAACTGATTTTATATATTTATATTTTTTTATGAGAACGGGTATTAAATAAAAATAGACAATTTCTCGAAATATTTTTAAAATTCAGTTTCAATAAAAATTATTCTGTCAGAGTCCATCGACACTGCACTATTCAAACTAGGAGTTCCGCTTTCTTGATTTTATTTAGTAATGTTTTACTCATTCCTACATTTAACATTATACCAATCCGTACTTAGTACAGAATTTGAATTTTGTGCTTTTTTCATAAACCAAATATTTCACAAATCACTTTTAATACTAATTTAGGATGCAGTATCCGAAATGATACTATTTGACCGATATAAAGTTTTATTTGAAATATAAGAGGTATAAAATCTACTACATGTATTGAGGGTTTCCTTCTCCTTCACATTTATATATTTATTTGAAAGATAGAAAATGTATAAACCCAAGGGCACCAGGAAAAGTATAATTTATTTTTAATTTTATTTAAGATTTTTTTTTTAAAATTCTTTCCAGGGAATCCGTTTGAAAAGTTTAGCTACTTCGCAAAGGTAAGCGATATTTAAGATGCCTTTAAAGCTTTCGTTTTTTGTTATACAGGGAGATTATAGTTAAAGTTTGAGTTTCAAAACGCTATAAAACAAGATTCACTGATGAGAATGACGTCAAATTTGAATGGCATGTTATTGATGAAGGCGGAAAGCGTATGGCAGAAGAAAAAATTTAGTTTCAAATTTTAGCAACAGATGGCGATGTAAACGGCAGAAGATGTAAATTAAAATTCCTGTCATGTGCACGACACATTTCAGTGTTATAAAACCGCCAAGTACAAGGTTGTTCCTCATTTCGCGTCTCATACGTTCGCCGTGAGTGTCTCACTGCAGGACAGCGCTCTGCTGGATAAGCTGTATTACAAGAACTATGATTGTGCAAGAGTAGCTCTGCAAAAGTTCATGACACTGAAGGGTATAAAAGAAGGCATTGGTCCAATGAGTGTCGTGGGTCTGAAGAAAATTTTTGTTTCTTCGACAGGTTTGTTTGATGGGCAATCTGGTAGAGAGAGAAAACGAGTGCATTCGACGGTAGTTGAAGAAATGACCACAGCATTAGAGGAGGGGTTGGCCGGTGGTGTGCAACCGTGCAGTGCACGAGGAATTGCCCGAACATTGGACAGGCCAACGAGTACGGTGTTGAAAATTGTACGAAACATCCTGCAATGCTATCCGTACTAAATTGGCCATGTGCAGGAGTTGCTCCCGCCTGACCTGCCAGCAAGTTAGACGTTTGCGTTAGATTTTCTTGCTCGCATGGAAGTGGACTATGAATGGCCGTGGAAAATTGTGTGGACAGATGAACAGGGTACGTCAATACCCAGAAATGTCGAATATGGGCAACAGAAAATCCACTGGCAGCGCACCCCGTACCACTTCATCCTGAAAAGGTCACTGTGTGGTGTGGCTTTACGGTGTCATTCATCCTACAGGCATATTTTTTCGAGCAGACGGGTGCTTTCAGTCCTGTTACCGCTACAGTCACTGGTCATCGCTATGCTTATCCTTTGCGCAACCACGTCATTCCAGGTCTGCAACAGCGAAGATGTGTGGATGGAATCATTTTTATGCAAGATGGCGGTCTTCCGCCCATTGCACATCCCATGAAGCAGCTGATGAGGTGCCATTTCGGAAATGCTCGAATTATCAGCGGTCATTTCTCTACAGCCTGGCCGTCCCGATCACCTGATCTTACTCCGCGTGACTTCTGGCTGTGGATTATCTGAAAAATGATGTGTTCCGTACTCCAATTAAAAATTTAGTGGTATTAAAGGGATGCATTTCGCAACACATTCTGAACATCACCCCGGAGACACTGCGATCCGTTGTGGAATGTGCTGTTTGTCGCTTTTAACTTGTTGCACACAACGGTGGATACCATAGTGATCATGTTTTGCGCCAGTCTCTCGATATTTCCGAACTTCTTTGATGAATGGTTCTAATGCGATATGTCATCGCAAAACTCTTGAAACTGATTTGTCCCTTTCAATCCGATGTGTACAGTCATGTAAATAAAACTACTCTATAATTTTAATTTGTCAATGCGTTTTAATGTGTAATTTTCACCTTAGCCGTTGTTTTACGAATCATTTTTCATTTCTCGTGATTCTGCTGCTCACAGCGCCATCTGTCTTCTTTCATCGATTAGCGTGGATATTTATGTGTGTTTCTATTCAAAAAAGTTTCAACTTTTGAATTTAAAGTTTAATAAAAAAAGATATAAAATATGCATTCAAATATTTAAAAATGAATAACGTGTGCCCTCTTTGCTGAATATTTAAATTCAAAAATGGATTATTGCCAAATATGTATTATATCTTGAAACGCATTAAATAAATAGGGACTCTCATTTAACATTAAGAATTAATAATTTCGTTTTTTATAAATCATCAATCACTTACTGAAAAATTAAAGAAAACTATGCATTTCATCTATATCTGTTTGAGAATTGAAATTTATATTCGAATATATAATCGATTTGGATGATGTAGTTTGAAAAAGTCTAATTTTTAGGAATTAAACTTTGAATACGAGCAATTATATGAAAAAAATTTCATATTATGATCGTGAGCATATATCTAAAGAGAAAGGCATTTACAATTTTACTGTACGATAATTATCTTAGAAGTAACAAGCTGTATTTGGACAGATTTTTGAGAAATTTTACTAATTTTTCATAGAAGTATACATATAAAAAAACTGATTTTTAATTTCTCATGAAGAGTTCATCTCAATACTCAATTGCATTTCGAAAAATATACAATTTTCAATAATTTTAATCGAATTTCGAATAACAATGTCAGTGAATTTTTTCTTACATGCACAATCGGGTATATATTCATAAGATCGTTGAAAAATAATCAAACAATATAAATATATCACTCTAAAAATCTATATACGTTTTTAATGAATAGAAAAGGTGAATATTTACGATAATTGTTATAAAGGTAATTATTTTTACACCTATTTCTATATCAATTGTATATATCAGTTTCATTGTCAAAACTCAGAATGAAGGATGTTGTTTTGTGAATAGTTATTAGGTAATTTGTATAGTAATTTTACAATTCCTTTACATGAAATCAACACTTTTACTTCAGAGGTAATTACAGAATATTTATTGTTCTAAAATTTCATTCAATATTTTCAAATTCTGCTCATTCTTTTCATAAAATATAATTAATGAACCAAAGAAGCATTAAGGAATAATTATTATTATAAAATAAACAGCGCGTGACAATAATCCTTGAGAAATGTTTGAAACTAATGTTTGAATTAATTAATTTATTCGAAATTATATTTACAAAGTGGAGCATATCATATTTAACAGTTTATCATTTGGATCATCAATTGGAATAACATTAAGAAATAAAAATATAATGAACGGGCAGTAAAGAATATATATATATATATATATATATATATATATATATATAAAAGTGAATAAATTTAAATAATGCTTAACCCATAACTGGGGAGGTGAAATTTTAGGACTTAACTGGGGATTTGCGGTCTACGAGACGTCATTTCATTTACGCTCAAATTAAATTTTCTAATGAAGTAATAGTATGAAAAAAATGCCAATATATTTTGCAGAAATTTTTCTTGATATATAGATATGTTTTAGAAATTTTTCAAAATATAGTATCATTGAAAAAAGTAAATGCGTTGGAACATACATTTTTTTCTCAAATGACATGTTACAATAAACGATATTCTTGAAAAAGCATATTACTTTTCATTTTTTAAATCGTATTTATTTTTACAGTATATGAAAGTATATAGAAGACAATATAATGTAAAATTCAACCATTATATGAGAAATAAAAAAAAAATAACAATGAGTAAAATTGGCCCTTTTTTTATCGACTTGTGTGACTTTCATAGCACGATTTTCTAAGGCATTTTAAACATACATGTTAAGAACTATTATAAAAATCAACCTATAAATTCTGTATATATATATATATAATTATATTTGAACATATATATCAAAATGAGTTGAATGCGAACTTTCATCGAAAACCTCTTTTGTACAATTATCCTTATCACTAAAATCACTTATAGGATCACTCATAGGATCAGTAAACTGGATGATATTTCGGGGCCCAAGTTGTAGCGCCACCTGCTAAGCCTTGTTTATCACTGGGACACTAACAGGGAGATGCGGTCTTAGAGACCACGCTCGAAGAAATAACTGAATTATTTTAAAAAGCATCTGCTGAAATCGGGTGAAAAAGGGCACCTGTATTGAAGATCACAAAACAGGAAGCTACAGGGTCAATCCATTCCATTGAGCTAAAAATAGAATAGGGGTGACAGAAAATCCATCGCTAGCGGTCTCACAGACCACACGTCTCCAGTAAAGGGTTAAAATTAGGTAAACCATTATCAATACATAATATTAGAATTTGAAATTTTTATTAATCTGCCATGTCCAATTAAAAAAAAAACTTAATAAAGAATACTTATATGAAAATGATGTATGTAATGTGAAAATAATAAACATAAATATCGTGATTTATCGCAGATTTAGAAACAGTTTTTGAAGTTTCCTATATACAAGTATTAAATATCGAGAAGAACTAATATTTATTGTTGTACAATAAGTGCTGTGTATCGTAAAAAAGCTGCAATTGCAACTTTTAAAATTTTATTTTGATTCTTATCTCAGTTTTTTTATTTTATTTTTTACTATTTCTATAATATATTGCCGCATATCGATTAATTCTTTCTCCTTTGATGCACTTTTTTTTATTCTTTAATTTCATAAATTGATAATTTTTATTTATAATTTACTTTCAGGTACAATTTTTATGCATTAAATTCATGCATTACATTTCGTACTCCAGTTGGCATAGTTACGTACTTGGATTCTTCAAAGAGATTTATCACTCCTTTATGTGATAATTTTCTCAACTCTTTTTATGGGTAAAATAAATAATTTGTTTTCGGTTAATAAAGTACAAATAAAATGTTATGTTGTGAGTTTTTTTGTGAAGCGCAAGTTTATTAAATTCCCAAAAGATTATACAAACCATATATATAATTTTTTTAAAGCTTGAACAATGCAGTGTAATTTTATTTTATTTTATCTTAATTTTATTTATTTTCATTTGATTTTTCTAGCTATCCAAATTCTGATAGATAATGCGCGATTTAACTATAATTTTTTACGGCCCTATATTTTAAGATGTTCTCCTTTTACAATACCCAGACGCACCAATGCCATTCTACAATCTGAAGACATAACTGAATGTTTTAATATTAATACTTTGCTAAGATACCCAGATACAGTAAACGGAACCCAAATATATTTTTAACGTAATTCGAAGATCTTGTATTTTAAATAATTTGTAGTGTTTTCGGTGATAGTGCTAATTATTGGAATTTATTTTAAAAATTTAGTTTTTTTTTGTCGGGACACTTTACTGTTTATTACATGCTGTACATTTTTGAAAAATGTATTTAATTGTTTACTGATTATCTTTAAGAAATTTATAATATAAACGTCAAATCTTTAATAAAAGATTTAATAAAGCATGATTATTCTCTAACATAAATATCATGATTCAATTAAAGTAAAACTTTTTATAATTTACTTGTAATTTGATACAATATGCATATATTAAGAATGTCTTGTTTGTCTTTCTTTTTACTTCTAATACAGTATAATCAATAATAATTTTTTTTAATTAAAAACTTTTAATAGCTACTTTATATTTGCGAATATTACAATTTCGATAATAATACTTTGAAAAGTAATTTCTTTCTTTCTGAAAGATCTATATTAGCTATACCATCATATAGCTTTTGTTTGTGTGAAATTATCAACAAACATCAGCATTTTCTATTAAAAATTAATATTATTCGTATAGAAATATTTATATTAAAAAATTTATTTTGCTGAAATAGCAATTGGCTGTCGATCTCTTACAAAATATGAACAAAATCAAGAGATTTATTCCATAAATCCCAAGCCCACTTTATTTTTTTAAAAGTATGTTGAAACCCGGTCCCTCACAGCTCAGAAGTGCCAACATTGAATACAAAAACTGTTGGTCGAATTATATGAAAGAAGTCATGGATTCTATTTGTTGTTTTTCTCTTCTTTTCAGAAATATTTGTTATTTCAAAATTTTTTTGTTTAAATTTTTGTTTTGATTTCGCTAAATTACGTTTTTCTTCATTCAATTTCTACTATTAGCTCACACTCTCCTTTATATATATATATATATATATATATGAAAGTATTAGAATCAAGTTAATGGGAAAAACAAAAATCAAATAAAAATTAAACAAAAAAATATTATTAAAAAAATATTAAAACAAGAATCCGGCCTGAAGACTTTTTCAAGGGTCACCCTCAGGCAGGGATTCAAATAAAGGGATTTTTTCTGTGAGGACATACAGACATAAGTCTAATAATGATTCCTCGTGACCCGAAAATCCCCTGAAATTACGCTCAAGAGATATACCATTTTAACAGAAAGGAAATACAAAATAACAAATTAGAAAAAAAATAAGCACAAAGTAAAAATACAATAAAAACAATAACAATAAAAACAAAAACAGCATTAAAATTAAAATTAAAAACGAAAAGGCCAGAACATACCATATATATATATATATATATATATATATATATATGACACTTGATGTTAATACAGTTTTTTTCAAATATTAATTAATAAATTAAATTTGTCCTGTAATTTCTATTTGGTCGCCAAAGTCATCAAATTCGTCGCCAGGTCTTCAAATTGTCGCCAAGTTTTCACCAAATTCTATTTTGCCACTTAATATTGTATTTTTGTCATATGTATATCCATATTTATATTAATTGTAATTATTTAATAAAAAGTAACTAAAAGATTTTTTTTGTTAACCTAAATAAGAATTGTCTGAATTTTTTTTATATATATTACTTGTTTAAAGTTAACGTACGAATTTTATTGCATTAATCGGCAATTAATATTTTATTAAATTAATTTGAATCCTTTATTGTATATTGAAAAATAAGTTATTACAATCATTTATTAACAAAGATAAATGTATTTTGCAAAATTTAAAAATTTACTATGCTTGTCTTTGAATTTCCTTCAATTTAAAAAAAAGAGAAATAAATATCAAGTTGCAATAATTCTATTAACTATACAAAAATATCAATAGTTCTATTAACTATTATGTTAATAATAACAGCCAATAGTTAGTCCAAAATATAGTTTACCGAAATTATTCTAAAGGACAGTGAGTTTTAACATTATTCTAAAATGAAACGAAAGTAATTTTTTCCTGAAATATGCCACCTGGAAATAAGTGCTTAAATATTGTAACAACGACAAATAATATTTAAATAATGATATAAAAAATAAAAACAACTATGCATCATTAAGAAAGCGTGATGAATGACATTATAACATATTAGATCACAAAAAAAATTTCGAAACATAAATTTTTGTTTTAAAATGCATGCGGGATATTTTTCTTTGTCCAATGTAAAGATACAATTTACAAATAAATAAATAAAAAAGATTCATGTTGTTTTGCTGGAAAAAATAAATATTTAATGGAACATTCGAAGAAATTTTATGATTATGCATTTATTTATTATGTTAAATCGGAAAATGTTTCAATGTAGATTTCTCGTTGCAATAAAAGTTTTAAAGCATTAGGAATTCAGTTCCCATCTTCACTTCGTTATGTTAAAGAAAAAATTTAATTGCCTGGAGAAAAAAGTTTTGAGTAAAAGGGAATTCGGTTATTTAGAGTCAGGCATACATTTATTTTTGTTTTCCAAATAGATTGTTCGGGAAAATAACAGTATCCCAGAAACTGTTGAAATGGTGTATTGCTTGTGGCAAAGCGTTTCACTTTTTTTATTGCTCATAACTTTTATCCTAGTTTTTAAAAAAAGGTAATTGAATTGATATTCTTATTTAAAAGGATTGATAATGGAACAATAATATAATACGTATACGATAATAAATTAATTTCATACAGCGGCTATTAATGATATTTGGTTCACCTGAATAAATAATTTCCATTAAAAAAGTAAATTTTCAATTTTTTTTTATAGAATTTCGTAACTATGACTTCCTTAGTAAAATAATTTTAAACTTTCAAAGTTTGATAGTCATATAGCTCATACTTTTTTAGAAGCCTTATACTGTTCTATTCAATGTTCTATGTAATTTCCAAATTTTTTCATGCACGTATAATTTGCTCGGACAGGTTGAATTTTACAATATTATAAGAATTCGTATTGTGAAAAATTACTCTTAAAATATTATTTAGATATTAATTAGAAAATGAAAATTAAATTATGGCTCAAAATAATAGATATCATTAAAAAGATAATTTTTCAAAATTCAAGACTATGTAAAAATTATTTTTGTATTATAAGAAGAAAATTATTTTTGTATTTTAATGCGGATAAAGGCCAACATTTTGTTTAATTAATTGAAATTTTTAACAAAATTTCAAAGCTATAAATACAAGGCACACATTCCCATTTTCTAATGTATGAATATGCCAAGTTTAAGAATCTCAAGGTCACATGGTCTAGGTCACCTGCAAAGCGCCAACAGAATAAATTAATTAGAAATATAAAGATTAGAAATTAAAATTAGATTATTAAACACAATTAGAAAAATAAAGATAAAAAATAAAGATCTCTAATGCGAAGTACATTACAGGCATATTCGATACACCTAATTTTTTATTTGAACAAGTTTCTTCAAATATTTCAATTGGATAAAGGAGTTACGCTTTGTTTCTTTTTAATAAAATGTTACTAAAAAAATTGATATTAGTATATTTTATTTATAATATATTGTAACTTTTTTATAGCCATAAATAAAATGGGGCGGTATTCATGTTTTCTCCTATAAAATAATTTAAAAACTGTTTATTTTTTTAAAATTTGATTCCAACACATGACTGATTAAATATAATTTTGAATTAAGTATATTAAAAATAGCTAAAAAAATCCTAATTTTCAATTGTTTCAGTGGTTAAACTGGTGTCTTAATTTTTCTGAATTGAAACTTTTGCATGCTTTAGAAAATAGAACATAGCATCAATATTCACTCAGAGCAATTTTGTTTGCATAAATATCCCTAACTAAAAATGAAACTTCGTATAGACAAATTTTAGAACCTACTAGAGATGAAAATCTCTCAAGAAATTTTATTAACACTGCCTGGCAAGATTTCGCTATAATTATATTAGAAATTCTATTCCTCTTTTTTGAACACTTTCTGTGTTGGTAGAAATATCCATGTTTTTTTTTGTTTTATTTTTTGTCTAGAGAACTTGCATGCATTTTTATTTAAAGATATTCTGTTCTTTTAATGAAACGATGGTTTTTGTAGTATTTATAACACGTCTTTTGGTATACTTAATTAACTGAAATGAATTGAAACTCATGCACATTCTTGAAAATAGAATAAATTACCAATATTCATTTTCAGAGAAATTTCTGTCTCGGAAACTAGCCTTACCTAAAGTAAAATTTGTGTGGCAAATTTATTAACCTACTAGAGTTGTAAATATCAACGGCAATTCTATTATTTCTATTTGACAAGTTTTCACTATAATTATATCAGAAACTCTTCGCCTCAGTTCTTTTATACACTCTACATGACAATGGAAATTTACATGCATTTTCTCTTCTGAGAATTATCTAGCATATTCTTTTAAGAATATTGCTTTCATTCCATAAAATCAAAATTGCTTCTAATATTTATAATAGCGCATCTTTCAGAAGACAAGTAATAAATTTAAAAATAGAATTCATTTATTGTATTTCACAACTGAAAATGATTTACTTTTAATATATACAGTGTAGGTTCCTTAGCTAAATCATGAACTTTGCCGAAGTCACGATGACCTGGTTGTAAGGTTTAGGCTTCGGAACCCGTAGGTTTCAACTTCGATGCCCGATTTCACTGAAGAATCGTCATGTAAACGTGCTTGATGCACGCTAAATCCGTCGAGGCCAAACGTAATCCCGCTGGTGAGGTATGGATGCTTGGAGAGTGGGTGCCAACTCAGGTGTCGTCCTCGTCATATCAACGTGGTTCAAAATTACGAGGTCCATTTCAAAATAGCCCCTAGGGTACCTTTAAGACGAGACGTTAATATAATTAAAGAAAACAAACATGAGGTTTGTCCATTAAAAATTCAAAACATCGCATAAATTCTTTCCATATAAAACAACCATTCATTCTCTATTCTGTCGTAATACGTTAAATAACTGTCTAAAGTTTTAATGAATTTAAAAATATGTTGTTTTTATTGATTCAGAAATGCAACGAACTTTCTTTTAGTATAATGTATAATTTCCGAGATGGAAATGAAGGAAAATTTTAAGAATTAAATAAAAGTACATAATCGTAATTGACGTTCAAAGTAAAGTTTTTATTAAAAAATTTTATTGCAAAAAGATGTTGAAATTTTACGAAGTAACAAAAATAAATTTTGAGTTGTTATACATGCAACAGATTATTTATTAAGAATGCATCTACACGTATTAAAAAGAAACATCTTTCATCTATTGAAAATTTTGATGCAATGATTGATTGGTGAAAATTATTAACATGGTAGATACTTACAAAATATATCAATTTTGAATATTTATAACTTGGGAAAATTAATTTTCTTTCAATTGTTTTTGAATTTGGAAGAATTCTTTTTTTAAAAAAAATGCTTTTTTAACATAATTTTTTTATACGTCTCAAGAAATGAAAAAGTAAAATAGAATACTTTTTACAGTGTTCAGTTTGCTATTGAGGGTCTTATATTCACTTTCCCCCATTCAAATCTAATTGGTAACAGCTCTGAGAATTAGTTATTAATCTTCAAATAAAATATTAACGTTTTATTTCTAACTTAACCCCAGGGAGTATTTCAGATAGTGAAATCAATAACTTAATGTATATTGTTAGTTCTCGCCTCTCTGTTGGGTATAGAAATGGTTTGGGGTGCACCACTTACATATAAAGGAAGTAACGTCCAAGGGGAGGACAAGGGGTATTGTTCAGTTGTCGGTGATGGTCTTTAGGACTTAACCATAATCCCCGCCAATGCTGTCGCGGTGTTCGATCATTCAGGTATTTCCGCTTGCTTTCGGCCGGTTCAGAATAATTATTTTATTTCTATCATTCATTTATTCCTCTAATTTTTTTTTCTCCCATAATTCAATAAACATATTGAATCTTTTATGCATTTATTGCCCCTATGCTACATCGTGTTTTCAGTGAAGCTATATAGATGAAAGCATATGCTCAGTTCATTATTGTTATTTATTGGTAGTCAAATAAATGGCTAAATATTGTTACATTTCTTTATGTAAGATGTCTACAATATAGACAAGGAATTTAAAAAACGCAAAAAAAAAAAAAAAAATCCGAAATTTCACTTGATTTCTGATTAATTAAAATTCTAACTAGAAATTCAAAAAAATCGTTCTGAGGTGCAAATTCCGACTTCCTAAGTGTACATATGCCAAATTTGATAGCTCCAGATCAAATGCTCTGGCTTGTATAGAGCTAACACACACACAATCATACACACATTGAGCTTTATTATAAGTATATAGATATTGATAAAAATGCAAACCATTATCACACATGCGTTTGCCTATATTTAAGGGATTTTTTTAAAAAGATTTTGTTTTTAAGAACACATAAACTATCGTATCTATACTAAAATTCAGCACAACATAAAAATTATAAAAGGCTTAATTTTATAATTATTAGACATTTATTGACATCATTTTCTGTATTTTCAAATTATTGTTTCACATCTATGTCCTTAAAATAAATTTGGTATTTGGTCACTGGAAGAATAATTCACAATATAAAGCTGTCCATCTTCTATAAAAATGTATATACATTTATACATTATATATATATGCAATTATACAATTCATATACATTTATACATTGTATGTATATGCAATTATACAATTCATATACATTTATACATTGTATGTATATGCAATTATACAATTCACACACATTTATACATTAATTGAAGATTATTTTTTTTTCCTTATTTAATGCAAGATTTTATTTTAAGTAGTGAAAGTTTCTTAGAAGAAAATTATTGAGAGATTCCCGCAAAAAAGATTGTATTGTAGACTTCTGGAATGGAAAATACTCACTTAAAAATGCAAACATAAATATTTTTTCCTTTACTTTCTTTATTTGTAAGATTTGATGAAATGTAAAATTTTCTAATGAATGGAGTTACAAAAAGAAAAGAATGAAATATGTGTTGAAACAAGTTTTATTTCAATTGCAACGATTTCTAAAATATTATTTTAATAGAATAAAAAGTATTATTATGCTCTTTAGTAAAATAATAAAAGCTCGTTCTGGTACCTGCATTTTAACTGAAATTGCGAAATTTAAAGAATTTCTCTCTGAGTTTTCAAATTGTTTGATTTTACTTATCGATTACTTTCATTTTAAATTTTTATTTCATTTCTTGTACTTTCATTTCAAACTTTTGCTCTTGAGAAGAGTAATAAGCATTTTAACAGAATTTCTGAAGCAGAAATATTTTTGCTCAAAAAATGATAATATTTATGAAGAATATTTAAAAATAAATATTTATTTGTAAATAGGGACGGACATTTTTTAATTACATATCTCCGAAAACGAAGAATTTCTAAAGAAGAGTGAACGTCTTAATACCGAATAACCGCTTATTTTTTATGTACATTTAAGTTCAAAAATTTATGCATTATATCAATAGGAAGTTTGCACTTTTTAAAACAAGGAACTCGTTTACAGAATTTGTATTTTAAATAGAATTTCAAAAATGCATGTCATTAAAGTTTGGAATTTGATGTGACGCTCTTACTGTGAAATATTTTCATCAGCAGCTTCCAAAATGTTTGATTTATTTGTTCATTTTTTAAATCAATTTTATATTGAAAATCGATGGCAGAAATAAAACTTGCAATTTTAAATTATCCTAAGCAAATTTAAAAAAATAAAAAAAGAGAAAAAATGTTTGATATTAATTATAATATTATTCCCCCAGCTTGAATTATAATATTATTCCTTTCCTTCATATTAGGCAGACCACGTTTTATATATGTAGAAAGTTTGAAATAAAGTTTTAAAACATAAACTAGAATCAGTAATAAGTTGCAGTAGCTATTCTGGTTTATTCCAGATGCCTGGCTACTTACCAAATCTGAAAAACTGAAATTTTGTAGAAGTCCCATTTCATTGTTGCCGAATGTCATAAAACTAAATTTTGTGGTTAAAAAAAGTTGTTGGTTACATTTTAGTGCATCTATAAAAGAAGAAACTTTTGTTGACCAGATTCTAGTTTAGCTGCACTGAGAAATACAATACCATAACAAAAGCAAAAGCTGATGCTTAACTTCTTCAGATTTTTTTGTGCCAAAAAGAATTAAAGTTTCACCAAAACAAGCAGATTTATAACATGCAGACAGATCAATAAAATTGATGGAGCTGTATTGATACAGCTGTAAATTAAAATTGCGAAAAAAACCTAATGATTTCCAGTAGAAGGAAATGTGATTGATATAAATTTAACGTTTATAATTAAATTTGATTTTCTTAGAAAAAGAAATTCAACAAAAATATTTTCATTTATGGGTAGTCTTTTAATTTAAAAATTTAATCATGACTTGCATTTGACAATTCAAATCAGAATCTTTCATCTAGGGATATGCATTTCTTGCTGCTAGGCTGAAAGCAGTTTTATTATTAATTATTATTTTAATTAATATATGATATTCTAATTGTTACAAGCACTTATATAAGCTAAAAAACATGACAGAGGTTAAAACTAAACAAACTAGGAAGAAGAACATTCTAATCAGAAATATTTTAATTAGAATTCCCAAAATAATTCTATCCTTTTCTCAGAGTAATTAAAATGAATGTACATTATTTTGTCATCTTATAAACATTCCAAATGAACTTAATTCTGAGAATCACTTTGTATCCTTTTCATCTAAGGCAATTTCACAATATTCCAATATTCTGTGATTTGTTTTAAGTTGAATTTTATAAATTTTGTTGAATATTTTCGAAAGAAATATTTGTAATATTAGACTGATACTATATCGAAAATGTTTGATAAAACAGAGCTCAGAAGTTGATAAAAACGAGATACTGTTTTATAACACTGCTTTTAGGTATTTTACGGATATCTTTAGTATTAACTATATTTCGATATTTTTACTTCCATCTAAGTACGTATGAATGTGGTTTAAAATTCAATTTTTGTTTCTTCGTCGATATTTCCAGATAATTATAATATCGCCTTTTATAAATAAGCAATAGATTCTTAAGATGAATTTCGATAATATTAAAAAAGTATCAGAAAGATTGTTTTTATTAGTATTGATAAAAACTGCATATAGTACTTCACATAACGGGTAATTGAAGTCAACAAAAGAACTGATAAAAAATATGATTCGACAAGAAATGCTGATAGGTATATGATTATGTTTGGAATACATCTTTTGAAAAAAATGCTCTAAAATCTTATATATATAAATCTCGTGTCACGGTGTTTGTGCTCGTACTCTTCCGAAACGGCTCGACCGATTTTTATGAAATGTTCTATGTGTATTTCGTAGGTATGAGAATAGGGTTTAAAGTATATTTCATAACGCTAGGTCATTAGGGTGTCTCTACCCACGTTCAACGTATGCTGATAAGATCAACGCTTGCTTGAAATCATTGCCACTGTGGCGTAATATTGAAAAAGTCCAGCTAAAAATGAAGATGAGCGTCCAAATACTACAAGATAAATCTGCTGACACATTCTCGGATCAATTGTTAGAAAGAAAAAGAAAAAAAGTTGGAAAAGTGGCTGCCTATGAAAATACTGGATGCATAAAATTGCCCACTAATTTCTGCACTGTCGTTGATTCGCAAAATGACCGCATATTTCCCGATGTATGCACACAATGCATAAATCATGCGTGGCTGTCAGAAAGAGCCATTTTGGCAGCAAAAAATGTGGACGGTGACGATTTAGACTTTAAGATACAGCAGTCGTTGCCAGGCGACTTGGTATCATACAAATCGATCGATACAGCTTGCGATGCTAACGAATCTAAATTATCCAACAGAGTTTTTGAACTCACTGGATTTGCCAAATGTGTCACCACACCTTCTAAGACTAAAAGTTGGATCTCCGGTTGTTTTACTACGGAATTTGAACCCACCACGTGCAATGGCACACGATTGGTCATTAATAAATTGATGAAAATCGTTATCCAAGCCATCATTTTAAATGGCAAATTCCAAGCCGAAAATGTTTTTCTGCCACGAATTCCAATGATTCTCATATATATATATATATATATATATATATATATATAGCCGTACCTGCTATGAGTAGTCCTAGAATCATATATATGTACCTTATACCCTATATCACATATATGTATGGCATATAGGGATTGCAATACCGGACCAAAATTTCAATACCGGTATTCGGTATTTTTGAAATCTTAATACCGGGATACCGGTTTTAATACCGGTATTAGAATTTTT
Organism: Argiope bruennichi; assembly: GCF_947563725.1. NCBI lineage: Eukaryota > Metazoa > Arthropoda > Arachnida > Araneae > Araneidae > Argiope > Argiope bruennichi. The sequence continues at coordinate 39,421,036 of NC_079157.1, forward strand.
AGAAAAAGAAAGAAAACACAGGTGTTTTTTTGTTTTATTTGCCAGTTTTGTTAGAGAGTGTAAATATCACAAAAAATAATTTGTTAATTATAAATTATAACAGTATATAATCACAAAAAAGTAAAGAAACATCTTATTTATTTAAATCACAAAAAAAGTGTAAATTTCACTATTCAGTCTGTGGTACTATTACAAATTTTTGAAATGTGATCTTAAAAAACATAATGCATCAATTGTACTGTCATTAAGCCTGAAAAGTAATTTTGTGTCAAATTACCAGCTGTCGAAAACGCACTTTCAGCATACGTTAGCTGGTGGTACTATTAGCAATGCGCGATATATTTTTTTTCAAGTATTTACCTCTAAATCCTTCAACTACAAATAAATCGATTTCTCGTCGGATGGTTTTGGATATAGCTGATTTCTGTATTGTATTTTGGTTCGTTGAAATTTTTTTATTTATCACTAATTCTAATTTTTGTTCAAGAGATAATTCCTTTTCACTATCCACAGTAGTGACATCATAAGCTTCGATAATTGAACCGAATTCTTCTGAATGTGGATAGGTTTGCGGGTAAAAAATTTTAAGAAAATTTATTCTAAACTTTACTCTAACTAATCAGATTTGAATTGGTTATTTTCTTTTCTCTTTTTTCATTTTTAGTGTAGAAAAGTTATTGAATATTTTTTAAATTATAAATACACTAAAAATATCCAATAACTTCTCTACTGACCACATGACAAAAGCAGTGAGGACGTTTTCTTTAACATTTTAACATTTTTAATGCAGATTATTAAAATACAAGCACTCCTTTAGGAGTTCTAACCGACAACTAGTTAATTCCAAAAATCCAATATAATAATGATCTCCTCTGGCGCCACCAGACCGGAAATGAACAGATGCATCATATAAAAAAATAAAAGCAAATAAAAAAAAGGAATTACAGGAAACTACGAAAAAAAAATCAAGTTTGTTCGTTTCCTTGTTGCAACACAATTCTTGATAGGTTAATATTTCATCCTCGTTAGGAATATCTTCTTCAACAATTACATTGTCAATATCACTCTCACTCTTACTCTTTTCAAAGTTGAAATCCGAAGTTTCTATATCCACAGTATTTGGATTCTTCAGTTCTTTATTTTTTTGGTATAATACATCTATTACTCCTAATTGAATTCATGTGCACTGATGATTTGCACCAATCAACTTTCCAACTTTTTTCATAATTGTTGCTCCATCAGTCGTTATGGGTACAATATTTTCTTTCAAGGATAATCCATGTTTCGCTAATTTAGATTTAAGCAATTAATTAAGCCATTAATTAGCTAATTGATTTCACCCATTAGGGAGATATAAAAACAAAAACGTATACTATTTTGCTATGTTCACGATACCTGAACATATAGTGGAGACAATTTTAAAAATTTCTAGTAAATACCGAAAAACCGGTATTTAAACTTGTGAATACCGGTATTACAAAATTGTACAAATGGCTCAAAATACCGGTATTCGGTATCCCGGTATTGCAATCCCTAATGGCATATATGTATATGCACAGAAAATTATTGAACATTACAAGTACGGTAAATTACTTAATATTACAAGTTTTGTAAATTATTGAAATATAGAATATGGTTAACATGTTCGATTTCAATTTTAGTGTTGTATTCTATAATAATGAAGAAATTCTTAAAGTTCCTTGGCCTTATACTCAACAATGCGAAACTATCTACGGAATATGAATTATTCATATTTACAACACAACAGATTAGCAGTGATTCCGGAACGCTTCTATTGGATAATCATCATTAAACAAAGTTATGTTCGCATAATCATCTATATTTCATGATTTCTCTGAAGCTCATTGCAGAAATGCAACATATAACATAATTATTATGAAACATTGTTATAAAATTGACAGCGAGTGTAAAATTCTTTTTTGCTTACAAAATATAAACTACTTGTAATTTATTTATTTTTAATGACAAACAAATTCACTTTTATGGATTATATAAATATTCGAATTGATTGTTCTTTCTTATTTATAAATTACCTTATTTTAAATATTAAGGAAGCTTAAAGATTATGAGGTCATTTTGTAAAGTTCAGCAAATGTATTGACTGTTTATATAAATTTAAAATCAAATTTCATTTGATTTATAAAGGCATTTCATTGTTCATAATTGAACTTATTAATTTTAACTATTATTAAAAGAAAGGAAAATGTTTTATAAGTGAATGTAATTCTATTATTTTGATAGCTATTTTTTACATTGCTAGTTTTATTACTATATGATTTTTTTTTAAATTCTGAAAATAATTTATAGCCTGGGCACATTTAAACAGACAGTTCAGTAGTGGGAAATAGCTGATGATTGCTAAATGACAAAATAATTACATATTACCATTTATCAGTCTCAGTTTGAAATTATGATACTCACTCGTATTATCATATTAGCTAAAAAGTAAAATATGCTATATATATATATATATATGGTAGAAAAATATACAAAAAAAAGTTGAAAATTAAGACTTGCTTTCTCACGAGTAAGTAAGGAAACAACAAACTTATTTGTAGGATATATTTCTTATTAAAGGGTTTATACACAATTCATTAGCCATTTTGTAATAATTAGATGCATAATATTGGTTTTTTTTCATATTACATTTTGTTACGAATTCATAATATTGTTTGCCAGCGCTATTAATCTTCTGATAACGGAAATAATTTTACAGATATAGTAATGGCTGCCAAATATATGCCGGGTTCGTGACTTCCCATACTAGACCATCAACTTTGCTATCATTTGGATGATTTAGTGTCAAAATAAAGAATACTCAGCTTGCATCAAAATATTGATGATAGCTTCATTAAGAAAAGCTAATCTTTCTGGAAATTTCTTTGCCTTGTCACAGAAAAGATAACAGACCGTGATGCAGAGCTAAAAACAGTATTGAGTCAACCTGTGACTCGCTAGTTAAGAATAGCAGAAGATTCGACAGACAACCTGAGTAGTGGCGAAATATTTTTCTAACAAGTAGCAGATGTTTCAAGAAACATGAACAGTCGTGCAAAATTTCTATCCTGCAAATGATCTCTGATCTCTATAAACTTTTATGGTTATTTATTAATGTTTTGCTGTGTATGCGCTGCTATTAAGTGTTGCTCTTTTGCATTCTTCGACTATGTGCTGTTTTCTGTTTGCCCACGCTTTCGTGAAGAATAAAGCGTCACTCTTTGTCACTGACATTTTTGGACTGTCTCCTCATACACCCACTAAACCGGATCAATAAGTTTTGAGAAATTTTTTTTGCAATAATATGGAATATAATTAATTATAATTTTCAGTACATCGTTTTTTAAATAGTTTTTTAAACCTGTTTTCGACCGATTATTTTAAACGATTCATTTTATTTTCTTAGTGTTTGATGCATTTGAAATTAAACATTGTTAATCAGTCGATCTGTTCATGATGAATCTGAGAAAATTTTGTTGACAAATTCTTGAGATATTACATAAATTAAGAAAGATATTCTTTAGTGCCCATAAAGTTTAAACGCTCAGTAACTCTGTTATCAGTAATCATATTATAAAAAAATGCTTCGTTTCAGTAAAAAATATTATTATATTAACTGCAGATTCATTCTTTCCACTTTAATTTAAAGCATAAATTCTATGGGAGCTAACAGAAAATGAGAGAGATACATATTAAGTTATGACTGAAGGCCTTTATAATATTATGAGTGAATTATATGACTATCAAAATTTGAAGTTTTAAAATATTTTGATGAAGAATCTATTAAAGTAGGAATTGCGTAAAATATTTAATTATTAAAATTTAAACGAACATTAAGATTGGCGAACCAGCTGGTCGCCAAAGGCGGCTAGTACATAATAAATTTGATTGCTTTCATTATAGATCTAACTCAAAATTTGAATTTAAATAAAAAAAAATATAAGCAAATTTTAAATCTATACTTCTTATGATAAGAATTATTTTAAAATTATTATTGATATTTTTATTGGGAGTACTCACAGGAAGATTAAATATATAAGACGTTTGTACGTTTATTATTATCATTTTTTATGCTATTTACATATTTTCAAGTTTCATTTTGTTTTACTCCCTTAAACTTTGAATAATCATGGGAATTTTTAGAAAATAGGATATAATTTCAGATTATGCATCCCCATATAATTTTATTAAAAGAAGAAAACAAATTACTTTCTTTTATGGAAATATGTTCCTACGAGTCCGATTAAAAGGACTTTAGTACATATACTGTTAGAAATAAAATGGTGATAGTATCACTTTTATGCTTTCACCAAATAATTTGCAATAGTTAATGGAATGCTATTTGGAATGGTAATGCTATATCTTAATAAAGTTTTTGATTGGAGGGAGAAGTTTATTGTAAGTATTGGGTTCATTATTATGAGTAAATTTCGGCCTGATATAAAGAAAGTAAGTTTCATAAACTACTTTATTTATCATTTAAGATTAAAACCATTATTAACTCTATATGAAATCATGCATTGAAATAAATGAATAAGGACTCGCGCGTAATGACTTCGAAAGGCCCTCAAGCAAGTAAATTATGAATGCATGATATAGAATGAAAATTTGGTATTTACTTTGGATCAAAAATATATACTATTTCAAATACCGCCTCTAAATGAAATAAAGATAATTTTAAGGCAATTCAAAATTCCGAAGAATAATCGTTGTACATTTTATTAAAGAATATGCAACAATTTTCTGAATATTTCCAGATAAATAGTTTTACCAAAATAAATAGGAAAACATCTTATTAATAATTTTAACTATGGAGCAATAATATGACGTTAGTTTGGAATTTTTTTAATTGCTATTTTTTGTTCACTTTTGATGAATAATCTTTTATTCAATCATGAAAGGTATTAATCCAGACATAGAAACATGAGTTACAAATTAAAATTTATAAAACATATATGGATGAGTATTTTTTTAAAAATTGTAATGAAACAAGATTAATAAAATGAAGTGAGTGATCAAAATATGTTTTCTTATAATTTTCAATCATTTTTTTCTATCCTTTTCTATGAAAACATCAGAAACAAGATTGATCCTCAACCAGAAGTGCACCCTATGAGTTATTTATCACAGTAGCAGCTGAAGATCTGAAAGAGATTGGAAAATCTTTTAAATATAACCAAGTGACTTAATTCAGCCATAAGTATCACGTGACTGTTTTACTACATTTCAAAAGCATGCGAAGCATTCTTAATTTAAATTCGTTCATAATTCCACACACAAGAAGATTTAATGTAGAATGCTTAATATATATCAGAACTTCTTTTAAAAATATATTTTTAAAAGAGTCTCCAATATAATAAAGAGGCAAGAAGTATTTGTGTAGCTACATTCAAAACAAGAGCAATTAGGGTAATAATAGCTTAAGAGTAACAAAAGCTGCAAATTTGATTCTATTGTGCTGTGCATGAACAACATCGTCTCATGGATGTTATATGCACGAGCATGTGAAACCATACAGAGGAAACATTTCATATTTAAACAAAATTGTGAGTTAATTTTTTGCATTGTGCATGAATTGTTACTATCTCGAATAGGAAATATGCAAAAGAAAAGTATCGTGGTGTTAAAAATTCCGAATTTGAGATTTTGAAGGATCTCCACGTTTCAGCTCTCTCTGAGTTAAAACAACACACTTTTTTGAAATTATGTCTGTCTCTGTGTCTGTGAATCTGATAGCTCAAAAGTATTTTGAGAATTTTTATATAGCCTCTGCACCAAAGTTGTAAATTTTTCTCAATGTACCGGATTTGCGAATATGGGATAAAAAAATATAGAAATATAAGTAAGCTAAATAGGTGAATTTTAGTACACAAATCTTGAAAGTGTAGATATGTAACAAATTTTGACCCAAATCTTTCAAAATCTTTTACTGTTTGTCAGCGATCAAATATAAAGGTGAGAATTAAATAAAATTATATGTAATTAATTTACAATTACAAAATTTGTTACATATAATTAAAATTGTATGTAACAAATTTTCACCCAAATCTTTCAAAATCTTTTACTGTCTGTCCGCGATCAAATATAAAGGTGAGAATTAAAAAAAGTAATAATTTTGGTAAATTTGTTTCACAGTTTATCATTTAATGTTTTGATCTTTATGAAATTTTAAATCATTTCTTTATCACAAACATCTAAACGCCTGAACTCAAAAATGTGTATTCTTAAATGTAATTTTGTATGCCATTTTGTGTTAATTGTAGTAGTTATGTATTAATGTTTTTTGAGCGAATATAATACATAAGCACCAAAAAATAATACTTCAATACATCCAATACATAATCACCAGAAAACCGAATGTTTATTTTGAAATTAAAACTGAACAAAAAACTAAAACTACAATCCCGAAGAACTACACAAATTTTTATATATTTCAGATATTGTGTTATCTCATTCGCATATTTTTGAAAGTACAGACTGGCAGACGATTAACCTCTTGTCATGCATGGTTTTCAATCAAATATGTATACCTGAAGTTTCCATGTTAAATCTATGAATTAAATTTCATTCATCTAGCTCTTTCCGTTTTGTAGTAATAGTGTAAATTTACATTCGGACAGTCGGATAACCAATCTAATTCAGAACGAAACTTGATCAACATTTAATACAAATAATACAAATCTATGAATTTTATTGTCATCCTCTCACCTTTTTTTAATGAATTCTACAAAATTAATGAAACAAATGAAAACATAAATTATACAGTATATATATATATATATATATATATATATATATATATATATATATATATATATATATATATATATATATATATATATATATATATATTGAATACAAATACAAAATGAATTAAAATTTTTATCATAAATGTTTCAAAAGAAATTTAAATTTAAAACCAACGCGACTTTTGATTTAGAAAAGGAAAATGAGATGAAAAAGGTAAATGAAATGCATACAGAAAACAAGAAAATGATTAAAACAAAAATTTGATTTTATAAAGTAATTCAAACGTTTTGGAAAAATATAGAGTCATAAATATTGCCAACATCATTATTTCTGTTAAAAAAAATAACGTGGAAAGAAAATGCTTAAGGCAAGTCACGCGCCTGAAAATACATGGGATATTTCACTTACACTGGAAACATAGAAGAATTAAAAAAAACAAAACAAAAAAAATAATAATGTGATTTCTGCGAAACATGTAAAAACAAAGTAGCGAAATTGCTAGTGAGATTTACAACTCCGGTATACTAGCAAATTGTCTTTCATAATGTATTCTTAGTAAATACCAAGCATGTAGTTGAGATATCTCTGAAGGAAAAAAAATTAGTCTTCAAGCGATACAAGAAAGTACAAGAATCTCAAGCCTTTTTTTCTAAAATCCAATTTTTATCTCCTCCTCATTTATACAGATATTCAGATAGGTGAATGCTTTTGATAATGGTATAATATCTGAAACAACGGAAACAAAGAAACATATTCAATATTGAATTTTCATATTAATGAAATTGTAGCTATTTTATAAAATTTGAGTTTAGCGTTTTTTTTTATTTTTATTAATGATATTTGAAGCAATACGTTTCTGTTTCTAAATGCAACTGACGCAAAGAAATTAATTTATCGTGCAACTGAACTTTTTATTTAATTATATTTTAAATATTTGAGATAACAAATTTTACTCCAAATATTTTTTTTTCAAAATTCTCCTTTTAGAAATAAATAATCTGAATTATATAACCTTAGATACATATAGTCTCTATCCTATTTGATTACTCCAGAGTAAATCGTTGATATATTGGGTACAGACTGAAGCAGTAGCGTAGGAATGATACTTGAAGATTACAAGAGTTATAATGTAAAAAAATTTTGTAGCATTTTGATCATTTTCAAATCTTTAAAGGTGCATAACTTTCCAATGGATCATCAAGAAATAATAGGGGGTGTTCGGAGCCCTGTAGCGTGCTATGTACTGGATGAAATATTAAAAAAAATTTGGTCATCATACACATTAAAGTATGCGGTTTCTATTTATCAAGAAAAAAAAAATTAGTACTAAAAAGCGTCGATAGTGAAAATTCTGGCTCTGCGATCGAAAACTTCATCATGTAATTTGCATGCACGGGTACTTTGTGACATGATATCGAGGATAAAAATAAGGGTTGCTGGAATTTAAGTCATTTTGCAAGAATTCGCCCATGGAGGATGTTGTCACTACGTGAATGTGTCTTATTAGTTAAGCTGTTTTATCAGCAGGACGAAAAAGCCAGTGCTGTTGTTCTTGAATACCGGCGATTAAAATAGAACAGATGACCATAACTTACTCACGAGGAATAGTAGAAAGATTTGAAATAACAGGAATTCTTGGTGTACAATCAGGCCGTGGACTATTTATGGTTATGGGGATACTTGAAAGCTTGAAAGGCATTGTGTATCAAGGGCATGTTTCTGACATTCCTACTTTAAGAGAACAAATAACTTTACATGTCGGACGAATAAATGCCGATAACATCGTGTACCACATGCAATTAATTACTGGAACATCAGGGTGATTTTCACCTTGAGTCAAATTTGTAAGTAGCTATAATAAGCATTTTTTATTGTTGTTTGGTGTGTTGTTATTTATTGTTTCCATTGACAGTTATGTATTCTTTTGTCTCACATTATGCGCTTGCAGCGCCAGGATTTCTCCTATCGGATTTTTTGGTACTAATTCTTTTTCTTGATAAATCGAAACCGCATACATTAATGTGTATGGTGGCCAAATTTTGTTTTATTTCGTCCAGTACATAATATGCTACAGGACTCCGAACACCTCCTGTTATTTCTTCATCTCATCTTTCATTATTAGAGTTTCAAACCTCTAGGAGGAAGGGTCTAGTACACTTACATGATGGTATCAGGAATGCAGAGTTAAAAAGGCTTCTAAACATTTTAGTATTGTTACATTTTTATGAATTTCCAAGCAAATCTTAAGATAATGTTCATTTCAGCATTATATTGCAAAATTCAATGATTATTAATAATAACCTGAAAGCTGTTCACTTAAACCGAACAGGTTTATAATCAATGACATGGCAGTGAGTTTACGGCTGCTATTTTCAGACCCAAACATTTAAATCTAATGAGAGTAATTGGCGAGTCGAAAAAAAAACAAAAAACGATGACATATGAATATCGGTATTTCGATATATAGCTTTATCAAGATTTCCTCGTTTTTTTTTTTTTTTTTTTTTTTTTTTTTTTTTTTTTTTTCAATTAAAAGAAAATAATTTGACATTCTTCTCGCCATTCTTTTTCTACTTTGAATGGGAAAAATATGTGTGGAGTGAAAATCGTCAGAAAAGTTTTTATTCTTATCTCAATCAAATTTTATTGTGTACTTGAGTTGCTTCGGAAGGCGTGTTTTTACAACTTTGGTATGAATTATGCGTTTTTGAATCTAAATTTTGGTTATGCTGATGTCATTGATACGCAATCGATTAGTGTACTTTTCAATGTGGACAACTAGGATTTCTCTGAATATGATTAAAAAATCTTGCCATGGAGTGCTAAAATGAAATTCGCTTATGTAGTGCTAAAAAATACTTTGTACATGCAAATTCATTGAAAGTTACCTGCAAGTATCTCCATTGCAATATTGAAACGAAATTCCAAACCAACCATCTATCCAACAACTTATAGAAATGTGTAACTCTATTCCCATCATTTTGCAAAGACTGCATTAGACTTTAAATATGCGACTTTTATATCATTTATAAAATATTTTATTCCCCCATTCATTTTTCCTGAAATAAAGCAGTATGGCCGAATATTACCTTAACTATTTCATTGTGAATAAATCTTTAATGGTAGTAAGCATGTTAATAGGATAGATTATTACGTCACCCTGAAACGATGGGATTTCTCTCAACCAAATTCCGCACAACTTGTCAGATATAAAACCCGAAATGATTGATTCAGTCCTAACATAAGTTTTTTCACTGTCTGGAGGCTATTTTATGGCTTTAGTTTTCAATCATGGAATAGGAAAATACTGGATATAATATATTATACTTTATGCATGGTAAATCCAAATATTTATTGAGTATTGTAGAAAATTAAGTAAAATAAAATTTAGACAGATAAATCCTTTAACACCTCTAAACTATTACCCATTCTCCTGCAGGATTTGAGAAAAATAAAGTCAACAATCTTCCAAATTACTGTTATAAGATAGATTTAGACTGAAATATTAATTTATTATTCTATCAAAACATATTTGTTTCTATTTATTCTTATTGCATAGATATAGAATGAAAATCTTGCAAATAATATATGTAATTAAAGGTCAATAAATTAAATAATTTATTAGTTATTGCATTTCATACTACCCCATATATCTTAGAATTCTAAAAATTGGATTGGGCGTATTAGCAGTCTTTATGTAAAGTATTTTCAAAATTTTAATTCTAATAAGAAGCTGCTATTCAAGAATAGTTTTATTATATATTTGACTTTAAAAAAGTAATAAAATTTATGAGTTGTTAAAAAATGTTATTAAAAATGGCTATTAAAAAATGTTTCCAAAATGCCCATTTTTGTATGTTTTTCTCATATTTACGCAAGTTTTATGGAATTTTGAACTCCAAAAATTTATTTATTGATTAATGATAATAGTCCATACTTTATATCAGAAAACACATATTGTCAAAATTATGTATATGGTCAATATTCCTTGTATTTTCGATTGTATTGTAAATAACACAATTCTAGAACCCGCATTTTAAACCAAATCAACATTCGACAACTGAATCAAGTAGAAAAAAAATCTGCTTTAAAAATGCGTATCATCATCTCTCAGACATAAATAGGTGATGATTAAATTATTCACAAGCAACAGCTGATAATTTGTATTTTGTAATTGATTAAAAAAGAATAATATTCTGTGGTATATTCTTCATATGCTTGATTTGTTTGAAAGTTAAAAAGAGGCTACTTTTAAAGGCTAAGTCCCGAAATCTTCAATATGGCTGAGAAAATAAAAAACAATTACAAAAGAAATAAATAAACAAGACAACAATGAAATAAACATGTCATATAGTTTTCCAGAATTTGCTGTTTATAGTTATAAACCATGATATGCATAAAATATATATAAATAATTTCTTTAATATCTTTGAACTATTAACAATTCGCCTGAATAAATTTATTATTTATTATGAATTATTTTTAATTTCTATTGTTAGTAGTTATGGGTTTCAGTACAGAATTTTAAGCAGGTAAAGGAAGAAATATATAAATTTAAGATGAAGTTACGTATTAAAAAAGAATGGCACAGTAATATTATTGAGTTCTGCTTAATATAGCATATTATGATTAATATCAATATTCAATTTTTCTTAAATGCATAATACGTTATTTAAAATACATGTTATTAATGAATACCACATTACATGTCACATATATATATATATATATATATATATATATATATATATATATATATATATATATATATATATATATATATATATATATATATATATATATATATATATATATATATGACATGTATTATGACATGTAATGTGGTATGTGGTATTCATTAATAAGATATGTATTTTGATTAACTTATTATTGAGTGGACTTCATTGATACATTTGTTATTTTATTCTTAACATAACCAAAAAATGTAGAGATCGAGTCTTTGTTTTTAATTTTTCCTCAAGTTATCAGTATTAAATCGAGGAAGTCAGTATCAGTATTAAAGGGAAGATATTAATGGATGAATTTAATTTCCCTTGACATTATAGAGCTTGATATCCAAAACACATCTTACAACAGCTTCAAAAAGCTTCTTCAGCAAAATCATCATCGACGGCTTTCAAATATTGAAGTTTGTTTATTAAGATTTCAATTAATGGTGATACGTATTAATGAGGGAAAATGTTCATATTCCTTATTGTCAAATAAAATCTCCAATATTTGCTAAATTCATTCCAAAAACACTTTTTTTTTAAGGATTTCTAACTGAATCAATATACTGATCTGTTAATCAATAATTTAACATCGATTGCTAACAGAATCAATATTGCTAACTGAATTAGAATATTTACATGATTTCAAGATCTCAGATTGTAACACCAGGAATTGCGAAATATTTGTGAAATTTTTTAAGTCCAATGCTCTTTTTTTTAACCATTTTTCACCTAAAGAAAAACACTTTTAAATATAGAAAGTAATATATTCATTTTATATTTAGAAGTTACATTAAATTTTTGTTAAAACATAAACTTTAGTCATTGCTGTGTCAGTAAAATCTTTAAAAATAAGATTAAGTATTATATTATTTTATAAATAATACTTTTATTTTAATATGATTATTTTGAGTCAGTAAAAAACTAGCATGAATAAATTTAAATATACAGAATTTTCATTCCCAAGAAATATAAAATAAAAATTATTAATCTATTATTTTAAATTCAAATTTACAAGGAAAGTTTTTCACAATTTTCAAAGAATATACATTTTAATGAATGTTATCTATCATCATTTATTCCCGAGAGACAAAGTTGCTATGCAATAATATTTTAGAAAGCCTGAAAAATAATTTTTTGAAATTAAAGATGAAGACAAAATTCATAATAAGTTAAAAAAGTTTTCCAGGCATTCTGCAATTTTGTGTTTGCTCTTTCGAAAATTTCTGATACGTAACAAGCTTTTATTTCTCAAATATTTTGAAGTACGTGTAGTTGTCAAAAATAGATAATTTTTACGGAAATATCAAAATATCTTTATGTAATATTGTTAATTTATAAATTGTCTTCTTCTTAAAACTGTTTCATTATTGTTTTTAAGTTCATTCTTTAGGAAGTAACATTGATTTTTATAATTATGTAAATCACGTTTTGATGGTATTTTAGATATTTAAATGATATTTTCTCAAATTATGAATTTTAGAACTATTTTCTTTTGAAACTTCTCATTAATTAAAATCGAAACATTTTTTTAATGAAACTTGGTATAATATTTCTCATTATACATTTTGTATACATTTGTAATTCCCGATCTAAGGATCATTTATTTATCTAAATATCTTTTAAAATGTCTATTTTATCATCTGTTTATTTATATACCTTCTAAGGTCTTTAAAATTTCACATTGCGAAAAAAATGAAAATTTTATACTATGAATCGGTTGAACCCCAATATTTAAATGTTGAGCAGAAATAAAGATAATTTTCTAGCTTACGAAGTAGGCAACATGATTTTTAAGCTATTTGAAACATATTAAATGGGGGCCGGGCTATCCTGGTTGGTAGGGCGTTGGATTCGCGTCACTTGCGTTGCGAGTTCGAACCCCGCCGGCCGAAGAACTCTTGCGTATGTGGTGGCTGGCACACTTACAATTATGTCGTGGTCACAAAGTCCTTCATGTAGAGAGTAATATCACTGGGGATACTGGATCAAGGGTGATCGTTCTTTGATTCAGGTCTAAATTACCATCTTTGGATGAGTGAATGAAATGCATGAATGAAGTCCGCCCACTAAAAAGGGTTATGAAGTGTGTGTAGCTAAGTCGTACTCTTGGCCCTAGATGGCGCTACTGAAAAACAAGAGACGCGTCCTTGGCTTAAATTCGCTGACCTCTAAAGTCAGTGGGCTTGTCTATGGCAAATGCCATTAGAAACAACAACGAGCTTTTGAATGCAACGTTTAATAAATATCGGAAGAAATATGTTTTAGCTTCAACTTTCTTTACCTAAAAACACCAATATTTTTTTACACTTTAAACACTTTTCGCATTAGATTCGGATATCTTAGTTTCATATATATTTCTTCAACATATTTTAAACAAAAACTTTAAAAAATATAAATTGATAGAGTTATCAAAATATATATCTTCATCAGTGTCACATACCTTAAGAATAAAACAAGAATACCAAACTTTTCAATTAATCGAATATGATAAAAACGAATGTATTCATAAAAATTCTTACGAAAAAAATTCAGAATTTTTTAACTTTATCTTTTTAATCCATCAATCTTATACCTGCTTAGTTACAAAAAAAAAAATATTTTGCATAAATTCATTGCATATATTTGCTTTTCTCTAAAATAACGGACAAATTTAAATTCACAAGCTTAACATATTAAAATATAGAAATACTTTATCAAATCTGAATAAAAATTCAAAATTAATTTTTTTTTTCTTACAGTTCAAAGTCATTTTTTTAACATTTAATACAGGTCTTGAATTTCATACATCTTTAATTTCAAAAATTCCTCTTGACCTGTATTAGGTCCATTTCACCAAATATCTTACAATAAAAAAAATAGAGTCAAAATGTTTTTTTCTTCCAATAGAATGGCTTGAAATAATTCTAAAATCGAAGTAAAAAGTACGCAAGTATGTAGAAGCTTTATTGCTTCCCATCAGCAAAAAATGGTTTAAATTGCAAATTGAGTCGGGACCCAGATATGTAAATGTACTTTTATTACTTCGCTGACGTGTACATTAGTTATCTAAAGCTATTAAGAAAGATGTTTTGGTAGAAATAGGGAATAGAAATACTTTCTGAATTAACATCCATTTCGTATTAATTTTGGGATTCCCTTCGGTACAGAAATGGTATGTATTCGAAATTCTGGTAAAGTGATAAAGTGTCAGACAGGGTTTTTTTAACATTATTGTTTTTTTTTTCTTGTCAAAAATCCTCTTGTGTGCAAATCAATATTATAATATTGGAATGTTAAGAAAAAAAGGATAACTACACAAGATAAAAAATACAGTTATATCATTTGAAATTAAATGATATTTTATATTAAGCTAAAAATAGCATAAAATGTTATTAATCGAAAGAATAAATTAAATAAGAGACTTTGTATTCAATCTTTTAATAAATTTTTCTTTCAATTATGAAACTGAATTTCATTAAATGAAATTTAAATTAATTACTCTAAGGTGATAAATTATTTTTTGATGAATTTCAATTTGACAATTATTTCATTTATATTTTGAAAATTGAGGTTGTATTGTTTAATTAACATTATCTGAGGGATTATAAAATTGACTCTATAACTTCCATTGCCCTCTCTCATTAACTAACCCCTTTTACTGTACTTTGAAAAAGATTATGAAAATGAAAATGATTAAATACTGCATTGTATAATCAACTAAGAGAAAAAAAAAATATTTGAATGAAACATCAAGACGGATTTTTTTTTGCAATGTTACTTTCTTATTTGTTGAAAGTGTAAATATTTAAATATTTGAAAGTGTAGATGTTTATATATTCTAGGTGGTAAAACAAAATTTGATTATATAAGTTTTGAATTTAAATAATTGTTAATAAATTAGATTTATTAAGTTTTGATTTTTACAGTTTGCAACGCCACTTAATGAATACGAGAAAAATATTTTATTTTCTTACTATATTTATATTGAATAATAAAAAAATTAAATATTAAATTATTAAAGAAAAGTTAATTTTATTTATCAGCGGATTGACCCTATTGCATTCCTAAATATTATTTTTATTAATTTTTTGAAATAAAATAGAACTTAACGAAAAATAACATTAGCAGAACTAACTTCTTTGATTCAGAATATCTATATAACTCTTCTAGTTCGTAAATAAAACATTCTTGATTTAAGAGAAATTGAGATAGTACTATATTTGATTACTGTATGCTCACTACACCACAAGTAAATAGTTTAGAAAACTAACAACTGGATTAAATAATTTTCTGGACTGATTTAAAAAAATAAATGACAACGAGAGTCATTAGAAACATGAAGAAACAAGACATAAAAAGAATTTTTTGCATAGGAATGCTTTACGCATAAGGATTTTTCTAAAACTCTGGGGAAATTTAGACAAGAAGTGGTATATGTTACGTTCCATTTAGTTAATTATTTTTTCTGTAATTATTCATACTACCAGACAATATCATAAATCGATGGATTTAAATTTATTGGTTATTATCGATAGTAATGAACAATAATAACTGAAACATATACCTAATACCATACCATACCATATATACCTAATAACAATTTCTGCTCAGATATATTTTTATGCAAAGATTAATATGACAGATGCAATATTTTGGTTCCAATTCATTTTTTAAATGAAAGATTACTAAATACTCACTAAAAATTTCACGATTTCGTGTCTTTGATTTGTTTTTTAAAGTGAGGAAATGAGCGAAAATGACTCACTTGTTACAAAGAGACAAAATGAATGGAAGAGAGTAGTTAATTTTTAATGTGAAAATGAGCTCAAAGGCACTAAAAATAAAATATTAATAATATATTTAGAAATTGAGACAAATTACGAATTTCTTTTAGATTCCTCATATTTTATATTCCAAACTTCTCCTATATGAAATAATTGTACGAATAAAATAAAGTTAAGAATGAAAACTAAAACCAACGAAGCCAAAGGCTAAATTTAGTACCAGATGCCACAATGGAGATCGCCACAAGGCAACCCAAATAAGGAAACAAGCGATATTTGTCGATACCAAAAATTGGAAACCGACAAATTCCAAAGACATCTAGGATAACGCGCAGTTTCTCATTAATCACATCATTATAACCAGCCATATCATTATAACAAGCATACAGACTCTCCGCATTTTCTGGAAATACTGAAACAAACATAACAACAACAATAATAACTTCAAAACAGTACAACAATAATAGTTACAATACAATAATACTTATGCAATAAAGTTGTACAGAAACAGAATAATGCAATAAAATTACTCAGTTTTCATTGATAAAATTCGATTAATAATGCCGATACATGATTATTTACAACGGGATGCAAAATAAGATATTCCACATTTGCTGTTGCCAACCAAAACGCGAGTCACTCTTCAAATTATCCCATTCCGAATAGTCTTTAATTATCTGCTACAAAATTTCTTCTAAAGGGAAGAATAAGATAATAAAAGCAGCTATTTATTATTTTGAACTATTACAAATTGAGATTTCTTCCTTACTCAGAAATACATCAATTTCCTGAAAACTTGTTTACATTATTTAGAGAAAACAGAATTAGATAATTGTTCGAGAACAGTGGAACATCAAGGAATCTTAAGTCTCAAAGAATTAGATAAAGAGCACTACAAGATAAGCAAAATCAATAAATTAATTAAAAATTCCCTTTTCCATTCTTTATTCTTATGAATGTCTCTAGACTGAACATAATTCCTTCTTTCAGAGAAGGGAAGGAAAACAGAATGGAATGTTTGTCTGAATTGTTTTATAATGGAATGTCAAAGGGAATCAGACTCTCATCTTTCAAACATCTTCCTACAAAGTGAATATTATTTCCTTATGGTAATAAAAGGGACAATGAATTTCGAATGGCAGCTGATGGTTTGCTCTAGAATATCTCAAAAATAGTTTCACCTGCAATTTATAATTAGAGATTAAGCGTATATCCTTGTACCTAAGATTTTGTTACTGTAGAACATATCTTTTAGAGGAAATCACTTCGTTTCTAATTCATAATGAGGATAAAAGTTCGAAAAATGATTAGAAAACAATACATTTTTAATACTTTAAAATTAAAAAATTAACATATTTCTATATTTTGCAGATTCAGTGAATATGCTATGATTTATTTTAAATTACATTGGAAGGAATTATAATAAGCATCCTTTCATGAATATTTATGCAATATTCATAAACTAAAATGAATGAATATTCATATATTGAAATGAACTATGCAATATTCATATATTGAAATGAACTATGCAATATTCATATATTGAAATGAACTATGTAATATTCATATATTGAAATGAACTATGCAATATTCATATATTGAAATGAAATAAAATCGAAGAGATTTGCTAATGTTTTGAGTCTTTTTTTTTTCAATCGTGTAAAACAATTTAGCAATATATGTTTTATTTTATATCGAAATTTCAGTTGAACTTCAGATAATCATATAGGAACTATATCCACCCTTCAGATTATCTTTAATTTAGAAAAAAAAAAAAAGAAAAAAAAAATTGCGATTGAAATTTAAGACATTCCGTCCTGAATCAAATGCGTTCTCTTGAGCTGATGCTTCAATAGTCATCTTGGTAAATTTAATCAATATTTAGCCATTTGATTTATTGATGGTCAACATTTTCATGCATGCCTAACCGTTTTTTGAGGCACTATTCACTAAATTCTGGATATTTTTGAGTAATTTATTCCATCTTTTCTCTGTTTAGGAACTTTTTTAACTTCGTTACTCGACTTGAAATTAAGTGAAAAGGATTTACTGGATTGATATCTTAGTAGTTTGATCCGACAGATGCCAATTGCATGTCACCTCATTCTTTCATATCTGAATCCACTAATTCTCATTATTACACAATCAGTATAATGCATTGTTCTACGGACTTACAATGAATTGTCAATTTTATGCAATATGTTGCTCCCTTTGACCAAAAAAAAAAACAAACTTGCCACTCATGGAAAGAACTATCCCATTCCTCCAAATCCTGCTTCAAAAAGTACTGAGAAATTATCAAAAATTTCGATCACTGATACTATTTTATCATTGCAATTTACCTGGAAAATTAATTTGGTTCATTTTCTTCCAACCCTGATACTGACTTACAAAATAAGTATAAAATTCTCTAAGGCCCTCAATCCCATCCATGTCAAGTTAATAAACGAAATAGCCTCAAGAAAATTCTTACAATAAACCTGACTCTCCAAAGATTACATCCTTGTTCTACAAGACATTTGTCGAACCTATTCTGATACATTAAACGTTTTTCGTTCTGATTACATCCATATATTTCCTAATGTTGAAATTTCAGATTTGAAATTATGCAGTTACTTGGCAGTAAAAAGAGTAAGTATACGTATTCTCTTAAAAGGACATTCTTGTGAAAAATGTCCTTTTAAGGTTTTTTTTTAATGAAAGACCTTTCTGTTAACAGGGACAGCGACAATATTACAGAAGAACTGAAAACAAACAATCGCCATCTCCTGAGAATCTCTCAACTCGAAAACGCATCATACCTTCAATAATTCCTCGAATTTTTGAGTAAAATTAAATCCTTGCTCAGTGAATTCTCTGAAGTTTTGAGTAAAATTAAATCCTTGCTCATTGAATTCTCTGAAATTTTGAGTAAGATTAAATCCTTGCTCATTGAATTCTCTGAAATTTTGAAAGCAGTTACAAGTACAAAATCTGCCAAATAAAACAATAATCCCAATCGATGGTATTTTAGAGTAAATTCTGATATCTTTTCAGATTAAACACTCTAAACGACCATCCTAATGTAACTGAGAAAAATCGACATTTTCAAGCATTTAGTATCAAATTCATTGCTTACTTTAAAATTCGAATAGAAACACATAAATAAAGAAGCAAAATAATTATGTGTTTCAACTGTGTAGGTTTAAGCCGTTTTCCAGAGCTCAAGAAATTACAAATCTATTGCTTTTAGAATTAAATGTAACCTATACAATCCAGCAGTAAATTTCATTATAAATGAAAAAAATCGAACTGCCATCAAAAAAGAGATCTTACATGTTGACGTGGATGCAAATCTCCATCTTTACTGAACCAGATCTTCCTCGTAAAAACTCTTATGGTACTATAGCTATTGCTAAATTCATTAATCATCACCCTATTTCCACTCCAAATCCTACTTCTGTTGAAACCCCAATCAAATAACACTTATCATCTCTCAAAAAATCATCGAATTCCTGCGCGAAATTAAATTCTTTCTTAATGAATTCTCTGGATGTATGAAACCTGTTACAAGTATAAAAGCTAACAAATCAAATAATGAGAAGAAATTGATCCTACTCAATCATTTTTAGAGTAAATGTTGACTCATTTCCATCTTGACTTTTCTCGCTTTGTTGATGTCCAATTGGTCTCGATAGTTCTTCCCATTATCTTTGCCCTGATTGGTGTCCTTCGGGGGGCACCTCGAAATGAGGATGAGATGCTTCCGGCATGGTGGTTGAATCTCGCCACCCTGTAGGGTACACAAATAGGTGGGGAATCTGACTCTTCCCATCGATGACGGGACGTACTTCTTTCGGAGAGGGTTGTACCGTGGCCGGCGATGACCCTTAGGGCTCAACCACAGTTCTCGCCAGTGTTGCTGTTGCGGCTGTCAGGTCATTCAGCATTATGTTTTAAATCCATGTGCCTTCTTGGCGGGTAGGAGAGTCAGTTGGTTGACTTGCTCTGATTGGCTCATGGACGCTTTTTCAATCTCATACTCAGTCTGTTACTAGTGTACTTCTCCTATTAGTTTTGGTCTCACTTTAATTTCAGTGTTTATTTTCTTTCTTTTCACATTTTTCCCAAGCTACTAAAAACTTAATTTTTAGGAATGCAGTTGAAAGTTTCAGCCAGCGGCAATGCACCGCAAAAGTTTCTGATTTAAAAATTACCATGATCATAATAAATTACTTTTTCACCATCTTGATATGGCAGCCGAATAATTTCAACTAACAATTCGAAATGGCAATTAAACTATATACTGTTTAAATGGCAATATACCCCCAGATCTTATAAGGGGTTTCTTTATCCAGTAGTTAATTACAGGAATGACTCGTAATTGGTGGTCGTGGGGGGTAACTCGATTTAGCACCAAGGAAAAAATAATATTAAATTGTTGATTATTACATTGAAATAGGTGCGACACATTTGAAGTTTAAATAATACATACAATTTTCATAACGCATAATAGAAATTAGCTTCAATAGAAAATTCCAGATAAGTATAATTTTTAATTAAATAAAAACAACAATTTTCAATTGAATCCTTGAAAACCATCAACCTTAAAAGATTACAAACATCATTGCGCCTATTACCTAGAAATTTATTCCTCCAACAGCACAGTGTTGGGGTGGATTTGGGAGAGGTGGGAAGGTCTTTTAAAGAGAGTCTTCAGAAAAGTGTTAGGTTGCATTTCTTTAAACTGTCAAGAAATGGAACCATACTGTATGACTGTGAGAGTCAACTGAATTCACGTTCTTTAACATACATTAGTGATTCTCCAGATGATTTACACCCACTAACACCTGGACTAATCTTAAAAGATATACGTGTTAGTGTTACAGTAGACTTGGACAAAATAAGTTCAGCAGACAAAAAAGAACTAAATGAAACACTCACTTATTTACAGAGACTTATGTCTGATTTAACAATTTTTCTTCCAATTTCTAACGTATTTTTCAATTAAACCAGTTCTGAATATAAGCTTCGAGTAATGAAGAACAATAAAACGAATGTAAATAGGATGAAAATTACATTTTGAAAATATAGTTTCTAGTTTTGTAATCTCATACATACAAATAGCAATTACAAAAAAAAAAAAAAAAAAAAAAAAAATTGAACTTGCTTTGACATCATGGCTGATTTTAAACAAGCAATTCTTTTAATTTTATCGAATTTATTATCCATCTACTTGATCTACAGATCCATTTACTTGATCTACATCTACAGATTACGCCAGTAAGTCAGTATAATATATCGAAAAATTCCTTGTGTATATCTATATCTATCAATGTAACTATATGCCTCTCTCTCTCTCTCTCTCTCTCTCTCTCTCTATATATATATATATATATATATATATATATATATATATATATATATATATATATATATAATATTTGGGCAATGAATTATTAATAATGGGCAATGGGCATGTTTACAAATTATTATTATTAAATCAAGGATGTCTTGGGATATCTTTGCATTATCAAATATAGAAACAAAAAGACTTATTAATGTCGTATCCATATTATTATTGCCTGCTGGTAAATTTATAGTATTTGTTTCAAGGATAAAGGTAAATTTTTTTGTATACAATATGCCATATTCCAGATGGAATTGATGCACAAATATGTTTAATATTGTTCTATCAAAAATATATTACAATTTTTTTATAAGTTAGATACTTGTTAAAAAAAGATCTTAAGTGATACATAAAGACTATCCTTATTTTTTTTTTTTAAAAAAGCTGTTTTATCCTTCATATTATGAATGCGTTTTCTTTTTATGAAATAGCTTAATAATATATAATTGTGCTGCATGAATATAAGTATTCCATATTCATTACAAGATTTCACTTATTTTAAGCAAATATGAAGGGCGTGAAATAAATAACAAAACATGTCGAGGGTCATTTTCAAAGGGAAGATAATCTTTATGTTCTCTACCGAAAAGGTTAATTTTCAAATAAAACGAAAAGGAAGATGAAATATTATAATTGTTCCTGACTTTGAGCCATTAATCCTGTCTTTTATCTATTTATTTCAGAATTATTTCATTTTTATTTTAATTATAAAGTAAATTTAAAATTTATTATCTGTTTCTAAAGACAATAAATTTTTGTTTTGCAGAGTATTTCTCGTTGAGAAGTATTACAAGGACATAAAAAAATGCAAATGAAAATACGAAAAATACCACATTTGACAATTTTTTTCTGGTTAAAGTCTTTTCATTCTTCTATTTAAATGAGCCAAACAAAGAAATTTATTGCGACTGCATACAAATCAAAGGAGAAAAAAATGCAATTTATATGTCAGTATTGCCTTGAATAGGTAATTTATTACTTGTTTTAAGGTATTTCTATACTAATGCATGTTTCTTCTTTATTTTTGTAACATTATTTGTACATTATATATGTATCTGCTTGGAAAATGGTTTAATGCAATTTCCTGATTCTAGGTTTCTATACTATTATGAGGTGTATTGATATAAGATATTAATATTAACATTTTGTAGCAAAATTTAAACCAAAATAAGTTATTGTTCAATATTTTTATAAATAATTACCGCGTGATTATTTGTTATTTTATAAACCTCCGGAATAATTTTTAAATTGCACTGCAGATAATTTTCATCAGAATTATATTTTCATACGAATACCGCATAGCTCAAATGCATTATGCAATATTTTTATGATTTAGTCCAAAATTATAACACTGAAAATTGCTCTAAGTATATTTTATGGATATTTTACAAATAAATGGAAAAATTCCTTTCTTAAAAAGAATTCCCATATTTTCAAAAATAAATACCGACAAAAAAAAGTCCAAATAAAATATTATTTTGACACCTCTATGTTTTTCATGTTTAATAATTTCCAAAAATAATAATTAGAAAAATTGCTGTAATTATGTTCAGATATATATTTAGCATATATTGAACAACAAATCATTAAAATATTCATTTCAAAATCACTTTAACTTTCATTAACTTTAATAAAACTATTCGAAAGTTGATATTTAACATTCTAATTTATTCTTTTCATTAGTATTCAAAAGTATTTCTGATTATCAGAATTATTAATTTTTTCTAATGTTATTAAAATTTTATCATTTAAAGATATGATCCATCATTGAAAATATTAATTTAAAAATATTAGTCAACTCAGATATTTAAACCACCAAAATCAACGATAAGGATTTGGAATGAGTTTAATAAGGGCGATCTAACAATTAACTGAATAAAATGGGATTCAATTGATGGTGAAAATCGTCTTACGGTATTATCAGAGGTATATAATGCCAAACTGCTAATTGTAATAGCTAGATCGGGCTTATGAGTTTTATCTTAGAGCTTTAAATAAATCAATGAAGATACATGAGAATATGCATTAATGTTGTATCCATTCTGAGAAAAGGATTTTATAATAAAAGTGATCTTATTTTATTTAATCTTACCAATCTTTAGAAATTACTTGGCTTACCGAGAGTTTTAAAGGTATCTAATTTCAATTTAATATCATGTGCATAATTTAACGTTCATAGTTAATTTAATAAAATATTTGTAATTATAAAATTGTAAATCTTGTTACATTTTCAACATTACATTTAATATAACGTTCTGTTTATTGTGCGAATGAATATTTTAATAGAAACGGGTTAAATAATATAAAAGCATTAAAAAGGTGAACTGTCCACCATCCATTTTTTTTTTTTTTGCATTGCAAGGAGTTTAGTGCTTTATTCAGCATTTAAACAATATAAAATAATAAATAGGTTCCCTAAATTGTTGAGCATAACTTCTTAATGTTCAACAATCGGAAAACCTCACACAATTACATATGTAATGAAACAATAAAAATTATTTAAATTTCATTGCAATAATTAAATGATAAAAAAATTAAAAAATAGTTTTATAAATATACCAAAAATTCAATAAAAAATCACACAGTGACAATAGTGTGTTCCTTAAAGGGAAGATATTTTTTGCATCACAAAAAATGTATTTTTGTGCAAAAAAAAAAAAATCGGTAAATACATTGTGAAAAGAAGATAAAATCCTGGTCAATTTTATATTAATGAAAATACTATTTAAAATTTTAAAAAAATGTCTCTTGTATTGTATTACTATCATCTAAAATGTATTTATTAGAAATATGATTGTTTCAAGGCAAGCGATAAGTCCTCTATTGTTGTAATGTACACTTTGAAGCAACACTACGCATATAGGGGCACATACACTATCTACTTTCACTACATATTCTCTTTCAATATATATATATATATATATATATATATATATATATATATATATATATATATATATATATATATATATATATATATATATATATATATATATATATATATATATATATATATATATATATATAGAGAGAGAGAGAGAGAGAGAGAGAGGTAATTTTATTATTAACAAAAAAAATTGTTTGTACTATTTAATAAAAAATGTTTTGTTTAATATTTAACAACGGATTTAATTATTTCCTTGAAATTCAAATCGTTTTCATTGGTCCATTAACCATTTGATTTCGTTATTTCCTGCCATTGATGAATTGTAAAGAAGACAGATTTTGTACAGTACTAATGTTTTAAATGAGGTTTAAAATAATTAATTACAGCCTAGAGAATATTAGAAGTAGAGGAAAAGCAGAGATAAGTTCTTCATAGTAATTTGAAATTGACTTTCTTTAGTTTCTTGGGAATTGACTCTATAGTTGTTTTTTAAATTTAATTCTCTTCTATAAGATTATTAAAATAATTAAAATAATTTTCATATATGTGAATATTAATTCAAACCAAATTACAAATACGACTATGACAATTTTATTTTAAAAATTGCTTGTAAACTTAATAATGGGCTTACAATTATGTTCAAACACCTTAACTGAAAATAAAACATCCAAAATAGCTGGAATATTATCTGGTTACTATAGGCTACTACCATAAATCAGAGACTGGATTTATATAAAATAATCAACAATAGATTAGAAAGGAAATTTAAAAGAATTGCATCTATTTACATATTTTATAAATAACAATGGAAATTAAAAAGGTAAATACAATATAAATGGATGCTCGTAATTTTGTTAGGATTGTTTGGGAATACAGCAAAACACAAAGTAGTGTATTTTGTTTCTTTGTTGAGTTTGTCGGTTCTTGTTTTCTAGTTTACTAAAGCTTTTGTTAATGCACTCGGCAGCCACCGTTCACAATTACTCATTTTTCCAATTATTATATCTAGCCTTATAGGAAGTAGCGGAAATGCCATGTGTGTGTCAATAATATTAAATGAAAAAATATTACGAAATTCTAGAAATGTAGCTGTTCATAGTTAGACCTAGCCAGTCAGTACTCTTGGCCTGTAGAATTAGAGCTAAAATGAAGATTCCTTAAAAAATTTGTCGATAGACAATTCAAATAATTGATTATGAAAGACTCATTAGTTAATAAAAATAAATAAATAAATAATACAATATTAAAAATTAAAACAATTCCTCTCAGGGAGTGGGCTTAGAAGTAACATGATTGAAGAAACGCACAATAAATGTAAAATATTTTAACATTAATAACTCATAAAATTACTTTATTTAC
Source organism: Argiope bruennichi (assembly GCF_947563725.1). NCBI lineage: Eukaryota > Metazoa > Arthropoda > Arachnida > Araneae > Araneidae > Argiope > Argiope bruennichi. Next base: position 39,446,935 of record NC_079157.1, read on the forward strand.
ATCCTGAAGCATTATAATAGAACATAGAAAGACAAATATGGTACTGCAAGTTTCCTAATAATGTTTAATATATATATAAATAACAATTTTTTTGTCTGAAACGAGAAAAACATAATCTACACGTTTGTTTTTGTTCATTTATCATATTTCATAAATTACGTGAAGAGTTTAATCCATTTGTAATAAGTGAGGAATTGAATAAAATGAATAAAACCTTAACTATATTGCATTCAAGGAATTTCTTATGTGGCAAAAGGATGTTCTATCATTATAATATATAAAAGAATTCGTTGTGGCATATTGATAATTATTGTGACTTTACAAAGTTATAGTGTTTACATCTTCAGACTTAGAGAAGCATGCTAGCATGTTTTAAACTGAATTATGATATTCTTTATTCTATTTTCAATTCGGTATATGACTCGATTGTAAGTAACGGAAAATTTACCTTGTACAACTATATATATATATATATATATATATATATATATAACAACAATTACAGAAGAAATTTTATGCTACATATCATGTATCATGATCATCTTGTATCATGTATCATCTTTTTTCTGATTTTATCATTTATAATCATTATATCATTTACTATGCAATGCTTTATTTTTTAAAAGACATTATTAATTGTTTTACATACTTACAGGTAAAACAATTTCGTGTTCTATATTCAGCTTGTGAATTATGATTAAATAATCTTTGTTACAAATTTTATCATGGGAACACATGCAGGTATTAAGATTAGGATTATCCGTTTTCATCTTTCATAAAAATGTAAGATGAACATTGTAAAGAAAGTTCGAACAGAACATTTTGGAAACGTTCTACTCATAAAAAAGGCTTTTAAAATAAATTGCTTTTCATTAAGCATGATTCTCCTATTAGAAAATGATTTAGAATAGGTTCATTTTTATAAATCTTTTAGATTATTAGTAAATAACTTTGGACACGTCATACTGTTTCCGCTGTTTACGAAATCATACCAATTTAGAAAGCATTTACCTATCAGCATATCTGTATAAATGACGAGGAGACTGAAATTGGATTTTAGAGAAAAAAAGCTAAATTTCGTGTATATTCTAACATGTCTTGAACACAAGTTTTCCTTCAAAGAACCTTTTCAGTTCCATGTATGGTATTTACTAAGTATATAAGTAAGTTATGAAAGGCAATTTGCTAGTATACCAGAGCTGTAAATCTCACAAGCAATTTTGCTATCTTATTTTGACATGTTTTCGCTGAAATCATATTTCACTTTTCTTCTTTTATATACTTTCGAAGTAAGCGAAATAATGCATATATTTTCTAGAAACCGAACAGCCTTAAGTATTTGTTTTCCATATTATTTTATTTTTTAAGCAGAAACAATGCTGTTGGCAAAGTTTATAACTCAATATATATATTCCAAAATGAATGAAATGGTTCTTCTGTCAGTATTTCGTTTACTATGTCCATATCTTTCCTTTCCTGAATAAAAATTATGTTTATTTTATATTTGAAATACGAGTGGAAACATTTATAATGTGAGATATCATTTTCTTCTATAGTTAATGTCAATTTTGTACTTTGTCCAAATAGATAATGTATTATTTTTTTCAATATCTTTAACTTCTATTGAATTCATTTTACTTCTTTATGATACCAGCATTTAATTACAAATTTTTGTAAACATAGAGTTTTGACGAATCTTCACGTTTTACTTCTTCATGAATCTGTAAAATACTTTTTTGGAATTATGCCTTTCTAAGAAATAGATAATCAAAAAAATGTTTTGAGGTAATATATATTCAGCGGGAAGAGTTTCATTATAGCTTCACTCTACGGTCTCTCCATACATCTGCAATTCACCACTGTCTCCTCGCTTTATTTGTATCTATCTGTCGACACACTTCAACACGACTCGATGCTGCTTCCACAATAAACACCAGGACTTGGCACATAGATCAATTCAGCAATTGTTTGCGCTCCACACACCGCTTGCTCTTCTCTGCACTGATCCAACTATTCGCCATTTACTGTTTCCACGATTACGACTGCAGCTTGAGACTGCCGGCATTTCATAGTTCTCGTGAAGCGGGCAGAGAAGGTTCTGGAGCAATCAGACGTGTCTCGGTTCCTATTGGTTCAATCACTAAAATTCTGGAAGTTTCCAGTACTATCTGTTTTGTTTCCAAAATCGCCAAATGGTCACCAAATTTGTCTCCAAGTTTTGGGATCACTGACGAGGCACCAGATCAGCATCCAACAGAGCTGATCGTAATACGGTCTTTCCAGTGGTTGAACTAACCGTGTTCGGAGGCAGCAATAGAGATTTTTCACAATATATAGGAAAACAATAAAATATTAGTAAAACCTGCAAATTTCACTTCATTTTTAAGCAAAACATATATATATATATATATATATATATATATATATATGAGTAACATTGCATTTACTCAATTGTAATGAAAAACATAATTGTCTTCGTGCATAAAAGAAATGAGCAATATTATATTATTTCGAATGTATAAGAAATAGCAATATCATACTTTATTACATTTGCACTTTTGGAAAATTGCATTTACACATTTTTTCATATTAGCGGATTTGGTTGCAAGTCTGTATGAATCTTGCATTCTTTCTTTTGTTTGTCAAGTGAAATAATTTTCTCAAAACATCCATTTACGAAATTAGTAGCGAAAAATGTATATCCTTGATTATTAAACACAAATTGAGCTGAAATACTATTCAAATTGATTAAAACAAGTCTTTATTCCCTGATAAATATATATTGCTCACTTTACTTGCTTAGGAAATAATATTCCCTTAGTTCAAGGATAATTAAAAGATGAGAATCCAATTCTCCCCTCCCATTCCATTAAACGACAGCGTAGACAAACATTCAATGCTATTTCTCTTCGCTTTCCTGAGAGGAAATTCCGCTCGTTGCTCAGCAGTCAGTGAGCCATTCATAAGAATAAAGGCTGGAGAAGGAAGTTTTTAATTAGTTCATTGGCATCGATTCTCATTGAGAATACTTCTCCTGATTCGATGACTCTCAAGACTCTTTGAATACCCTCAAACAATTATCCCGTTGGCTCTGCTTGAAATAATACAAACAAAAAATCAATGAATTAGTGTGTTTCCTATAAACGAATAAATCTTTATTATAGTAAATAATTTTGAATGGAATGTTTCGAAACATTTAATTTTAATGAACTTTTATTTATTATCAGATTCGTGTAATTGTAAGTACTCGTGTAATTGTATTTATTATCAGATTCGTGTAATTGTAAGTACTCGTGTAATTGTATTTATTATCAGATTCGTGTAATTGTAAGTACTCGTGTAATTGTATTTATTATCAGATTCGTGTAATTGTAAGTACTCGTGTAATTGTATTTATTATCAGATTCGTGTAATTGTAAGTACTCGTGTAATTGTATTTATTATCAGATTCGTGTAATTGTATTTATTATCAGATTCGTGTAATTGTAAGTACTCGTGTAATTGTATTTATTATCAGATTCGTGTAATTGTAATAATACTTCTGTGAACTGCCACCTTATTAGATAAAATGGTGAAAGACTAAAAGTGTAACTGTGATATTATTTCGTTCTGGAATTTGAAAACCGAAATTCAATCTCTTAAAATAAATTAATGCAGACTGAAATTAAATTCAGATTTGTTTTTAACTAGTCACTTATAGTAATGAATTGGTTTACCAGGATAAATGGATGATGGAAATTCCATTTAAATATTTTATGATACTTTGTCATAATGTCTTCCACTGAAAAATATTTTGAAATTTCAAATTTGGTAATCATATTACTCATACTATTTTGAATGTCTTACACCAATCAGTCAATGCCTCATGCATTTCCCTAATTTACTGTCTATTCACAAGAAAACGCAGCAATATTTGAAACTAACTTCAGTTAAATATTTTTCTCCATTATCTTGATTCTAATCTTGAGCCTTAATTTAAAATTAAATTTTTCAAAACTGTTACTAAAAGCATGCTCTATATCTAAAATAAAACGAATCTTTGCACCTTGATCACTAAAAACCATTTATATTCAAATGAAAATTTATTTCTGAAAATCGTAATAATTTTTTTGGCGTCTATTTTTTTTTTCTTTTTCGATTACTTATTAAACGATAAAATATTTTTTGAAAAAATATTTAATCGTTTTCATTCAACACTAGTGAATGCAAAATGTAAAATAGCTTAAATATAAGATAGGAGAAAAAAACAAACCGTTTAATACTTTTCTTCTGAAAGTAAACCACATTGCATTGAACAAATTCGAAAAAAAGAATAATAAGAATAAGTTGAATTAATTTCTAATCTTTCTTTCCAATCACGGCTAGGTCAAGTATTCTGCTGTAGTATTTAAAGGCGACTAGAATTATAAAATGGGTGTGAATAATCTTGAATGGTTATTCAAGAAAAAGCATTATTAAGAGTTCCATAAGTTTATTTACCTTAAAATTCAATCCATTAAAGAGATGAGTCTTCCTTAATACAATCGTTTAAGGATTTTCTTTTGATTTTAATTGCAAATCACCTTTAATAAAATATAATTGTTAAATAATTTTCGTTTAAATAATACATTAAATACTAATTTGTACTGCCAAAAATATAATTTTAAATTTACTTTATGAAAGAAGCTAATGGAGTTATAATATGTTTTAGTCCAATGATGCAAATTGAAAATTTTAAATTTTGAAATCTTAGTTATAAAAATGTTTATGATACAGATATATCTATATATTTATAGATAGATAGGTAAATAGAGAGATTGATAAGCTTTTTCAATTATGAAAAAAAATTTAATACTATTGATAGAAAGTTTATTTGTTTGTTTGATAACCTTGCATGCTTTAACCCTTAACTGACGACGTGCGGTCTGTGAGACCGCTGGCGATGCATTTTCTATCACCCCTATTCTATTTTTAGCTCAATTGAATGGATTGACCCTGTAGCTTCCTGTTTTATGACCTTGAATACACGTGCACTTTTTCAACCGATTTCAGCAGATGCTTTTTAAAATAATTCGGTTATTTCTTTTAGAGCGGTCTCTAAGAGCGCATCTCCCTGTTAGTGTCCCAGTGATAAACAAGGCTTAGCAGATGGCGTTAAAATTTGGGCCCCGAAATATCACCCAGTTTACTGATCCTATTATGAAGCAGCGCTCTAGACACTTTTAAATGAAGAATAAAGTGATATTAGTGATAAGGATAATTGTACAGAAAAGCTTTTCGATGAAAGTTCGCATTCAACTGATTTTGATATGTATGTTCAAACATAATTAATTTTTCTAGTGATAATGTATTTTAAAAAAATGTATTAATGTAAAAAAAGATATATATATACAGACTTTATAGGTTGATATTTATACTAGTTCTTAATCTGTATGTTTAAAATGCCCTAGAAATTCGTTCTATGAAAGTCACACAAGCAGATAAAAAAGGGCCAATTTTACCCATTGTCATTTTTGTTATTTTTCATATAATTGTTGAATTTTACATTATATTGTCTTCTATATACCTTTAAATACTGCAAAAATAAATATGATTTAAAAAGTAAAAAGTAATTTGCTTTTTAAAGAATATTATTTATTGTAACATGTAATTTTAGAAGAAAATGCATTTTCCAACACATTTACTTTTTTCAATGATAATATATTTTGAAAACATTCTAAAACATATCTATATGTCAAGAAAAATATCTGCAAAATATATTGGCAGTTTTTCATACTTATACATTCATTAGAAAATTTAATTTGAGTGTAAATGAAATGCGGTCTCGTAGACCGCACCTCCCCAGTTAAGTCCTAAAATTTCACCTCCCCAGTTAAGGGTTAAAATTACAGTGTTGAATAAACTCATTCCAAAATTATCAAAATATGTGGGTCAATTTCCATTTTTTTTCCTGTGAGCATAATTCACTATACATAAAATTAATATTAAAATGATAACATGTGTTATATAACAAAAATATCTTTCAGATATCTTTGTTACACACAATTTTCATTTTTGATATTGAAATACACTTTCTATTGCAAACAAAGTAAATATTGTCTATAAAGAAATAAATATATCTTGTGTGAAGGCCAAAAGCTTATAGACTAATTAATATTTAGAATAAAATTTCAAATGAATGAAATGTAAATAATTGGTTGATAATAAAAATGTATTGTTTATGAAAATAATTATTAATATTAATTAATTTTAGTAAAATACAAGTAATTTAGAACATGGTTAACGAATTTTTTAAAAATAATATAGTTTTGAGAAAAATGAAGAAAAATTTTCGTTTATTATATTTACTTGTTTTAATTATATTTTCTAAAAGTACGATGCCAGCTTTCAGCTTTTCTTGTTTATACTGTATTATTTGTTGCAAAAACAAGAAAAAAGAATTGAAAATTTTAGTTTCTTATTATCCAAATTGTTGCAGAATTGTAAAATAAAATGCAATCATACTTAAATTAATTTAACGAACAATATAAAAGTTTATTTATTGGATTAAATTCTTAAATCAAACCTGCAGAGTTAAAACGTTACGTTAAATATCTTCACTGCGATGATACTAAGAAATTTATCTCAAATTCTTATTCCCTTTTCCACTCACTGAGATAATCAGATACAATATTATTCCAAGCTTTACAGAGGAAATCGTGCCTATTTAAAAGCCATCAGAATGTAAGTTTGGTCATGAAATAAATAACATCTTCTTTTACATTTTTGCCATTGATTTACGTCTAATCATTCTATTAAGGAAATAAATAAGTTTTACCTATTTGATAAGTGTTTTTTTTTTTACTTTTATTAATTTATGATTCTGAGAATGTGTACCATTCATCAAATAACAGCTTGATCTGAAAAGATGTTTCATAACTCTTAATAATCAAAATTAAATTGAAAATTTCTTGTAAATACATTACGTCTTAACATCTAACATGTTTTGGTTTCGTTTTAATACGGAATTAGTAGCATTCAGGATATGAAGAAGAAATTTACACCCAATTTCTTTATTTGGCGAAATATCTTTAAATCTTCTTCGTAGTATATTTTCGGACTTTATTTTGGCATTTAAAAGACAAAAGATCAACTATAATAATATTTTATTTTGTAAATACCAATGCTTTAAAAAAATCGAATTTTTGAAAAAAAAATACTTTTGACTTCGGGATTGTTTTAATCAAAACTATTTCAGAAAAAAAAATTAAATTTCAGTTACCTAGTGAAAGAAATTAATTAATCATATATCGTATTTATTCACTTTTCATATAAAAAGCATCTTACCTTTTAAAATTTAATTCATTATATTTGATAATCATTTACAGAATTACTGACTCTTCCCATATGCGCTTTGAAAATATGTGTATCTCCACAAAAAGGAATATTTCTAAAAAAAATGAAAAATCTTTTATTATAAATGTTCTATTCCTGATAGTTTTTAACAAAATACTTTCCTCAAATATTCATTCAGTTTATAAATTCTCAAAATATTTATTAAATAAATATTGATTTTCAGTACAATACTTTGAAGAAATTCATAAAAAAAATATTGATGCAATTTCTTTTAGAATCTAAAATTTGTCTCATATAAAGCAATTTTCACAATCGTGGCGTGTATTAAGTAAAATGGTACGTTTTCATTATTTAGAAAGAGCTAGTTATCATCATTTCAAACTCAAAAACACTGTAATATTTTAAAAGTCTTATAATTTTATTAAAAAATACTATTATTCAAATATTACAATATATTTGATTCAATTTACAATTTGAATGAAGGAAAACGAATGTTCATTTTGTAATTACGCTATTTCCAATACTTTGAATGTGCTAGTTTTGACTGGGAAGTTGGTTGATTTATATAAAATTTTCTTTTTGCATATTTAATAAATTTTGTGTACCATTTCTTTTTATGATTTGTTTTAATGAGACACAATTTAATGATATATTTCATGTTGAAAAGTCGTTTAGAGCAAAGTTGGAAACATTGTAGGTTAAATTTCTGTAATGCATATTTCTTAACATTTAAATTTAACATAAATATATACTGAAACAAAATTTTTAATGAATTTCTTTTATATTATTTTCCATTTAATTTTGTAGATTTGTAGAACTATTAAAACTTTTAATAATATTTATATAAATTTTAAAAAAATGAGTGAACATTTTTTCAGTATATTCACAAAAGAATACTATTATCTGTCTATAATTTTCACTAAAAAGTAGTTTTACTAAGTCAAACCAAATGAATTTTTAGCATAAAAAGAAACCATCCTTAATGAAATAAACTATAAACCCTAACAGTTAGTAAATGTTTCTTCATTATTAAAATATTACAATGCTTATAGAAAAATAAATTTAAAAATATAATTGTTATTATCCATAAAATTGTTTATGCATTTACACACTAACAAAGAAATGCGTTATTACTTAATTGTAATTAATAAATCTCAAATCCTTAACTTCTTTTATTTAAATGAAAAATAATTAATAAATATAGAATATAATTTTAACAGTTTTAGGTGATAATAAATTCCTTAATTCCAATATGACAATGATGAGGCAAGAAACTTTAATTGTAAACAATTTTATTTATAAATAAAAAATGCAGTAATATAAAAGATGTGAAATAATTGCTATTGTTTGACGAGTGGAACCAAAAGAAGAATTTACATTATTTTTTTCTTTTCATGAATAATTCAGAGTATAAATTTGCATTTCTAGAAGATTTCTGATTAGATTTTAGATTACAAATTGCTTTCACTTGATTACATAAGCTCTAGACGAGAAGATATACTTTTTCTCAAAAATACAAATCTAAAAGTAATGTAGAAAGAGATTTTATTTAACTCAAGAAGTGATAGAAAAAGCAGTGTAAAAATATGTGCATGTTAGATTTTGCCATTGAATTAATGAAATCTAAACGAAATAATAAATGAATTGCATTAATGTTTTATTTAAAATATGAAAAAAGTCTTTTTTTTTTAAATTTTTTTTCTTTAGTTTCGGTAAGAATTTATCTTTTTCTAATTACTTGAAAATATTTAACAAAATGCAATCCTGGTAGATAATGTCTGAAATAATTTATTGAATTTGAAAAATCAATTATTCCTTAATTCACTTCCTAGCTGATACTTTCATTCAGTTTAACCCTTTCATTGCTAGTCCAGCCAGGTAATATCTATACCCCACGGCAGGATTTTTTTTTCGGTGAGGAGAGAATTCCCAAATACATATTTGATAGTGATGGAATACTTTCGCTGGCAGGACACTTTCAAGAGATTATGGAAAGAACTTGGAGTTAATTTTATGAAGTTTGCTAATGTGATAAAACTTAAAACTCAAAATAAGAAATATTATTATAAAATAAGCTACTATTTAAAAAAGTGTTTTTTTTTTTATTTATTAAACTCTCTATTGATTGGAATGAAAAAAAATTAAAAAATAAAAATAGAGTATAAATTTACATTAAAAAAATTTTTTTATTAAATTTTTGTCGGAAATTTTATAATTAGTACAAGTGCTATTTTTAACGGTAATGGGTAAGTCAACCTTCTAACTCTCCGACCCGCCCTAAGGCACACGGATTTAAACCATAAAACTGAATGACCGGACCGCCGCAACAGCAATTGGCGGGAACTGTGGTTGAGTCCTAAGGGCCGTCACCGGCCACGGTACAACCCTCCCCGAAGGAAGTACGTCCCGTCATCGATGGGGGGAGTCAGATCCCCCATCTATTAGTGTACCCTCCAGGGTGGCGAGATCCAACCACCATGCCGGAAGCATCTCATCCTCATTTCGAGGTGCCCCCCCGAGGGTAACGGTAATGGGTATGTAATAACCTATTGGTAGCAAGGATATTTTTTTTTTCACTTCAGAAAGTAAAGTAAAAAAAAAATGTTTCCCGCAATGATTTTTTTGGTAAGTGGGTGTGCTTTATAGAAAAAAATCAAGTTTTAGAAATGAAAAAACCTGATAAATCGTATAAAATTTAATAGTAGCTAGTAGAGCTTGGAAATTTTACAAGCATTTGTTTCACAATATAATGCATAATTTTTATATTTTCGTAATATAACTTTTAACTAATGAATAGTTTTAATATTTTCGTAATATAACTTTTAACTAATGAATAATTTTAATATTTTCGTAATTTAATCATTAATTAATAAATTAAGTTAGTTAAATTTTATCGTTATGCATGATAAAATCTATGGTTGTTTGAAACAAGAATGTTTTCAGAATCCATGGTTCTGAATTTCAAATAAAAAAAATTAGAATAAAATATTTTTTAGCACTAATTAATATCTATCTTCAAAATGTTTTCATTAAATTTGTTTTCTCTTAATATTAATAACTCACATTCCTGAGATAAAAACTTAAAATACAAGGCATCACATTTTAATTTCAAAAGATTAGAAACCATATTAGCAAAGCATATATCAGGAATATCGTGAAAGGAGCATGTCTTATGTCCTTAATATCTTATGCCCTTATGTCATCTCAGGTGTCCTCCTCGTCATCTAATCGCGGCTCAAAATTACGAGGTAGGTTCCAAAATAGCCCTTGTGTTGCTTTAAAATGGGACATTAAATTAATTAAACTAATCTAAACCATCTTAACATTTTATTCAAAATGTGACACGATCAAAGTTTGAATACTGAAAAAAAAACCCTTCTTAGCATATATCTTTAAATTCTGAATGCCTAATGGTTTACGTCACATAGAAACTTAAATAGATCTTTTATAAATGAAATTAGATATTTATATTTTAAAAAAGAGAATCGCACTCATACAGGACAAGAGCAAATTTGTCACATTTAGAAAAACTTTAAGATTTATTAAATTATTTGTGTCATTATTTTATGAAAATAAAATAAAATCCCAAAAAACTCTTATAAAAAATTGTATATTATTTAAATTACAATTTTAAATTAATATTAAGCAAAATGTATAGAATATACAGGAAATAATAGTTTTCAAAATTATCATTTGAGATAGCTTTCATTACGAAATTTCTCCACTCCTTTAAATTTCTCCATTTAAGAAGAATTAGAAGTGCAAAATATTAATTAGCAGGAACAAAAGCATTATTCTTAAGTTTATTTATCGCATAGAATTCCAAAATTAATTGAATCAATTATAATAGAATTGGATAGCACTCATCTATTATTGCAGAATAGGAATTATCCAAAGTGTTTTCTATTTTTTAAACTTTAATGTATGGTTCACCATAATGAATTTTAGGAAATAAGTAATTTATTTTTATCGAATTTATTTAAAGATAACGCCAGTCATATAGAATGAAATTTATTTAATTTAATAGATTATATGGTATTAAAAAAATGGCATAAAACGAATTGAAATCGCGCAGATACCAATGTGAAAAATTAAAAAAAAAATGCAACTTACCGAAAAGTGAATGATTACTCCATATGAAATCCCATCTTTATAAACATTAAATAAAAAATGCTTGAAACATATTTTGCTCATTCTTGGTAAAACTAAAAAATATTATTTTGAATGCCTTCAAGAGATAGAGATACATTTTTTAATCAATCAGATTGCTTAATTCGTACCATAGAATAAATGATGCAAAACAAACCGAAATTTATTCTATAGCTCCAATTATTTAAGTGCAGGCATGTACTGCACAAGTTTTTATATTTTTTTTTAAAAAATGTTTCTTTTTTCTGTGATTTTCAATCATTTGTGTACCTTCAAAGGATAAATAGTATCTATATTATAAATTTGGAGACTTTCGAAATTGTGCTCATCCTGTAATGATTTTTACTTGACAAAATTCATAAACTTATTCTTTATTATGACTTCTAACTCTTCCTATTAAGGTTGTCTCTGGAGTGTGTAAATGTATGGAACGGTGGTTCTTCATAAATGTGTAACTCAAACTTTTTATTATTTATTTTTCGCCGTTAAAATCTTGTGGAAGTTCATAGACCTCATATAAATCAACCACTGCGTGTTGATTTGAGTTTAAAAACAGATAATATCGTCAGTGTCTGTAATAAAGTGTTTCATTTTGCGTCGATGAATGTATATAGACGCATTTCATCTATAGGATAAATTATGTTTTTGGAGAGTTTGAGGAATCTCCTACGTGGATTTAAATTGTTAGTTTTATGAAGGTGAATATCAATAAATTAGTATAATTTAAATAAAAAAAATTGCATAATAAATGCTAAATGTATTTATATGCGATACTAAAGAAAGAGTCATTCTTTCTAATAAATTAGGATAAATTATGTTTTTGGATGATATATATACATGGTGGTCAAAAAAAAAACTTCCCCTATATATGAAACCCTAGCGGCCTATCCACTCAACCAATAGAACCATAATTTCAGACATGGTTGTTTGAAGGTATGCGCTGGAGATTGTGATGATTCTAAACAAAGCAGAACTCACGGTTACGGTTACAGTGAGAGAATTTCGAAATTTTCGAATGGCAACACCCACTTTTTCCTTGCGCAAATTGATCAGCGTATTGAAAAATCACAAATGACGTTGGAACGAAAACGTGGGAAGAAAATTGCCGGCGTAAAACATTTGCAAAGAGCATTATAAAGGACTAATGACAATTCAGAGAGGAAAGAAAAAAAAGCTTTTATTGGAGTGGAAAGTTATAATTACAGGTTTTCAACGTGTTTGCCTTCGCAGGCGACAACGCATTGCATTCGGAAGATTGTGGACAACAATGTCGAACGTAACATGAAAGAAGGAATCTGCATAACTTCACACGTGTTATGACATCTTGCAATTCTGACACATCTCGTGGACCAGGCGTGTACGCCTTAGATTTCAGATAACCCAGGAAGCAGAAATCCATAGAAGTGTGGTCGGGGGATCGCGGTGGCCAGTGGAAACCACAAAGTTATGATAGATGACTCTATCACCAAAGTGTTGTTGCAGCACTTATCGAACACATTGGGTGACGTGTGGAGGAGCCCCATCTTGCATCCATACAATGTCACTAATGACATTTCGTTGCTACTGTTTAACCCTGTGAATTATGCAAGGTGCGTCAAAGCTCCTCCTCTCTGTGTTGTCATTAGTCCTTTATAATGCTCTTCTTTGTAAATGATTTACGCCGCTAATTTTAGTCACACGCTAATCGTTCCAACACCATTTGTGGTTTTTCAATACGCTGATCAATTTGCTCAAGGAAAAAGTGGGTGTTGCCATTCGAAAATTTCGAAATTCTCTCACTGTAACCGTAACCGTGAGCTTTGCGTTGTTTAGAATCATCACAATCTCCAGAGCATACCTTCAAACAACCATGTCTGAAATTTTGGTTCGATTGGTTGAGCGGATAGGCCGCTAAGGTTTCATATATAGGGGAAGTTTTTTTTTTGACCACCCTGTATATATATATATATATATATATATATACATTGTGTATATATATATATATATATATATATATATATTACATTCTATTTATAGAAAGTATAGCTTACTCTTCATAAAAGCAAATAACATAGGAGAGTGTGAAAAATATGACTCAAAAAGAAAAAGAAATAATTAGAATACGAAAAAAATGAATAATTGAAATGTTTTTGATTATCCCGACTAAAGTGGGATAGTTCAACCATTTCAAAATTGAAAAAAAAAACAAATGCTTATCATAACGTATTTATCTGATGTGAAATGTTTTTCACTCAATGTAGATTCTAAACAGAAACATTGCCAACTATTTAAATGATATTCCGAAAGTAATTTCATTTACTTCATTACTTTAAAATTACAATTTAATTTAAGATATATTTATATCAATGCAACATAAATTAGCTCTGTATTAATTGAGATGTACTAATCAATTTAAAAGTGTAAACTTTAATTCTTAAAATTTTATTTATAAATAAAACCGATATAAAAAAAATTTAGATATGATTTTAAATTTTGGGTAAATTTTTAAAAATCGTAAAATTTTGTTTTTATTTAGTATTAAAACAAAACGAATTCATGCATTTTGTACAGTCTTGATTTAAATTTTTAAAATAGTTCAACTTTACAAATCAATCCAAACCAATAGTAAAATATTCGGTAAGATTGAATAAAGTAAAATTATGTTTTTTAGAAATCAAAATTAAGTTAATCTGAAATTAGTTTTCTTTATATTTTATTCGTTACTTTAATTCTGAAAACGATGGAAATGAAAAGCACAATCGAATTTCGTAGCAAAGATATTTAATTGTATTTGGGGCTTAACATTGAAAATTGAATAAAAAGTTATTTAAGAGTAAACAATTTCATAATGTTTTCTCTTCGCCATTATATGTCATCGTTTCTCTACTATACTTACTCCAGTTTTCATTCTACTTGATTAATCCCAAGTAAAGTTATTCACGAGATTTAAAGAGTGATTATTTCATAAAGAAAAAAAAAAGAAGATAAGAACGTGTTACTCTTTTTCTAAAAATAATAATAAAAAAAAACTTTAAAACTTTGCAAATTTTAACAGAAAACTAGCTGTGTATAATTTGAAGTTCGAGTGTTTGTCTTCGACATCAAATTAATTGTGTATATTTTCATAAATTAAATCTGATTTCTTCAGTACTTATTTTGACTCAAGTTGAAATACCTGATGCAAAGCGTAATTGCTGGAGTAAAGAATAAATTTTAAAAATGTAGAAAAACGATATAATTAATATTTATGCTTTTCTATTTTTGAAATAATATATATATATATATATATATATATATATATATATATATATATATATATATATATATATATATATATCAAATCTACGATTCACCAATTAATTCTATTATTTCAAAATTTGCGATGGCACTTTTTAAAAGTATTTTTAGAAATTATATGATTACTTAAAGTTAATAGAAATATCTTCTTTTATTAATCAGAAGTTTCAAAAAATAAGGTTGTTTATTTTTAATTTTATTTTTCTTTGAAAGAAGTTTTAAATAACGCAAGAATCAACTAATATTTTTCTTTACCGAATGAAATATTCTTAATGTGCTATTGTCATTGTTGTTGTTTTTTTTTTTTCATTTATAATCTAAATTCCTGCAAAGACTAAAAAAGTTTTACATCTATTATAAAAATTGTGTTGTTTCTGCATTCTTCGGCTTTGTTCGTTTATTAGACTTAGGCTGAAGAACAGAAGTTGGATTTCGATCAATGTAGAAAAAAAAAGTTTACACCTGTCGATTTCTTATGAAATTGTATCAACGGCTACTGTTAGAATTTTAGCTTTCTTGATCTGTGGTATTAACGGTGTTTTAAATATTAAAATTTCTCTTCAAATTCAATAATATTTATATCTATATCTATATATATATCTCTCTCTGTATATATATATATATATATATATATATATATATATATATATATATATATATATATATATATATAGTGTGGATATCGAATATTTTGTACTGTCTCAAAGTAAAATACAAAAAAATTTTTTTTATCTAGCGGCTTAAAAGGATAACTTTGAAACTGTATATAATGATTTGTTTGAATTCATTTCAAACCCCGTATCAAATCTGAAAACTTGAATTACCTAATTCATGATAATATTATGTCTCAAAGCGATAATAGTGTCACAAATATAAAATAAATATTTAAATAATAAATTGAAATTGAAAAGAAAGAAACTATTTGGATGGTAAGCAATTTTCTCGGTTACCCAGAATTCCTTAGTGTTTCTAAATAGATTGTATGGCATACGATTCTTCTTGAGTAGAAGTATTTCGTCACTAAACAAAATATCCAAACAAAGATGATAATTCTTCTGCCATTTCATAATTTTTCAGTAATTTTAAATGTTTATAATTATTATGGTTATTATTAATCTTTATTTTTTCTCTTATATTAGAATTGCTTTAATTTATTTTTCTAAAATAAAATATTTATGAATAATTCCTTATATATATAAGTAATAAGACATTCATTTCCTTTTGCTTATTTTTGCATGGAGACATTATTGCAAAAATATAACGCATTTCACGATATATAAAAGTTTGGGAAACAAATAAAATGCGATTAATACTACTATTCTAACTCATCTGCGTGGAAATTATCTTTGAGTTTTGAGCTTTTGGACGGAGTTTATTAGTTTTTCCCCCGATTATTTATGTGATTTAACATTCTTTTATAAAAGTAAAAGACGAATATCTCTCTTGTAATTTTCAAATTCAATTGGAAGACGTGAATGAGTTGGCAGTATTTTTGTTTATTTACTTCTTCGAGTTAACGGAGCCAAAAATCTATAAAAGAACGAAATTGTCTGACCTTCAACAATATCTATTTTGAAATGTGTTTACAATAATAAAATTACAATAAGGATTTTCTACAATAGAGAAAATAAACAAAGGACATTTGTAAAAAATTCCAAGAATATTTTTGACAGTTTTATTACAGTTTATTTATTTACAGTTTTATTAGAATATTTATTTCTTTACAGTTATACATATTTTAGAAATGAAATTATATTATTTAGGCAAAAACTAAAATAAAAAAGTATTATCTAAAGTATTTTGTCCATACCATGCACATTTTAGGAATGGAATTATCTTATTTTTGTAAAATCTTAAGTAATTTTGTAAAGTGCTGTAAATGTTTCAAAACACTATTGCATCTATTAATTCTTGTGTAGAAAATTCCAGTCTTTCTAATGTAAAATAATGCCATCGTAAATACAGTTTTTAATATGTTTTTAATATTTTATGTTGTAGATAGAATATATTAAAAATGCATTGTATAATTAAACAGTTAAATGATGTTTGAGTTGGCAGTATTTTTGTTTATTTACTTCTTCGAGTTAACGGAGCCAAAAATCCAAAGAAGAACGAAATTGTCTGACCTTCAACAATATCTATTTTGAAATGTGTTTACAATAATAAAATTACAATAAGGATTTTCTACAATAGAGAAAATAAACAAAGGACACTTGTAAAAAATTCCAAGAATATTTTTTACAGTTTTATTACAGTTTATTTATTTACAGTTTTATTAGAATATTTATTTTTTTACTAGTTATACATATTTTAGAAATGAAATTATATTATTTAAGCAAAAACTAAAATAAAAAAAAATATTATCTAAAGTATTTTGTCCATACCATGCACATTTTAGGAATGGAATTATCTTATTTTTGTAAAATCTTAAGTAATTTTGTAAAGTGCTGTAAATGTTTCAAAACACTATTGCATCTATTAATTCTTGTGTAGAAAATTCCAGTCTTTCTAATGTAAAATAATGCCATCGTAAATACAGTTTTCAATATGTTTTTAATATTTTATGCTGCAGATAGAATATA
Organism: Argiope bruennichi; assembly: GCF_947563725.1. Classification (NCBI taxonomy): domain Eukaryota; kingdom Metazoa; phylum Arthropoda; class Arachnida; order Araneae; family Araneidae; genus Argiope; species Argiope bruennichi. The sequence goes on from NC_079157.1 coordinate 39,464,256, forward strand.
TTAAAAATGCATTGTATAATTAAACAGTCTATCTTCACATATATGCTTATAAATAAGGTGTGTAGAAAGTTAGATTTTAGCATGCAACATTTTTTAACCAAGTTCATAATATTTTCATGATAATTCTTTACATTTATGAAATTGAATCATGTTGAATTTTATCATGTAATTTACCAACACATTTGACTAAATTGTTTTCATAAATTTCTGCTCTATTGTCTTATACCAGCTTATTGTATTAAAATTTAATTTTTCTTAGTGGAATAAAAACATTGATTGCCTGTTTTCAGTTGTAACATTAAATCTATGTGAAACATAATTTCATTTTCATGCATTTCAATTCGTTTGAGAATAACATATATATATATATATATATATAACATATATTATCAATCAAGCGAAATTAGAAATAGCTATATTTATAGATTTACAAGCTTATATCTTCTATAAAGAATCGAAATTAGAAAAACTGCTCATTATGCTATTGTTAGTCCACGAATATTAGAAAATTAGATATAAAATCTTTTTACGAACGTTAAGTAATTCACATTTTAAAATTAAAAAATATATTAAAAAGTTATAAACAAGGAAATTATATCACATTAATTACAGAAGAATTCTATTTACCTGGAAGATAAGCCAAAAATCTAGTTATTTCAATTTTTGAAGACATCAAAGTGTAAAGAATTAACCATAATATCATCATTTTCCTGAACAATAACTTGTTTTAAAACAAAGAATGACATTTAATTAAAAACTCTAGTTCAGAAACAATGGCTTGCCTTGAAGGTATTTGCATAATTATTAAAAAATATTCAGGAGTTGTAATCATTCTAAATAAAGCGGCTACAGTCTTTTCTCAACATTCCACGAAGAAAATAAATCACACCTTACGGCCTATCATATTTGTTGGAATATTTTGCCCTTCCTGACCAATGAAAGTTTTCTGAGGAGAACGCTTTAGGTGACGGTTACCCATAATCCATCAGTTTATCGGAAAGAAAATCGCTAGATGCTGCGATATTCTTGTTGCAATGAATTTTAATAATCTGCTTCTCTTTTAGAGATAGTAAAAATGCTAATGTATTTTACATGTAAGATATTTCTTTGCAATTTATTGGGCCTTTTATTATTTATATCTTAACTGAAACGATTTAGAAATATGGATGTGTCTTTTAGTGATTATTGAATTTTTTGTCTTTATACTAGAGATGCATGACACTTATGTAAACCATATACAATTTCATACTAGACAAAATTGAATAAGCCTTTTATTTAGAAAAAAAGATCAGAAAAAAAAACAATAATCATGCAATTATTCCAATACATTATTTGATTTTAAGAAAAACAATAAGAAAAAGTCTCTTACGAGAGTGTTTTAATACATATAGATTGGAGAATTTTGAACTGAATTTAACCGAAACAAAGAGTATCTTTTACGTTATAAGTATTTATAACAATTTATACTAAAATAAATTTAGATTATATTATATATAATAATATTTCCAAAATAGAAAAATATTTTACAAAATATAGTGTAAGCTTATATAATTATTATATAAAATATTTAATCTCAATTAAAATAGGAATTGCTATAAAATGATGGAATTGATTTTTGAAAGGAAACGGATGGAGATAATGATTGAGAAAAAGAGGCAAGAATTGATAAAACATCAAGTTTAGGAGTTCTCTATCCCTTATTTGATCATTTTTAGAATTATGTTCATTTGTCTTGCTGTAGATAGGACAACATTAAAATGAATCAAGATGCATGTATGGAAAATAGCAACTAAAATTTATTTATTTTTTAATTTTAGAGTTAATTGAAGCGATGAATATTTATGAAAGATACGGTTACCCCTATGTTACATAAGCATTTATTGTCATCACAATAATATAACAGAAATATAATAAGTCTTAGCATACTGTATGTCCGACTGTAAGTATGCGAACAGCATAATTAAAAATGCAGAACGAAATAAGTAGCCGGATTTAATGATAGCAGTGAAAGATATTGCGTGAAATGGGTTATAAAATATTTTCTGTACATATAAGAAACGTCTGCAAAACCATATATCGTAAACAGTTTTAAATAAATATCTCTAATAAGAAACGGCTTACCCGTACCTTACATAATTATTTACCTTCATCTGTTATAGAAATAGAAAGAAATTGGGATTAGAGTTTTAAAAGGCATGATTGAAAGATCATCATTCATCGTCTTTGTCTAACACCTCTAATAGGAAGCATGTGCCTTCATTGAAGTAGAATTAATTCGACGCCATAAAATTATTTAACTACAGAGTAGGGAAATTACTTATTTTTAAGGCAGCCTCTTACTTATTCGTAGTATCCCCGGGGGGGGGTCAGTTTATATATAAAAAAATATGGTGTAAGATTTAATATAATAACAAAACCGTCAATGATTCATCATTTTTTGATAGACAATCACGGCTTATCAGAAGAAGAAAATATGGTACAAGTTTGCTAAAAAATAATCATGGTATGGTCTAGAAAGTGATAATTCAGTTTTGCTTATTTAAGTTCAAAAAATGTATAAATCAATCAAGAAATTTTCTCAAAGCGTTTATTCCAAGAAGTATTTGGATTAAGCATTACAGTAATTTTGTATATCGCTATATATTGCAATGCACTACAGCATGGACTAACAAAACATGGATTCTCAAAATTTCTAACCTGATTTTAACAACACACACTGTTCTAAATATATAAATATATTCTAAATATATAAACATTTATTATTATTTTATTTTATTTTTAAATTTATCGTAGCTAAGTTATAAAAAAATTATAACATTAAAGGAAAGAATATGCCACAAATCGATGCATGTTTTGAAATAAAGAAAGAATATTAATTTTTTTTTCTTTATCTTAGAAGAAGGATTACACAAAGTGATATCTTTGTTTCGGTTATGGAAAAGATGAAACTTGAGAGCATCAATGAGAGTTGGTGTGAATTTAAACTATATTATTGGTCAGCAAGGTGACTATATTGTTACAAAACTGTAATTTTGCTTCCAGCATGAATAGTGTCATCATGGGAAAGACCGTTGTACGATCTGCCAAGTGCACGCTGAGCGGGTGCCGCGTCAATGACCTCAGATCTTGGCGATAAACTTGGCGATCATTTGGTGGCTTGGCGAAGAATTTGGCAACTTTGGCGACAAAATGGATAATGCTGGAAAGTTCGAGAACAGGTTTGTAACAATATATTCTTATCTATTGGGCCAATAGGAAAAGAGAGCCAAACAATACTATTGAATAAATTTTAAAAATGCTATGTCAAAGAAAATATGGCTCTCATAAAACAAAACGAAAAAAAAGGCCATTATCAAAATCTTAATATGCAAAGTCTTCGTATACATTTTATAGCCCTCACAAACTTAGGACTATCTTTTTTTTTTTTACGATCGGCAAACAAAGATCTTACGAAACATGAGAGAAAGCAAAACGATTGTATTTTATTTTTTTCATCGTATCAAAAAATTTCCTTAAACATATATTAGTATGAATGAAAGATTATAGGTAAAAAATAATTTTCATCTGAAAAATTCTAAAAATCGCTTAGAGTCCATGGGTGATACAACGGGAAACGTATAAACTAATAGAAAATTAGACAGGCATGCGATTGGACTTTGAGTTTTGATTGAAATTGGTCAATTCTCAGATCTACAGATATTTTGAACATCCATGTATAACTTTTGACACTTAGAGGTTCCCTAAAAATATCTGAGTATATATATATGGCTCAGATAGTTAAAAATTAGCCACTAGAAATGTTGGAGTTAATCATCTTTTCAGAACTCAAAACCTCATATGACACTAGGAATGGGAAGTCGAAATCTCAAATCTTGATTCTACCTAAAGATTTAGATATTTCTTTATTCCCTCTTTCCGTTTCTTATCTCAGCATTTATTCATCTGCAGAAGGAAAAGAATCTTTACTCCTTTAGGAAATATTTCGTTCCTGCGATGATATTGCCAGTGACGATAAAAAGTATTGTAACTGAACTTTTTCGCTTTCTACTTTCACTTTATCCTCTTTTTACTGAATAAAACTCCTTGAAAGTTTATTCAAGACATTCTGACATCAAAAGTCTTTGGGAGTGGTAGAAACGTGACTCGTGTGAGTCAGTTTGCGGCTCATAAAATCTGAAATGCTGGAAGAGGAGACATGCTTCTCTTGCTTACTTCTCCCATTTCTTTCCCCCACTCCTCTGTAATTTTTTTTTGGTGATCTGGAAGAACTTGTGTTGTGACTGTAATTCTTGCGAAATATCAGGGATATCACTGCTAAATATGAGTATTGGAAACTATGTGTATCTTCTAAATCTTTTATGGACTTCAGTGTCAAAATTTAAATATAAAATAACTGATTTTTTTTATATATCGATACTTAAGGTTTTGAAATAAAAAAAATAATAATAAGTTAGCAAGAAATTGATTTTGTACGAAGAATATTTAAAAATAGCTTTAAAAAATTAAATTTGGATAAAATAGACGCTTAATAAGTCAGAAGAATAAAAATTCAAACTGTTAAATTTACATTTGCTTAGAACAGTTCAATTTAAAATTCTTGTAAAATGAATGTCTTCAGAAATGTAGATGAATACATTAAAATTTTAATATACAGAAATTGTACATAATTTTGCACAATTTAAATTATTTTTTTCTGTATGTTGCTGGAATTATACCGTTTCAAAGGCAAAAATATTTTTCTCATAAATGCTTTTAAAGGAATTGAGATATATTTTACATTCATTGCAGTTTTGCAAATGGTGATTGAAATAGAAATTATGAATTTAATATAATATAAATTTAATATAAATAGTGTGATTCCAAAAAGCCTTTTTATGTCTTAGGAAAAGATTTCTAGTTTTAAATTTCCAAAATTCACCCTAATATTTTAATGTTGAATGTGATTAAAATTCAGTTTAGCTATAAAAAAGTAAACCAGAAAAAAACCAAAATTACAGCGTGAATTATGCCAAAATTATAATGCCATTCAACGACAAAAAGTTGTAATTAATAACCAATTTTCACATGTATTTTTTAAAGAATCTACTATGATATCCACATGCAATTCATAGGAGATTCCATAAACATGTTAATTTTAAGTAAAATAATATATATTATTGATGTACAGGTCTTTACCATTTTTAAAGATTTATATTCACTTCTTATAACAAATATCCTAATAATTAAATAAATATATAAAATAAATTATCACAAATATATGAAAAATATAATATTTTATTGCATCAAAATCCCATTCCTCATAATATAATTTGTAAGGGATAATTGAGAGCTCTTTCTTTTTTTTTTAAGGGCAAATGAAACATGAGAATTAAATTTAATACAAAAAAAATTCTTTCTTAAACTTTGCAGAAATATATAACCTGTATAATGGTCGAGTGAACATAGAACTAGTTGTTTCCGCTTCTATTTTGAATTTAATAATTTAGGATTACTTTTGATAATATTTTTAATCTGGTTTAAATGTGAAGGAGAGACAAGTTTTGATATTGTGTTGTCATTACAGGAAACAAAGATACTTAAAAGAATAAAAAAGAACTTTTAAGAAGGGATTAAGATACTTAAAAGAAGAAATTTTAAACATTTTAAGTTTTACAAAAAGCGAAATTTCTGTTTAAAAATAAGTATTAAAATTTGCGATAACATTCTGCGATAAGAGAATTACGGCTTTAATATCAGTTAAATGTAACTTTAAATTTAATTTTCAGCATTTTTTTGAAGTTCTAATTTTTGGTACTAAAAGACCATTATTAAGTTTCCAAAACATTTTTTTTCTTGAATTCTTGCCAGTAAAAAGTATATATAGGTATTTTTCGAAGACACCCTTTTTGTTGTTAAAATCCAATTTTTTCAAAAAAAAATAAATAAAAAAATAAGGGTCTTTAACTATATGAATTGTTAAATTACGAAACTATACATATTGTTAAATTATTAGCACGTATTTGAGCAGAATTTCAAAATGTTTGCTCAAATTAAAAATAATATGAATACTGATTTTACACTTTTCCATTTTTTTTTTCATTTACTGCTGATTTTATTATATATAATTTTTGATAAACGGAAACACACTCAAAAAATTTATTGTAATCAGCCTTTAAGCAATCAGTTAAAATCTTTTCAGACAACCCAGGCAGTCAGAACATTTCATTTTTTCTCACTTAGAATTCAAAGGTATTAAGAATATGCTGTGAAAAAAATGCTATTTAATAGATCTCAAGAGAAAAGGCAATAATAAAAAGGACACTTCAAGACATATCATACAAATTCAAAAAATTATATGAAATGCGCATGGAATGAAATATCGATTTCATTTTGCCTATGAAATCGGCACATATTACAGAATACAAAAATGTACTTTCAGCTGAAAATTTCCTATCAGTATTTTAAAAGCTTCTTTGTGTTTATTCTTTCAAGTAAGGCATGTTTATCTGCACCAGTGACTTATTCTTTTTAGAATTTCATGCAAAATAAAGGATGCCTCTTGCGAATTCTTAGAATTTCGTCTGCGAAAATATATTTGTTTCTCTATTGATAATAATGATTCAATTTTTTTTTCACTTCCAGAAAGATGAAATCATTACTATTCTTGTAGTTCATATGGATTTAAAGTGTTTATATACTGTTTCATATTGCATACTTGCAGCGTATTCGATATTTGTGCAAAATGCAATGAGGAATAATTCTGCTGTGATGAATACTATGATTTAAAAAGATTAGCTATTACAAAAATTATATTTTTATTATAAAATTATTACGTACATATCAGAAAGCACTAGCCAGTATTCTGGCATAAAGGTAGAGCATTTTCTTCATGATCTGGATCTCCCGGGTTCAAGTCCCGGTTCCGGAATAGTTGTTCTATCTGTGAGGTGTGTGAATGTGCCCCCCTGTAAAAAGGGGTTGTGGTAGCGAATGTGTGTGTTTCCTCTTCATATGAGCTAGAAGTCATACTTCTGCCCTCCGGCGCTCAGGGGTCTTTACCCTCAGAAGCTGTGCAAACGAATGCGACGCATGCAGTAGCTACTTCGTACTCTTGACCCTAGGTGGCGTTGATGAAAAAACAAGAGTCGCTCACGCGACTTAAATCGCTGACAGAAAACTGTCAGCGGGCTTCTAAAACATCATAAGTCACAACAGCAATAGAAAACTCTTTATACCAAATGCAGTTTCGTTAATTGTCATTAATGTATTTTTAAGGTGATAATTATTTATAAATTTCTTGATAATTTCTGTGAAATGCTTGATGAAAAAATCTATTGAATCGATTTCAGAGTTAAGCAATCTATCCAGAGAGAGTTACCAAATATATCAAGTACTTTTGAGGCAATATGTATATTAAAAAAGAAACGTTTTTAAATATTTTACTTGATGGAGATTCGAAATTTTAAAATATTTTGGGACTATATTATAAACCAATTATTCTCCCATCAAAATTTATGAAATCATCCATTTCATATAGTGGATTTTTCCTTTTTTTTCTTATTATTTAAAAATTAAAAAATATATATTGTTAAAAATATGTTGTTGATAAAATATAAAATAATGATAAAATAAGACTTACTACAATTTTTATCATTGTTTAGTTGTTACTTTTTTCATTCATGATTTTTATGTTGATATTAAAAGCATTTTTTCTTTCACATTATCATTGCTGTAATTTAGAGATCTTTTTTTAAAATAATATAATGACATATTAATCAAGTAAAAATCTATATGGTGCTATTATACATATTTCAAATCAGCAATAAGATTTTTTTCTTCCCTTTTGTTTGGTAAAATCGAGTTGGATATAAACTTGGAAGGCCTAAATCTCTTTGTTTATAATGTAAACAGGACACCCCATTAAATTTATTAAAATTTAATGTTAATATGAATTAAAGTCAATAAACTGATTTTAATTATTTTTAAGATACATTTCAATTAATGTACTCAAAATTAGTAATTTATCGTTATTTTGTACTTTTTGATCTTTTGTGTACACTTAATAGTTGTAAATACCATCCTTTGATTATCAAATCTATCGAATTTTTAATGGTTTATTGTTGAAATTATTAAAATACTGCATTGGATACACCATGCTCCATTGAAAGAGAATATATCAAATTTCAAATCTATCAAAAGGTAGAAAAGTGGAAATATTAAAAGAATCCATTTTTATAATAATAACTTACATAATATCAACATTTGTTAAATACTTGGATATGTTCACAACTTTTCAATACCTGTTTCCGCTAGAACTGATTCCATTCCGTTATAGAGTCAACGGGAATTCAGATTAAAAATTTGAGAAACTTTTTCGAAATGTGCTTATTACAGTTTACAGTTTGATATAACATGATCCTTATCCCCTATTTTCAGTGAAAAGAAATTTAATAGTTAAAATTAAAAATAATATATGGTTGCAATTAGATTCAACTTATGTTTAAATGAATGAATGTAACGTACAACATATCGAAATCGATTGCAATGAAATAGGGCCACTATCCCATTAATGCTTATCAATAATTTTTAATATTATACATTGCAAACACAACCGTTTCTTTCAGTCTTCCTCAATTCATTTTAAAATTTTAAAAGACATTCTTCACAAAATAAATCATCCAAATCTTTTTACTTTCTTAAAAATGATGAATTTGTCCACCTTAAAAATGGTAAAATGCTTAAACCATCTTGAAAGTTATTCTTGAAAGTTTATGAAAGTTATTCCAATAACATAAAAAGTATATCACTTAGTTCTTGAATTAATAAATAAACTGTAATTATGGAAATACAATTCCTGGATTGGACTGATAAATAACAAAACATTTTCAGGGTTTTTTTAACATGTTACGAAGTCAATATTAACTTGAAAATCTTTTTACACAAACACCGACCTCATATTCAAATTCCAGAGCTATAGAACAGAACTTCAAGAGTTAAAGAGTATTTTAGAAAAATTATTGCATTAAATTCGAACCGATTTGCAATATATTTTAATTTAATGAAGTTTTTCATAAGACGATTCCACAAAAATTTATGATTTTTTAATACCAGTACTTAAAATCCTGAATATATATATATATATATATATATATATATATATGAATGGGGGAGAAGTCAAGAACCAGCATTAATATATGAAATATATTTATTGAGATTAAAGGACAAAACATTACTATACTAACATAAAATACATAAAAAGATACATGAGCGCACCGGCTAACTTAGCGCCATACAGTATGTAAGATCTGTTAGCATTCTCAGAAATAAAATAAAAAATATATTTTCTAACATATATAAAATATTCTCAGAAATAAAATAAATAAATAACATATATTCGTATTTTAATCAAAAATTGATTGTTCAATTTACCTTATTTAAGATCCTGCATCATTCTGAGGTAAGTTCGTAGTTCCATATTGTTGACGGCTTTACAGAATTCGAAGTATTATTACAATATTCCTTGAGTAAAAGAAGGAAATAAAAGATAATAAACTCCGGCTAATCAAGATTTGTACATCGCAATCAAAAGAGGGAACTCCAAATTTTGTTAACTGCGTTCTGTCAGAAGAATTTTTTGACAATAGAACTTCTAATCTTAAGAGGCAGTACAAGAATTTCTAGGTATTGCAATTTGCACCCATAGGGTCTCGTAAATATTTATATAAACACGACATAAATCAACTATATATTTACTAAGATTATTACTTAATTTTATAAATTGTAACTTTAATTTTTCAATTTGATATAAAAAATAATAATAAAAAAGTATAAAATGTTTTTGCTACGAAGATGAGTTTGTATTTTCATGTAGTGTTAAACTTAACTAAATAAAAAGGTTTTTGTATAATCCCGGATTAAATTTTTGAAATAGTTATTTCTACTTTTTAAAGCAATCTAAACAAATATTAAAATATTCGGTAAGATGGAATTAAAGTAAAACAGCTTTCTTGCACAAATTGAGAATTAAATTAATTAAAATTATCTTTTCATTTATTTCATGTATTACTTTTCTTTTAATTCTGGGCATGATTGAAATGAGAAGAGCCATTAAATTTCGCCGCAAAGATATTTAATTGTATTTCTGGCTTCTTTTATAATATTAAGCCTCTTGCATAACATTATATTTTTGTTGATGCATTTGGCTATTTTAACATTAGAAACTGAATGAAACATTACTTTCGTGTCATTATTCAAGAATTTGATTATAGTGTCTTACTATTATAATCTTTAATTGTCTTTTCATTTCACATATTTCAATTTTCATTTTACTTGCCGTCTTCAAATAAATTTAGACACGAAATTCAGAGTCTAGTCCTTTTCATAAAAATAAAAATGCATGAAAAAAAGAAGAAAAATCTTCCACATTTTCATAGGAATTTTGAAATTCTATAATTTGTCTTTGAGATGAAAATAATTTTGTACACTTTTTGACATCAAATGTATTACCTTTCAACACTTATTTCAACCCAAGGTGAAAACCTTGATACTAGACCGATTTGCTGTAAAAATAAAGAATAATTTATCAAAATGTAATGCAAGTATTACCAAATGTAAAAATAAAGTACAAATGCCGAAATACGATAACAGACTTTTTTTTTGAAGTTTTCGATTACTCATTAAATTCTATTTCAAAATTAACGGTAATTTTTTTTCAAACTATGTTTTTTCCCTTGAAAGGAGCTTTAAACAATATAAGAATAAGCGCATTTATTTTTTTACAGAATGTCATTTTAATTGTGTTATTATTAACGATTTTTTAAAATTTTATAAACTAAATATTTCTAAAATATGAAAACTTTTATATCGACCATAAAAGTTGGTTGTTGGTTTTCTCCTCTGATATGATTCGTTTTATGCATTATGGTACAAGAACAAACGAATGAAATTATCAACTTTCCATTAATCTAGAAAAAAGATTATACTTATCGATTTTTTAGAATATTTTATAATTGAGATTAGAATTTTAGCTTTCTTTATCTTTGGAACGGGCGCCAATTTAAATCTTAGGATTTCCCTTGATATTTTTCAAGAAATATTTACATAATTTTTTGTGAGTATCGAATATACTATATGATCCAAAAATACAATGTAAAAATAGGAAGGTTATTAAATTTACAACGATGAAAATCACTTTAAAAAAAGAATTTCTAAATTGTAATTAATGTTCTGTTACAATTAAATTAAATAACTTTATTAAATTTAAAACCAATATATGCCTGAATTGATAATAGTGTTAGGAGAATGATATAAATACACCATCCTATCAGTTTCTTTTAAAATTCGTTTTAAAAGAAAGAAACTGATTGGATGGCAAACGATTCCTCTGTCATCCCAGAATTCCTTTGTGTCACTAACTGGATGCCAGACGATTTTTCTTTCATTCCATAATTGTGTAATTAAAAGTCTCGCATCACATTTTTGCCCATAAATAAGAAGTTTAAAAATGCTGCTGTATTCTTACATATTTTTTTTTATTTATGACTAGAATTTTTTGCATGAATGATGTTGCATATCTGCCTTTTGATTTTAATATTGTTTCCTTTCTCAAGTCTGGACTCTCACAAATGAATCTTATGATTTTTTTATTTCATTCTTGAAAGTGAGTCATATTTAATTTTATCAAGTTATTTAATTATTTCAATGTACTTCCAGTATACTATATTATCTTAGTGTATTAATATTATTTTTTTTTACACCAAGTGGGAAAAACATTGATTATCTGTCTGAAATTGTAAAACTTAACCAGCCATGTTCCATTTTCACACAGCTTTAAATGATTATTTAAATTGAGTAATAAATAGCTAAATCAAAAGCGTTATAAATATATTCTATTATCGAAATAAAAGAGATTGGAGGTGTATTGCGTCAAATATGTCCCAATAACAAAAATAAGAAATTTAAATCTAAAATCTCTGGATCAACTTTAAGGAATTTACTTATTAAAATTAAAAATAATATTTGCGCTTAAAAAAGGAAACACCAGAATTTTTCCCATTCCTTCAAATACGAGAGAATTATTTTTATTTCTAAGATAAAGAAATGATTTCAATTACTTCAATTCTTGAAGATATCTAAATTTAAAAAATAAACTACAATGCTATCATTATGGAGATCAATATTTTCTATTTTCTAACAAAGACTGGCATTTAATTAAAACTTCTACTTTGGAAACAATGTTTTGCCCTCAAGGTTATGATTTACATAATTACTTAACGTAATTAACTAACTCTAATTATTCAATAAATAAATCATCTAATCACAACATTCATGAAGAAAATAAGTTGCATATCAATTTTGTGGGAATATTTGTTTTTCTTGACCTATGGAAGTCTTCTGAGCAGAAAGCGTTAGGTGACGGTCCCTCATAATCCATCACTTTATCACTTCATAATTATCACTCAGAGAAAGGAAATCACTAGATGCTGTCATATTCTTGTTGCAGTGGGTTGTAGTAGTCTGCTGATTTCTTAGAGGCAAAAAAATTGATAATGTGTTTTATTTGTACGGTATTTCTCTGGAATTTATCGGCCCTTTAGTATTTATATCTTAATTGAAATGACATAGAATTATGAATATTTCTTTAAGTAATTATTTGAGTTTTTTATGCGAGCGATGCATGATTGTGATGTAAGCAAAGCCTTAACCCTTTCAAAATTTCAAACTATATAAGGAGTGAATTAGCATCTTTTTTTTTTTTATCAAAATTAAATAATTATTCAATAACTTCAATACAACAAGTGCTTTCATGTGAAACAATGGCAAAAGAGCTCTTAAAATATCTATTTAAATAAATAAAAACCCGGGGATTTTATATTCAATTTAAATGAATGTGAGAAAGTGCCTTTTGTGAATTATGTTTTATTCATTTTAATATTTATAAACAAAATTGATTAAAAATATATTATATAAACATATTTGTAGTTGTTTTTCTTTATTTTTGAATAAAAAATATTTGCATGTTGTTTGGATATAAAAGGATGTTTTAAAATAATGGAATGAATTCTTGAAATAAAATGATGCAGATAATGATGGGAATAACAGAGAATAGTACTGATTAAATACTATGTTCAGGAGTTCATTATCCCCTAGGTGATCTTATTATAAAGAGATACTAAAATGGAATGAATTGTATGTATGAAAACAAACATGTAACATTTATGTTTTCCTTTTAGTATTATTATAAACTGAATGGAGCAATCTCAATGACAAGAATATAATGAAAATGTAACAAAACATAACGTTGGTATGCCCATCTTTAAGCATACAAGCATCATTATTTTAAAAATGAAACTATATAAGTATATGAATTTAACGATATTAGTGAAAGAGATTCCAAGAAATAAGTTTAAAATTATTTTTTACAAATATAGAAATCATTTATGAAACGATATACTGAAAATATTGTTTTAAATTCACAACTAACGATATGTATCTCTACAATCTAATATATAACTACCATCATGTATCTTTAACTAAACAGGGTTACACCTATCTTACATACGTATTTTGCTTCATCTTTAATGACGAAAAGAGAAAGACATTAAAATTAAGGATTTAAAAAAAAAACAAAAAAAAACCAAGATTTAAGAAACCATATTCATCATTATGACCTAACATCGAAATGTCTGAAATTGGAATTAACTCAACGTCACAATATATATTACTTAACACATTAAAAAAGTGAGAAATTGCTTATTTTTACTTAATATCTTATCGAGGTGTTCCTAGTGCTTAAGGTTGTGGATTTTTCATATTTTTTTTAAAAAATTCGGTACATCATTTAGCAAAGGGATGACTGTCTTTTGCTTCAAAATGATGGTTTATGTGAAAGGAAAAAATAAATATCACGTCTGCAAAATAATCAAAGTATACAAAAATAATCAATTTATACTACAAAGATAATGGATTAAACAAACTTCAAATGTATCATTTATTTGTATTAGCAATATTTTAATTCTGTTAATACTAATAAATGATTTTAATTGGAAAAATGCTAAGTGTAACAAATTACTAACTCAATGATGAAGTTTTCTCAAAGAGTTTATTCAAAGAAAAATTTAAATTACATATTTCCGGGATTTTTATATCATCATATACACTATTAAATGCGTGTCAATGAAACGAAAATGTTTTTTTTTCTTAGTTCTCTAAAATTTTTCAACAGTTTTAACTAATACATGCTCTGCTGATTGCAAATACATAAAAAGTTTTCTTTATTTGCTGCAATTTTGTAAATAATTATAACATAAAAGAGACTAATGTACCACAAACATAAGAATATTTTTAAATAAAGAAATAATATTATATATATATATATATATATATATATATATATATATATATATATATATATATATATATATATATATATATATATATATATATATATATATATATATATATATATATATATATATATATGTTGTATTATCTTAGATGAAGAATTAAGCAATGTGATATCTTTGTTTTGATCATGGAACGCTACATATTTCTGATTCTTCAATGTTAGTTTATATGTTTATTAATGTCATATAGATATTCACAATGTAATTTAGCAATTTTTTCCTTTTCAATTAGTTATCTCACTTCACTGTTAGTTCAACTCATAGTCACCATTTGTTTTTAGGTATTCTTGTTTCTTCTATTTAATTACTACTTCGCCAAAAGATTCAATACAGTCGTGTAGGACTTGACACCGATGGGATTCTCAGGAGATCCCAGAATAATTTGTCGTCTCTTTCTTTTTTTCTTCTTTTCTTACTGTCTTTCTTTTTCTCTTCTATCTTGTGGTCATTCAACTGGTTGGGTAACTTAGTGTTATAAGCACCCGGGGCACAGGATGGCATAATGTTATGTTTTGATGATGGAGAAAATTTATTTTGAGAGCATCAGTGAGAATTGGTGGTAAATTAAAAATGGTTTATTATATATTTTATTGGTAATAAAATATGAAACGCTCATTATTCGTCTGCTAATGAGACAATAGTGACAAACTGTACCATTGAATAAAGAGTGAAAAACATGTCTCAAGAATATATGGTAGAGTGAAAAAAAATCATTCATGAAACCTTATTGTACATCTTGTCTCAGTTGCAAAGAAAGCTAAAATTAATGAATTGTTTTATGAAAATTCTTGATTAAGGTATTTCCTGATTCCCATGCACTGAAAAAAAATATACCTGAAGTTAGGAGAGCAAATCTCAAAATTTGGAATTTTTATGTTTCCCGAAAGAAAGAACTTATGACCCATTCTCATTTCGTGTATTCTGTGAAAGAGATTGGACCAAAAAAAAAATTGAATCTCATTGTTTTCTTGGCAGCAAACAATTTATGGAAAAATACAAGCCAAAAATACATTTCTTTGGTTAACAGCACATTTAATATCACTGAGTTTTTGCTTCTGTGATTCACTATTCCATTCTAGATTCACTAAGACATATGATGACATGTGAAGACATATGATGACATGTGAAGACATATGATGACATGTGAAGACATATGATGACATTTGAAGACATATGATGACATGTGAAGACATATGATGACATTTGAAGACATATGATGACATTTGAAGACATGTGAAGACATATGATGACATGTGAAGACATATGATGACATGTGAAGACATATGATGACATTTGAAGACATATGATGACATGTGAAGACATATGATGACATGTGAAGACATATGATGACATTTGAAGACATATGATGACATGTGAAGACATATGATGACATGTGAAGACATATGATGACATTTGAAGACATATGATGACATGTGAAGACATATGATGACATGTGAAGACATATGATGACATGTGAAGACATATGATGACATGTGAAGACATATGATGAATTTATTTTTTAATTATATCAAATGAAATATCAACGACCACAATTGGGGAAAATTCGTTTCAGTATACTATAACTAATGAAATTATAATTTTTTTTATATAAAACTAAAATCTGAATAATAGAATGTTTTTAATAAAAAGTAAGATAGTAAACAAGAATAAGAACAATAGATTCTGACAATTTACAAATCTCCTTTGTGCTGTGATTTAAAGTTTTTATGAATTTTAGAAGACAGATACAACAATAAATAAAGAAATGACGTCAGCTAATATGAATGGGCAAACAGTATGTTTATTATGAAGTATGTTTGTTCGCTTTAAGCTATAACAGTTTATAAATTTTGATCTAAAAATAATGCACTTGATTTTATAAAAAATTAAGAATTCAGTATGCATCTGAGAATTTTTTTTTGACATTTTAATTATAAATTGATTGAACGAATTTAAGGTTTTCGATATTTTGAATTCTATACACAATAACTTCAGGAAATCTTATTGAATGAAAGAAGGTATTTATAATTAAAGATTGTAAACATATTTTTAACTATCACAATTTACTTTTCGGAAAGGTTTTTATGTCCTGAAGTAATTTTAGGCAATAGATTCTTACTAATTTTATGCAGTATTTCAAACTTATATTGTCTAATCATATTCAAAAACGTTTAAAATTTTTCAATATATATAAGAAAATTTCAGTGTTTTATATAAAAAAAATATATTTTAGTATTGAAGAAATAGTATCTCCATTTTCCACTGCGTTTATATAAGATATAAAAAAGAGAAGTGAAAAAAAACCCACATACAAAATAGAGTATGCATTTAGAAGGTAGATTACCCGGATATCCAAAATAGCCTTATGGCGTTATAAGTTTGATTCCATTAAAATATGGGCATATGCATGAAATAAATATATCAAATGTAAAGCAATTCAGAGAACGTAATTATGCAAATTACAATTTCTTTCTGAAAAGTAATTTGTTGAATAGCAGACTCTCGAAATCTTAAATGATGATTTTTCCAAAACATTTTGATATTTATTTATTTCATCTTTCCGTTTTACATGTCACCATTTATTTATCTCTAGAAGGAAAAGAATCTTTCCACCTTTAGCAAATATTTCGATCCTGAAATGATATTGCAAGTGAAGATTAAAAAAAAAGTATTGTAACTGAACTTTCTTCGCTTTCCACTTTCACTTTATTCTCTTTTTACAGAATAAACCTCCTTGAAAGTACCTTCAAGACATTTTGGCATCAAAAATCATTGGGAGTAGTAGAAACGTGACTCGTGTGAGTCAGTTTGTGGCTCATAAAATCTGAAATACTGAAAGGGGAGACTTGCTTCTCTTGCTTGATTTCCCACCCCTTTCTCCCAATTCTCTGTAAATTTTGATTGGTTGTCTGGAACAACTTGTGTTGTGACTGGAATTCAGGCGAAATATCAGGCTATCACTTCTAAATATAGATATTGAATTCTGGGTTTTCTTCTAAATCTTCAATTGCCCTCAGTTTCAAAATTCAAATATGAACTAGGTAAATTTTTGGCATAGACGTGTAAAGTTATGAAATAAGTAATTTAAGTTGATTAAAATTTTATTTTGTGGGAAAAGTATTTAACTATAGAGAATATTTAATTATAAAACTTCAAACTCAAATATGGTTGAAATAGAAGCTCATTAAATTAAAAGAATAGAGGTAGAAATGTAAAATGCTATTTTTTTATTATTTAGGATTGATATATTTATAATTTTATCAAACTGAATGTCTGTAATTGTTCTCAACATTTTAATACGAAAAAATATTGATATTCTGTTATTAAAATTTCCGTTTTTGTTTTCTCAATATTGCTGTGTGTATAACGTTTCAAATCCATTCTCAGAGAAGAAACAGATTCTCTGATAAATTATAATAAAGGAATTGAAATGTATTTTAGGATCATTGCAGTTTTGCAGAAAGGATTTTAGAAGCGAAAAGTGCTGTTAAAATCTTAATTGAAAATAAATGTAATACGTGATTAAACAAGCCTTATTATATCTCCAGAAATTTAGTTATAAGTTTCAAAAACATTTAATAAATTTTAATTAAATATTAATGATTCTAATCAAATTTTCATTCTGGACAAAATTATTAAGAACACGAAATTTACAGCTTCAATTTTGCAAAAAATATTGTGTTAAATAAAATCAAACATTTATTATTAAAAAAGTAGTTTTAACACGTGATTTTTAAAGAGTCTAACATGTTGTTATACATGCATTACACGACAGATTCATTAAAATGTTAATTTTGCATAAAATAATAAATTTTATTGGTAAGATAGGATGCTATTGTTTCTTTTAGATTTAATATAAATCCCTATCATATAATTCAAAATGCATGAAAAATATAGATTATTACTGCACTAAAAGTCAATTTCTAACTACATCCATGGGAAAATTTTAAGGAATAATTGACAAATATTTCCTATTCACCAAAGAAGATTCAAAGATGACAGTTACATCTTGCACATAATAGTTCTTTCTTAAACTTCTTAGAAATGAATAGCTTATAACCATTCTAAAAATACAAAATCAGTGGTTTCTGTTGTGTTTTAAATTCATTAAATTTGGATTATTTTTAACAACGTCTCTAATATTGTTTAAAAAAAGGAAACCAAAGATTTGGTAGTAAACCGTTGTTCAAACTTCGAGAATTTATGGACAAAAGACGTGAAGATACTTAAAAAGAATTATCAATATTATTTATCTTTATTGTAAGTCTTAAGAATTATTTATCTTTATTGTAAGTCTTAAGAATTATTTATCTTTATTGTAAGTCTTAAGAATTATTTAACTTTATTGTAAGTCTTAAGAATTATTTATCTTTATTGTAAGTCTTAAGAATTATTTATCTTTATTGTAAGTCTTTTAAGAAAAATTTTATGAGAAATTGAAGAAATTCGAAGTTATACAGTTGACAAATCTATCCAGATTATCAAATAATACATATTTCATGTTTTTTAAATACTCCAGATATTCCAAATCATAAACTAAAGACTACCTCCTCTTTCACAATGGAAAAAAAAATTGCATTTCTTCAGTCTAGTTACATTAACGTCCCGTTTTAAAGCAGCACTAGGGCAATTTTGGGACGGACCTCGTAGTTTTGAACCATAGTCGGATGACGAGGACTGCACCTAACCTGGCATCCTCTCTCCAAACTTCCAAACCACACCAGAAAGAGGACGTTTGGCGCCGGCGGATTTGGTGCCCATCAGGGGTACTCACACGGCGGCAATTCCGTGGAATTTGGTCTCGAATCTGACGCCCTCCGAGATAGAAGCCGACACATTACTACCAGGTCACCGTGGTCCATACATATCTTTAATAAATAACTTTATGTAATAAAGATTCTAAAAATATTTCTAGGTTTTTTTAGATTTAATCTATTTTATTTCTGTTAATTGTCCTGTTATTGAGTTAACGATCCAAGACTGGACTCTGAGCTTTTATTTCGAGGTGCTAGCAGGCAAAGATTGAAAGTTTTCAACAACGTTTAAATAAAGACACCTTAAGGTGAGAAGAAAAACATATTATAAAATTATCTAGATATTATCAAGCTCTATAAAATGAACTATAAAACTTCATGATTTAAAAAAGTAAGACAAATAATTTATAATAGATTTTTTTTTAAAATTTAATTAATGTTTATGTTTTTTTAAGTACATGATATGGACAAGTAAAGAATGATAAAAATTTCAGTTCATTTTTTTAGGAGGGGGGGAGGGGCATTGATTTTGTTGGAAGAAAAAGATCATCGAATAATTTCCCTGAATATGTTTGGTCCAGTCGGATTCCGAGGAAACAAAGAAACCTCTATTCTGGAAAAATTATTCCACAATTTCAAATGTCATTACAGTAGGTCTTTAATAAAAAAAAAGTGGTGAAAACTAAACTTTAAAAAGAAATAAGTTTTACTATGTGACAATTTACTCTCGAGAAACATTTAAATCATGTACACATTGGTATAGCAATTTTCGAAGAATTAATTAAAATGTAATTAATTTGTTCTTTTTTTATTTTTGTTATTATTTTTTGTTATTCTTTTTTTTTTGTTATTTCGAAAATTTGAAAAATATTTTTCTGATTTATCACTACTCATACCATTGTTTATTTCTTGAGCTTTTCTGTTTTAAAATGTAATAATTTTGTTATTTTCTTGGATTTCGACGTATAAATAAAGGTATAGCAATTTTCTACCGGATTGTTTTTTTTTCAATTAAATCAAATTGCTTAAAGAATAAGGCAGACATCTATTTCAACTAGTTATTCCTTTCTTTATAACATTCATTGAAATCAAATGCCAAGCATTTAATTCCAATTAAAAACAAAATTATTTTTTCCAAATGTTACTTTAAAAAAATTATTATTGATTTAATTATAATTAATTTTTGTTAAGCACATATACACTCAAGAATAAATTACCGTTTCCACCCTTTAAATAATTATTTATAGTCTTTTTACAACTATAAAAGTAAGAAAATTGCATTAATTCTCACTTAGAATTCTAGGCTACCAAGAACGAGCTGTGAAAAGAATATTTTATTGATGCAGAGAAGCAGTAATAAAAAATGGACATTTCAAGAAATTTTCTTACAAGATCTACAAAAATACACGAATTTCTCAAGGAATGAAATATTGTTTTCATTTTTCCTTTGAAATCGGCACATACTACGCCTTGCTAGTGTTTAAGAAGACATAGTCATATCTGTATTTTAGAAACTTCTTTGTGTTGACTTTTTCGTGTAATGTATGCTCCTTTGAGCCATTTTTTTAATGTATTTCCTATAAATTGAAGGATGAATCTACAGGATTCCTAGACAAATTTAGTATTAAAAAAGGAATTTTATTAAAAAATGTAAAACTTAGTATTAGAATTTCGATGTTGAAAATATATTTGTTCTACGATTGATAACAGAGATCCTGTTTTTTTATACATTTGACATTTTATACAGTCAAAAAAGCATTATTTTGTTATTCAGAAATTTCTTTTTGACTTAACATTTCTGAATACTTTCCATATTTTATACCTGGCGCCTATTTAAAATCTCTGAAAAATGTAATGGTAAATAATTTTCATATGATCATTACTATGATTCAAATAAATATGTAGAAAGAAAATTAGATTTTTATCATAAAATTATCGTTTGGATATCAGAAAAATATTTGTACTACCAAACACATTTTAATAATTTTTCTTTAATTTACTTTGAATTATTTATAAATATTATTTATAAATTGGAATCCTTTGTAAATTTCCTAATAATTCCTTCAACATGCTTCATGAAAAAATATTTTTGAATCAGTTTCAAATTAAACCAATCGATCTAGAGCTACGAAATTAATCTTGCAATTTTTTTCTTGGGTAGTACGTATTTGCAAAGAAATGGTTTTAAATAATATACTTAGATTATTGATGTTGAATGAAAATAAAAAAAAAATCTTCCTGGATATTTTGGGATTTTATTATAAAGCAAAATTATTTTTACAACATCATCATTTGTGTAATTAGCCTTTTCATGTTATGAATTTTCATTTCGATACTTTTTTGTTGTTTCGAAAATTTAAAAAATGTTTTGCTGATTTATTACTACTCACATACCATTGTTTATTTTTTGAGCTTTTATTATTAATCTTTATTATAATATAAAATACTTTTTTTCTGTTAATCTTATTATTGCTATAATTTAGAGACTGTTTTTAAATAATATAATGGAAGATTTATCATGTCGGAATTATATTAATACTGTAAGATTTAAGACTAGAATTTTTGAATTGTTTTTTTTTTCTTTCCTTTTTGGATAAATCACCTTGGATATAAAATTAATATTTTCAAAATTGTTTTGACTGAATTATATAAATGATTTATTAAAATGAAATATCAGTCTGAATTGATAAAACCAAATTTTATTAAAATGAAATATCAGTCTGAATTGATAAAACCAAATTTTATTAAAATGAAATATCAGTCTGAATTGATAAAACCAATGAGTGTGTGATATGAGTGTGTGATTATGAGTGTGTGATACTAACATTTTAAATAGAAAGTCTACTTTAAATTAACATCTTTTCATCTTGAAACAATTAGTAACTCAACAATCTGCACCAAAATTCAATCTCTTGGTGATAATTTCTTTCTTTTAAATGAGTTCATCATTAAATGACAATTCACACATTTTCATATATCTTCATCAAAATTTGAAAACAGAGCTTGATTTTATCGACAGGGAATCAGAAAGTGAATTCAAAATTATCATTAATTTTGGCAAGACTTAGCCTTGTACTAAAAATATATTCCGTGGCTAATTTGAATAGATATTTGAAAATGAAAAGGAAATAATTAAATTCATAAAATTAAAAGCTTACAACTAGGACCGTTAAAGCATATCATTTGTACTTTTTTATCTTACATATGGTAATAAAAATGCTCAAAAATCTTCATAGTCCTATCTTAACTTCAAGAAACGATTTAGCATTTAAAAGGGAATAAACGTGATTGAAATCTTAAAATGGTGGACATGTAATTTAGATTTATCTTCTTCGGAACTTCTTTTGTCACCACTGATAAAAATCAATATAATATTTTAGATATTTAATGTAAAATCAGAGAATTTTGAAGTAGAGAACAGGAGTATGAGATCAATGATATAAACATTTAACAAAATCCGACATTTTAGTACTTTTGTTCATGATGTGACTTCGTAAATCTTAAATGCTCTTTAAAAGAAATTCCGCACATTACTTAAATATTTATTATGGCTTTATCTCATTCTTTTGTGATTATATATAAAACGACATATATTATCACCCTTCATAGTATGTTACTATGCTCGGATTGAATTTTTTTTAAATGTTATAAAATAATCATATTTTTAGTTTTTGTATTAAACAGATTGGAAACATATCTATGTAATAAACATACAAAAGTTAAAAGCCAAAAACCTTTTGGAAATGGAAAAAAGCTATATATTTTCTCACCTTAAAAAACTGATAGGAAGCACCTCTGAAAATAATATAATATCCTGATATAAAGTAAAATCCTTTTCGCTCAGACGTTTATGAAAGGGGCCTTCAAAATCGTTTCTAATAGCACTATAAATTAGTTCGCTTAGTTCCTAAACTGAGAAATAAACTGTTTTTATACCCGATCTTAAAGATTCTGGATTAGATTAATAACGTTTAGTTTAGTTTTATTAAAGTCCCGTTTTAAAGCAACGCTAGGTCTATTTTGGGACAAACCTCGTAATTTTGAACGGTGGTTAAATGACAAGCAATGCATCTAAACTGACAGCCTCTCCCCTCTCTAAGCTTCAGCAGGACACCAACGAGAGAGCGTTTGGTTCCGACAGATTTAACGTACACCAGCTCCGCTCGCTAGACAGTTCTCCGTTGGAATCGAACCCGAAGCTCTCCTGATCCGAACCCACGATCTTACCAGCAGGCCATCACGGCCTGATTAATAACTTGATATCTTCCTTCTTATGAAGCTCTAAAACTGCTTAATGATCTTTTTAAACAAACATGTATATTACTCTCTCATTCAAGAACTGCAGAAAATATTGAGAGATTATTATTCTAAATTTGAACAATTTGAATAATAATTGAACTTGTATTGAATTTCAATTTATGAAATTTTTCATAAAAATATATTTTCCAAAATTAAAAATTTCAAAAAACAGCATTTAAAGTTGAAAGTATAGCATTAAAGTGTAAAACTAAATATAAAAGTAACTGTAACTTATTCCCATTGTTTTCAATAAGCACGTAAGCCAAATTCAAAGAGTTTGATCCAAAAGCAATTAAAATATATTCATATTTTGGTCTAAAAGCGAGTGATCAATATAGTTGATGATATTAAGATAAGCACATGCAATTTAGAAAAAAAAAATAATGCATATTTATAATAATAAATGTATATTTATTTATTTATAAATCGCCGCGTCTGGCGATCAGCTGGTTTGTCAGAATTAATGCTCCCTAATATCCAATTAAATATCTTATGTAACTTGATTTATCAACCGCACACATTCATAATTATTATTCTAAGCAAAGACTAAAAATTAATGAATTCTTATGCATCACAAATGAAGTTTATAGAACTAAATATTTTTACAAACATGTAATTTTGCTTCCCTGCACGAATAGTGTCATTGTTGGGAAACATCGTTAGCGATCTGTCCTGTGTGTGCTAAGGGGGTGCTGCGTCGGTGCCCTCAGAGCTTGGCGACGAATTTGGCGACTTGGGCGACAAAATGGGTATTGTTGGAAACTTCAAGAACTTTCACGATCCATCCACTAAGAACCGAGATGCACCCAGATATGAACTGATTGGTCTAGAAGTTTCTAGCTCTGCCCCCCGACAACTATAAAAGGCCGCCACTCTCAAGCTGCGGTGAAGTCATGTGAGTAAGTAGTCGAAGTCGTGTGAGAAGTAGCGAGTCAGCAGCTAAAGCGGGAGAAGACAACGAGAAGTTCAGCCGTTGGAGAGACAATAGAGCGAAGTTCCGAGGAACCCCTTTCCTGCTGGATTCTGTATGGCCGCTTCGTGTGCTGTTGACAATTACTACTTATGGGCTACTGTCTTCTTTGGTTCTTCTACTATGTGCTGTTCTTTGCTTGTCTCTGCTGTCCATATTTGTGCTGTATGTTCTTCGTGTAAATAAACGTCGTTATTTTCTACTGAGGCCTGCTGATTGTGCGTTCTCCGCACCATATCACTACCACTTTCTAAACGAACCTGGAAATCCGTAACAATATATTTAAAAAAATCCATGTATTGTGCAATACGAATCCTTAATAAAAGTTAAAAGACAACGAAAGGAAATGCAGTATATAAAATTGAACAAAGCAATAAAAATTATATCTTCATAGATAATTACGCAACATATATGACAACATACAAATTGCAACAAACAAACAAAAACGTGTACTATATGCGCTGGTTTACAGTTTACATAGAGTAGAAAGTCAAAATTTAAATTTTGAAATAAAAAAAATGTCTAAGTAAAGTTAAATAAGCTGAGCAAAATCTTGAAAGATGCATAATCTATGTATACAAAAAATAGGTGTGAAAAAATTAATAAGAGAGGACAAATAAATTAAAAAAACCTATGAATAGAAGAAAATAAACAAAAACAGAAAGCAATAAAAATGCAGAGAGAAATGGTTTTTACATTAAGTGCATAAATTCTATACTATAACATAGAAGTAATATTGCCTCTAATTTACAAATGTGAGAAAATTCTCAAAAAGGGGCGAAGAAGGGCTTTCTGTTATTAAAAAAAGTTAATGAGCGCACGATCCTTTCATAAAATGAATAATCTTTTAATAATAAATTTTTTGTTGACGAATTTTCCTTCGCACAAGAAGGCACCCTAAAATAATAAATATATATTGGAATATATCTTAAATGGACACTCATACATGTTATTGGTTTCTTAATTGAATCTTTTTTATATATTCACATAAATCGTCATGTTCGATAATAAAGTACATTACTTTAAATGAGCAGTTGTTATTGTGTTATAGAATATTGGCGCAAAATCCATATTTGGCTATATTGCGCTTTAAATAAGCTAAAAAACGGATCATATACTTACGAGATTATATTACTGCTGGGAGATTTTTTCTTAGATGGCTGGTTTTTAATGAAGAATAATTTTCCTATTCCTACTAGCATAGGTTATAGGAATTAGAACTAAACAATTACTAAAACCATGTACAAATATTTCAAAGAACATAAAAACTCATATTTTGTGGGAAGTCTATATTTCACTGGCCATTATTTTTTTCTTATTTAAAAAAACTGTACACAGCATAATATAGTATTAAAAGAAAATCATGATCGGGCACATAAAAATTTCATTTTTACAGAATTATCTTCAATTAATTCAATTTAATATACATTTTAGTGTTGAGTTCCCTTCCATTAATAATTATCATTAAATAATTCATTACATTACAATCTATTTTACATTTTCAAAAATCAAAAGTAAGATGTTATTCGGAATGTATTTTCAACATTAAAACTTTAAAATAACGTCACAGAAATAATGTATAGAAATTTGAATTCAATGAATTACGAATTTCCGTGAAAAATGATTAAAACTTTAAGGGAAACATTAATATTTGTAATCACTTAAAATTTATTATAAAATATTTTTGAGATATATCCGAACTCTTAGACTTATGCAGAGTAGCTTTTTTTTCAAAACATTGTAATCGTAAGTCAAAATTACTATAAACCAGCGTTGAACAATCCGGTATTTGTCAATCCCGTTTTTTATGTAATTTGACAGCACGCATTATTTAACTGATACGATTATTTTAGTATATTTCCTGTTAGCGTGAAATTTTGAACAACCAACTCAGATATATATTTAGGAACACTCTTTCTCAGAAAATAATTTATGTAACATTCTTCATTCGTTACATTCACTTATATAATAATTTATATAGCATTCTTCATGCAATATATTCATTTATATTGCAATAATAAGTTAAAATTACTATAAACCAGTGCTGAAAATTCCGGTTATTGTCAATACCTTCTTTATATAATTCGATAGCATGCATTCTTTAACTGCTACTATTATTCTAGTATATTTCCTGTTAACGTGAAATTTTGATTAAACAAACAACTCGAATATATATTTAGGGACACTCTTTTTCAGAAAATAATTTATGTAACATTCTTTATTCATTACATTCATTTATATAATAATTTATATAGCATTCCTCATGCAATATATTCATTTATATTGTAATCATAAGTTGAAATTACCAGCGTTGAACAATCCAGTAATTGTCAATCCCTTTTTTATGTAATTTGATAGCTTGCATTATTTAACTGACACAATTATTTTAGTATATTTCCTGTTAGAGGAAAATTTTGTACAACTAAATTCATATATATATTTAGGAATTTATATAATTTAGATTCATTTATATAATAATTTATATAGCATTCATGCAATATATTCATTTATATTGCAATCATAAGTTAAAATGACTATAAACCATTGCTGAACAATCCGGTAATTGTCAATCCCTTTTTTATATAATTCGATATCATGCATTCTTTAACTAATACGATTATTTTAGTATATTTCCTGTTAAAGTGAAATTTTGAACAAGCAAACAACTCAGATATATATTTAGGAACACTGTTTCTCGGAAAATAATTTATGTAACATTCTTTATTCATTACATTCACTTATAAAATAATTTATATAGCATTTTTTATGCAATATATTCATTTGTATAATAATTTATGTAACATATATTTAATAATGCATTTATTCAATAATACAAGCCATTGTATAATTATTTGTTCTGTATAATTTGATTATAATGCACGTTATATAAATAAAACTTTGATATAAATTCAAGAAGAAACAAGACGTATGTTTAAATAACAAAATTGAAGAAAGCAAATTGCGAAAGAATTTCTTTAGAGTAAGTATTGCGAGTGGAAAAGTATACACCTCATCACATCTACTTTCTGCCTGTCTAGACAGCTAAATGGAATTATTTGTACTTTGAACTTTCATATTCCCAATGGCTCAAGATCTGGTTTTCTGAGAAAGCAATGCACAATAACGTTTTTAACAAAATGTGTTAAGGCCTTTCATTTCTTAAAGTGTAACAATTCTGAATTTAAAGGCCGTACCAGTTTAGTCATAATCGTCAGTTTGGAAACGTAATTTGTTTTCAGAAAATACTTTTTTGTATTTATGACTACAAATGCAGAAAAACGTGAGACAGGGGAAAAACTTTTATTGTAGAATTTAATAAAGATTATATCGCAGAAATTTTATTTGTGTATGTGTAAAAATAGGAAGATAAGTTATGATGTATATAGGTAAAATAATTTTTTTTCCTCCCCAATAAAATAATAACACAGAAAAAAAACAGGTTATGAAAGAAACTGTGGATGTGTAAATGCTCTAATTATCCTTTTTCACTTATTTAAGCTATATAGTACACCTATCATATATTGTGCTAAAATGTCTTGAAAGCAGATAATGATTTTTGAAAATATTACCAAATTTTGAGATATATGATTTTTAGACAAGTCGCATTTTCACCTTACATTAAATGTTTTCTATCCGAAGAGAGATCATAGCTGATTTCGGATTATGTTACAGATTATATAAGATATTTACTTTAAGAATGATTTTCTTGTCTTTAATTAGAGATATAAATGCTCTGTTATCTCTCATGTATTTTAATGATTGAGCAATCAATACATTAACATAAATAATTGCAAATGAATAGTTATTTTTCATAGAAGGTGACGCATGATGCCATCAGCTATAAAAAAATAAAGAATGCATCTTAACTCGTACAACAAATCTAAAAGAATTTCTACTTCAGTACAGATTTTCATATTAACACCGCCTAGTAACCATTTGCAATAAGTTTCTTGCTATAACGGCCTGACTAAACATAAAACGACAAACAGACAAAATCTTCTCCCGCTAATTATCAGAAATGGTTTTATTTGTTAAACGTAATTTACAATGCATTATGCTCCATTAAAAGAAATGTAGAGAAACCTTTGCTTGCTCCACTATACGAGGTTTTGTATTTCGATTATTATTTAATGGGATCTCCACCCCATTTTTATTATTTTTTCTTACTTCTTTTAGTTCATGTTTTTTTTTTCTTTTTTTTTTCGATTTACTAATGAACCATCGCAGGTAACAATGGTCTGTGATCTATTTCCCTGACCAAAAGTTCTCAAAAATGTTTTGATTTGTTAAATGTAATTTACAATGGCTTACGCTCCATTTAAAAGAACATACAGAAATCTTTGCTTGATTCACTTTATGAGGTTTTGTACTTCGGTTATTATTTGCTGGGACCTCCACCCCATTTTTATTATTTCTTCTTACTTTTTCTAGTTTATGTTTTTCCGCTTCATAATGACCATCATAGATGAATATGGCTTCCGATCTAATTTCCTGGCCACATATCCTCAGAAATGTATATTTTTGCTCAACATAACTTCCAATTAAATATTTTCCATAATAATGTAATATTTTTACTTGATCCACCTTTGCATAGTACTTTTGATAATACTTGGTGATTGTGATCTCTGGTAGATATATCAGTAAAAGGTTTCCGTTTTACAAATGGCCTAAAGAGGCTCTTTTCCTACAATCTCAGAAAAAATCAACTTTTTATGTATCTCGATATGCAAACATTTTGAAACATATTCTTCCAATTCTTCTTTAAATATGCGTGTGAGATTCATTATCATACATAGATTTTATCAAAACATTTTCATACTTGCACTTGATATAGCCAATCTTTGTGAATGAGATAAGAAACACACCGTTATGTTTATTTTCACCTTTTTACAATATTTTGCAATAAACGTTAGCGAAATATTTGTCAATAAGACATTCATACATGCATTCCCGCTAAAGTTAATGGGCTCACTCTGCTGAAACTCGCGTTGTTGAACTAAAACAAAATTTAAATTTGTACAATTTATATTTTTTCTAAATTAATGAAAATCTACAATTTTGATCTTATTTTAATCATGTATTAACTATGATTTCATTTTAAGTTAAAAGTGTTGTGATTAGTGTTGGGATTTAAACTCTTATCAGTATTTTAATATTAGATAAAAATTCAATCAAAACAAAATGAATTATTTTCTATTATATATTAAAATAAATATCTTTGTAGAAATAGATGAAAATATTTTAAATAGTTAAATGAAATGTACAAGTATTATACCTATATTTATTTTGAAAATCGGAATATTATTGATATATATATATATATATATTGTTGCGAAATTTCTGGGGTTCGCTTGGATAGTGGGAGTTATATGGTGTGGAGAACACTCAATCAGCAGGCGGCAGTAGAAAATGAAACAACGACGTTTATTTGCACGAGGACACACAGGACAACACAAAGACGACAACTATATACAGCACACAATTATCTTCAGCCGAGACGTGCAGACAACAGCACACAACAGACTCTAATGCATACGTAGCGCACAACTTAATTCAGCACTCACTTGACTCCGTCGCTGCTACGGTAATCTCTGGAAGGCCAGTTCTTGTCGTAGATTCCGACTACTGTTCGTCTCCACTGGTCCACGACTCAATTCACCGTCGGTTCACTCTAATCTGCTCTGCCGCTTCTGACTTCTTCTCAATTCACCGCTCCGGTTCACGACTATGATGGTAGAATTATCCGGAGCACCCGCCTTGCGTAGCAAGGCTATCTCCATGATCCTAGTTAGTAGAAAGCCTGGCGTTATAGAATGCCCTGAACTTGGAGCATAACTGGCGAGCTTCAGTTGGGAGCAGGTCGAGAAAGCCGTTAGCATGGGTGTGAGAGAGGGGGAGAGTTGTCAGGGCCAATAGGAAAGCATCACGTCTGTTGAGTAGGGGTGGGTGAGGTTTTCTGGATTTCCAGGGTTCCGAGGGTCAGGTGGTGGATAGACTATTGTTCGTCAGTGTCCAATCAGGACACTGACGAACACAGTTTCTTGACAGTTAGACAGGTAGTTGAGGTGGGCGGACGGAGACTTTAAGCTAGTAGTGCATTTATCAGAATGAGTTTTCTTTCTTCTTTATCGGTCGTTTTCTTCAAGTTTTTGGCTGCTTGCAGGATTCCAGGAAATTCTTTTAGGAGGGTTTTTATTTCTCTCAGGGCTTCAATTATTTCTTTGAAGTCGGCGATTTCTATTGGGGTGGTTTCTTGGGCTTTAAAAACTGGTTTCTGGGGGGGGGGCTGTTCTGGTCCGTGAGTTTGGTTATTCTCCTGTAGCTTGTTTTCTGCTGTATTTGGGAGGTTTTTTCTGGTAATTTCGGCGAAGGATCTTCTGACAGGGGGGGAGAGGTTCTTATTGTTGGGTAGCTTTTACATCCTCTCCAAGAGGCTAAATGTCCAGTTTCTTGACAGTTGATGCAAAACGGTACAGGTATTTTCTCTTTGATTTGACACTGCTGGGTGGGATGATTTCCATTACACTTGATGCAGCGATGATTTCATTTGCAATTTCTCGCGCTATGGAAGAATCCTGCTCAATTGAAACACATGGTTGCCTTTGCAGGTTTTCTGTATGTCTCAACCTTTACTCTGATGTAGAAGAGGGATTTGATATTATATATGTTGTTGTAGTTTCCAGTTTTGTTGACATCTATTAGGTAGATTGGGTGGAGGGTCTTATTTCTATAGTTCTTTAATTGTGCTACTCTAGCGATATCAAAGTTCAGCTCTTCCAATTCTTTCTTTATTTCATCCTTGTCTTGATTTCCGGGGAAGCCTTTAATACAACTTTAATGGGCCTTTCGGCGGGATTTTCTGAAAGGATGAACTCTTTCTTCTTATTTTGCAGTATTTCGATGATTCCTTGTCTTTCTTCTTCATTGATGGGGGTGATTTTTAGGAGACCATTTACATATTGATTTTCGGTTTCAGGATACTTGCGGCAAATCTCTTGTAGGGTCAGGTTATAATCTTCGTCCATCTTTAAGTTTATGGGTGGTATTTCTTTTCTGGGTGGGTTTTCGGTGTTTTCTAAGACTTGGTATTTGTTGTGGACGATTATTTCTTGACTGTCAGCTGACTTTTTTCTTTTGGCCACATGTCTCTTTTCCACTACCTGGAAGGGTTGCTTGTCGACATCCATGGGCTGTTTTTCGTTTTCCTGGGTATGTTTGTCACAGTTGCTGATGGAGCAAGGGCCCAATTCACCTAAATATCCTTCCAGATTCACAGCATCAGCTTGCAGTTCTTGTAATTTAGAGTAATCATCAAGATATTGCGAAGTATGCTCTAAGTTGTTTTCTTTCATTTGCTGAAGGGTGTCTATGAAGGTTGATGCTGTAGAATTTAGTATTTGGATTCTGTTCTGAAGATTTTGGATGTGAATGCATAAATTCTTTTCCCAATCATGGTACTCGCAATTTCTATTAATGCAGGGTTTTAGATTTTTTAATTTTTCCTCAGTGATTTGAACTTGTCTACACTCCTCGTCGAGTCGTTCCGAAAATTCTTTTCTTTTCGAGGGGCTCCAAGATGTTAAATCTAGTGCTTCCTGTAATCTTTTTACTTGTTTATGAGCTAGGATAGCCTCCTTTTTCGTGAGAGCAAGTTGTAGACAGTTTTGACGAATTTCTCTCATAAACCCAGAAAGATTTCCTGAGCCTAAATAACTACTCCTCCTACTGCTATTACTAGAAATACTCTTGCAACTGCTAGAGTCGTCCGAACGTCCGTCTCCCACCATGGCTGGAAACTGCCGAATGTCCGGTTCACGACTGCCCGGCTGCTTCCTTTTATAAGCCTCAGGAGGCAGGGCTAGATGTCTCTCAACCAATCAGGAACGTTCGAGATGTATCTCCGTTCCTACTCGACGGAAAATTCTCGATGTTTCGGGTATAATCTATTTTGGCGCCAAAGTCGCCAAATGGTCGCCAAGTTTGTCGCCAAGCTCTGGGACCTCCTATGGAACCAGCTATGCTGGGAAGCCGCATCAAAGGTTCGTAACAATATATTTATATATATATAATAGATATAGATACAGACTGAAAATCTGTGATTCACATTTTTATTTCTGTTTATTTTTGCCTATTTTATTAGACAGGTATTTTGGAATATTTCATAAATTCTTAGTTGAATGAAGAATGAAACACAAAAAAATATATTAAAAATGTGATAACTATAAAAATGTATAATAAATAACATCAGCGATAATTATATGAGAATGAAATAAAAAAATATATTATATATGTATATTTGTATAAAAGTACATTAAAAGTATATTTGATGTAATATTATTACTCATTTTACATTAATATTAGATCTCGTTTGCAAGCAGAATGATTAGCAACCAACCATTCTAAGAATAATCAAGTGATTTTCCTCATATTCTATCTGCCCTTAATTTCACATGATGGGTGTATTACGGTAAATCACACCAGCATCAGATTGACCCCATGTTAATAATGCTGAATATTTAAATAAGCATCATAAAAATGCAATAAGATTAGTTATAAGATCAATTAAATATGCATAATTTTGATAGTAGAAATTGTTAAAGAAAATTAATAATTACTTTATTATTTCTAAAAATAAACAAGTATATAATATAATTTTATACAAACAAATGAGATTCTTATACATTCAAACATTTTGTCGCTGAGATGAAGGGTGTGTTAGCTAAACTCAGAGATAACACTCTCTAATCTCAACACGATACTTTATTCAAGAAACCTTACAATTTTTTTTTTATCCACAAGACGAAATGATTTGAATCCTCCAGATTTAGAAAGATACGGAAATCCTAAGAACATTCTAGAACAAACAAGACATAACAGAAAGTAAATCAGCAGCAAAACAATTTTCATGTACGACAGCAGTCAGATACGAAATTGCGAACTGTCGCTCGTTTTCAGTACATAGTATTCTACGATCCCGCTGTTTAGTCCGCCCCATATTAGAACAAGTTTCGTTACAATATTAATAAAAATGTGTGTATAAATTTACAGGCAACGTTTAGTTATGTTAACGTCTCGTTTTAAAACAACACCAGTGCTAATTTGGGACGAACCTCGTTATTTTGAACCATGGTCAAATGACGAGGACGAAAGCAGAGCTGGCACCTCCTTCTCCAAACTTCCACACCACACATGGATAGGGCCATTTGGCCCCGACGGATAAAACGTGGACCAAACCCGCTTACATGAAGGTTTTTCGGTGAAATCGGGTCTCGAGCCAGAATACCCTCCGGTTCTGAAGCTGAGACCTTACTACCAGGCCACAGCAGAAAAAAAGTTTGTCTACTATTGCAACGATTGGTTGTATCAAGTTAGGTGACATCGGAATTGATAAATCATTTTTTGTAAATTCTTATAATACAAATTTACGAATTAGAGGTAAATTTCTTTTTTATATATATACTTTTGAACAGAATAAAAATAAATGGCATACCGCAATCTCATAAGGCAGTTTCAGAGTCTCAAAACTCATCCTCATACCATAATACACGTTGTCTCTTCTTTAACTCTTGTGAAATTTTATACTCCGTATCTTGTCCAATACAGATACGGAGTCACCCATATCTTGTTCTCCGTACGCGCAATGAATATACATCGGGCTAAGCAGAAAAGATTAGAAGTAGTGATATAAGCGAAACTTTGAAACTGCTGATCTTTAATTAGATTTTAAAACGTGAAAGAGAAAGGTGGAAAAAACTGTTTTCTTAAATCTCAAAATGATTTCAACTTTTTGATAACATCTTAAATTCTCACAAAAATCTCTCTCCAACTCTTTCAATCTCTTTACGGTTGCACGGTGTATCTTACATACATTAAATTTTATACTTAAAGTCAGATCATTCCTAAATTACAAGTGACACATTTACAATGTTAAAAATTTTATAAAATGTTCTTGTGGACTCAATAATTTTTCCAGACTATATATAGAGAATCTTGTTTGATTAAAAATATCTACTTATTTTTGCATAAAACGTGCCATGTAATGAAACAATGGAGGAAAACTTATGTTTTCAAAAATATGTTTTAATAAAATATTAAATAATTTCCAAAATTTAAGAAAATTTCGCACGAATAATAAGTTGAAATCATTAAAAAGGTGAGTTCGATGTTTTGAAAGTAGATATTTTTTTTTTACTAATAATCTTTGAATCATTATTTGGAAAAATTTTAAATTTTGGAATTATTTGAAAAAAATGGTAAAATTTTGTTTAATTTTCAATTAATTAAAATTAGAATTACAATTTCAAAAAAAATCGAAAGTTGTCTTTAGATTGCTAGCATGTTTTTCATCTTTATTATTATTGATATTATTATATCTGTTGTTTCAAACACGTTGATTTGATTTAATCATGTTTCCAGAAAATAATACAAAATATAGGATACAAATAAAATATATAATTTTAAATAATATTTAATTTTAGTCCACAAACAAAAGAATTTGGGTTGAGATAAATTTTAAAATAAGCAAAATTTGTTATTTTCATGATATCAAAAATTAATATACCTCAATAATAGCAAAAAAATATAAAATGTGTACTGTTTACGACATATACTATTTCATTATTTTTAATATTACTAAAAACAAGATATTTTACATTATTTCTCTATATATTCTGAAATAGCGAAATATTACATTTTTAACATGATATAATCGGGAATAGGAAAAAAAATCATGCATTTAGAATGTCAATATTGATTATCTTTTAAATAACATTATTAGTTTTGATTTCATTATCGTAATCTTGAATTCGATTTATTTTATTTGTTTACTATAAATGAATCCTAAGAATCTTTTTTAAGAAGTAAATGGTTTCGTCAGATTACACATCATCTTTTATCAGATCTATAACGAAATTATACCACGATAAGGGAAATAAATATTTTTATTCCTCAGAGAATTTTGCTTAAGGTAATAAACATTAATGCAATAACTTTATGGCTAATGGAATTTGCAGACGATGTTTAGAGGCATCAATGGTAATCAGATTATAAAGCATTTTCATTGGTAGAAAATCTAGATTAGACTGCACAATTCTCTTCTAATAAGCTGAAATGAAAATCCACATATTTCTTTGAAACGTATGATGTTAAAAAATATATATATAGAATCAACAGTAATTTAAAATTCTAATAAATTATTATTCGTCGTTTTGAACTATTCAATTCTTATTCTTACAAAAATATATTTAAGTTATCATCGCAATTTTTTTTAATATTCTGAATACAAAAACAATAATCGTAATAATGATGTTGAACACTTATTCTAACTGTCTAAGAAATTACACTTTGATGAGATTCTGATTAATCTATCTATTTTGAATTTCTCTGAGTTAAGAAAAACATTTCAGAAATACTGCGTATGTATCAATTGATTTATCTCGTGTAAAAAAAAAAAAGAATCTCATTAACGCTACATGTTAGATAGATTAATTTGATATGCAATCTTTAGAAAAACGCTCAAATGCAAGATCACGTCTTCAATCTATGTAATTATATCAATAACGAGTTTCATTACATAAATTTACATTCATATTTATACTAATGCAATGTGCACAAATGTAAAGATTTTTCCATGTATTAAAAAAAAACTATTTAAATTCAAAACGTAATCAAAGTATTTTTATCTTTTATTATTCTAAAATATATTTTTATTATAGGTTTTCAAAGAAAAATGCATTAAAAATTAGTTAATTAATGCCATATAAATGAGAAATATCGAAAAAAAGCCGTCAGATTCCTTGTAGATATAATGATTATATTCTTAAAAATCCATTGGCAATTTTGAAAATATTTCTAAATTTAATGTTAGTCTTTGATCCTCAATTCTGTTAAAAAAATATTCTTATAAAATGTAATATCTCATAAAGGTAGGATGATATTTAGCCATTTAAAAATGTATAATGAACATTGTCTTTGTTAAAATATTCGCCAACTTTCGGATCATAACGCATATTTTTTTTTATTTAATAACATTTTAATATATATTAAGAAAAAGTTATAATTATTAATTTTTAATAACTTTTTACTTTCTCGTATACGAAGTATAAAAAAAAAGTTTTATTTTTTATTTTTATTTTTATTTATTTATTATTATTATTATTTTTTATAATTCTCATAAACTTCAAATTAGATATTTTGCCGAATCACCACATATTAAAATTACATGAGATGGAGAAACACAATTTTGGCATTATACCTTTTTACCCTTATAGCTTAAAGCTCTTTTGTGTGAACATGAAAATATAATAAAATTTTTAAGCTAGAAGGGTGAAATTTAGCAAATGGAATGACAAAAAAAAATGCATGCTTCTATCAAATTTTCAATGAATTAAATTCACATGAAATGTGCCTTCCTGAACAGTCTACTTTTAAAAATGGACTCGATAATACCAGGACTATGTACAAAAATTCAGCACACACATTCGCCATCTGAAATACAGTTTCTTAAGAAATTTTGAATCAAATTTGTCAAAAGGCTGACTTTTAGTCTCTGCTTTCACATATATGTAAACGCAATAGTTTAAAAACAGACTGACTTAAATGAATGAAATTCGCTGTCTTATCTTGTGACTGAAATTCTAATTTCATGCCAAATTTTGGAAGCTTTCTGTCGTAGCAGATAACTCTCTCAATAGGGCCAAGATCAGAAAAATGGTTCAATTCCTGCATGAAGAGTCACAGCTGTTCAGATACTGACCGCCACTCCTATAACATCGGAAAACCCATCTCACCACAGGCACGACAAGACTTCCACCCAGGCCCGGAAACTCCAACCACCAACGCAGCGCATTCTCAAGCTCAGGCAACTCCATTCAGTCCTGCATAGCCCATGACATCCCTGCTCCAACCCAACCTAAAACCAACCATTCCTGCTCTAACCCAGCCAAGTCAGCTCCTCACCAGTCTAACCG
Source organism: Argiope bruennichi (assembly GCF_947563725.1). Lineage (NCBI taxonomy): Eukaryota > Metazoa > Arthropoda > Arachnida > Araneae > Araneidae > Argiope > Argiope bruennichi. The sequence goes on from NC_079157.1 coordinate 39,501,631, forward strand.
AATTCAGCTCGCCTACTCCAATGCAACCCACTGCAGCCTAAAAATCTTTAACCCACCCAACATCAGCTCCACATCATCAGCCCAATCACCATTACTTCCACATCATTAGCTTAGCCATCTGCAACTCTCACTCTCCATGTCCACCCAACTGTTTAAATAATCGTTAAGATTATAGTCGCAGGGGCATGGAGAGGTGTTAAGGTTAAGGTAGCTTTCTGTTAGCAAAAAGAGAATCAAAATAATGTTAGCATGATAGACCCAGTAAAAGGGTTGGACTCATGCCAAAGATATATATTTAGTAATCGCAGTTTTCTGTAATTATGCATACCTTATCCCAAGGTCTATTATTTTATATGGAAAAACTGGGATGAAATCTTAATTGGGGAGAATGCGTGAAAGGTTTTGGCTAATTATACCCGCTGATTCAAATAAATTTCAGCCTACTATATGTCAGGAAATTAAATAACATGCTTAAAATATTACAAAGTTCTTAAAAGATCACTTAACTGGAGAGGTGCGGCTACGAAAACGCATTTACTTTGTACTCAAATTAAATTTTCTAAAGAAATTATTAGTAAGAAAATCGGCCAATATATTTTGCAGATATTTTTCTTAATATATAAATATGTTTTAGATTTTTTTTTTCAAAATATATTATTATTGGAAAAAGTAATTGCATTTGAACATATATTTTCCTCTCAAATTACATGTTACAACAAATAGTAATCTATTATTTGTTGTAACGTGACAATTTCGTGATAAAAAATTTATTCATAAATAGAGTAAGAATTTAAACAAATTTTTTATTCATTCAATTTTATAGGTATCTGCAATTATAACTGTTTTATTATTTTTTATAAGTAAAACATCCTAGTCACCTATACGTTTAAGTACTGAATTAATGATTAGCTGGAAAAAAAAAGATTTTTCTGCTATTTTTTATTGCGTTAGAAAAAAAAACATTTAATGTCTTTTTTATAAAATTTAATCTGTGTTGTAATCGCTAATTATCTTGCTTTAATTAATTTCAGAAAAAAAAACTCTTAAAATTTACATGAAGTAACATCAGCTTCTATCTCAATTAAAACATAGTTTAACTTACATTTCTAAAAAACCAACTCTATTTTATGAGTATATGTAATTTTATTTTTCTATGTCTGAATCATTAGCCTGTGCATTTATCGAACATCAATTGCTGTTTTAGTCTTTTAATTTGAGCGTAATGTTTAAAAACATTTTTGTATGTGTTTAATGAGAGTACTTTCGTTTTCATTGATTTATTTTAAGGTATATCCAAAGGAGAATCTTAATTTCAATTTAAAACATGTTTGTGAATCAAGAATATAAATTTTATAACCTGAAATTGTAAATTCAACTAACACGCTATTTATTATTTTATTAAATAATATTTAAAAATAATTGTTTATTGTTGTCATTTTTGTTTCAACTGTGCATTTTAATTTACGCAAGTAGACGTCTTTTAATCACGTATTAAATTAATGCTCATATAAGACGGGTTTTGTAATTCATAATGTATATTTTATTATAGAAAGGGCGTCACTTCGCACAACCTAAAATCTATATGAAATTTCTTTTTCATAATCTGGTCATTAAAGGTCTTTGATATCAAGTATATTAACTTTATTGTTCTAAGAGATACGCTACTTATTAATGTTAAATGTCAATAAGCCGGCGTCCTGGCATAGGGGTAGCGCGTCTTCCCCATGACCTGGGCGTCGTAGGTTCGAGCCCCGGTTCGGGCATTGTTGTTCGTCCTGTTCTATCTGTGAGAGGTGTGAATGTGCCCCCCTGTAAAAAGGGGTTGTGCAAGCGAATGTGATACGTGAGTAGCTAAGATGTACTCTTGGCCCTAGTTGGCGCTACTAAAACAAGAGACGCTCCCTTGGCTTAAAATCACTGACTTCGTCAGCGAGCTTGTCCATGGCAAGTGCCATTATAAACAACAACAACAAATGTCAATAAAAATTTCATGTCTGTTTGTAACGTTTCAATGTGTTTAAAATCCTCTAGAAATAGAGACTTCCCATTCTGTATTATTGACAAATTCTGAGATAAATAGATTTGCATACATTTCCAAAACATTATTTTCTAAATTTTAACATTCTACTATTAATAAAAAATAAATGAATGCTTATATGTCTGTGTATCACTGTGTTAGCACACTTCAGGTCCAACCGTTTGACTGGAGTAAAGAAATTCGAAACAAATAATTTTGGACTGTGATAATGTCTCTTTGAAGCTATTTCTTTCTTTATTCTTTGTTATATTTAATTAATTAGAACTTTTTCGAAATTTAGGTGATTTGATGTACATATTCATGCACTTTCGGAAAAAAGATTTCAAAATATATTTCACGAAAGTTTAGTCTTCCCAAATCAAATTGTATTTCCTATGATGCTATTAAACTATTGTAGCTAATTAAACTGTTAATTACGCTTATCATTATTACTGTTTTTCAGTTTAACAGTGTGCTGATGCTTATGTTGTCAGCGTCCATAAATACTATTATATACTTTACTTAATGTGGTTTACGTCTTTGTTTTTGTTTCACGTATTTCGTGGTTTATTACTATTATTATTACTAATCAAAGAATGAATCGTCATTTTCAATTTCCTGGCTTGTTATATAATTTCCTCTACTACCCATCGGAAGATTTTCAAAATAATATAATATAAATAGATTTTAGTAGACATATTAACATATTTTTAATCAGAAAATGTGAATATGTTTATATATTATTGTTTCACTTTGTTGATGCAATGAGTACATGATATCAGTCATATCTTGTATTTGATTTATTATTTAAGGTATATTAGATTTTGTATTGTATATGTAAGTGACTCTCAAATTTTATAGATCAACATAGATCTAAACTGATACATATAAATACTCTACTGATAGTGAGTAAATTGTATTAGTTTCAAGAATTGGTCGTATCTTTAAGTTGAAATAACGAATTCTGCTCTGCGATATTTTACATTATTTAAAAAGAACTTTTGATTTTGAAACTTAATTGGAAAATTATAAATACTCAAATAGCAATATCGAATTGGCATTTTTTTATAATTTTATATTGAAATCGTGTGTCTGCACAAAATGAAGAACAGTTTAATGTAATTAAGTTTAATGAATGCTTAAATTCAAGAATATTCCAGCAAGTTTTGTTTGATACATTATAAATTTCTCAAAACAAAAATTGTTTGAATATTCTTGAATTTTATGTTCGTCCTTATGTTCTTTTGTTATATATATGTATATATGTTGGATAAAAAGATCGCAACTTTAAATGGAAAGGCAGTTATGCTGCATTAAATGGGAAATATGATTTTCCTTTTATTGTCGCATAACTGTCTTTTCTGTTGATATAATTAGCAACTAGTTCTTAAATTATCTGAGATAATTATCTTAAACTTATTATAGAATCAAATTTGGGTGGTAATTTAGTTGTATGATATGTATTAAGATGTTACATATTGTCCATGATAAATGTACACACATGCTAACTCAGCTGTTGCCTAAACAGAAAATGTAAATTCAATATAATAGTAAGGTAATATAATGAATTTCATAAGGCTAAGGTAATGTATTAAGACAATGAATTAAAGCTGTTGGTTAATGCAAGCTAAACACATCTATACAGATATTTAACGTATTTCCATTACAATATATCAGATAATTCCCTCATAAAACTTTTAATTCGATTCCTCAATAATGAATTGATTCCAATTCATTTGCAAAGCATGGCTGGATTGTTTATATCTGATTTCAATCTCACCAGCTTTCATTCTTAAAGTTTACCAGGCGATCTGTATGTTGTTTCCTCCTTTGTCTGCATTCTATGGATAATGTCAGAAGTATTTGAAGTGCATGTATTCCAGGAAATGGTTAAAATATCCCAAGAGAATGAAGACGCAAATTAATTGATTCAATTCGAATATTACGATTACGAATTACGATCTGTGGATGAGTCAATGAAATGTATGAATGAAGTCCGCCCCGTAAAAAGGGTTGTGACGCATGGGTGGCTAAGAAGTACTCTTTGCTCTAGATGGCGCTACTGGAACAAGAGACGCTAAATATCTGCTTAAAATTGCAGACAAAATCTACGAGCTTGTCTAAGATAACAAAGTGTCATAAGCAAAAACATAAGATTTCTAAACATGTTTGAAGGAAATGATTTATGCAAGAAATTGATATTTCATAATCCTGCGTTAATTTTATTTTAATGAGCACTAAAATTTTAATAATAATAATTTTTTTAATAAATTTTAAATAGTTTTAGTAATTTTTGTGGAATATATTCATGAATCCGAGCATTATTTTCATACTTATGTTTGATATTATGTCTGAAAAAATATTCCTACATAGAGTAAATGTCATCTTATTAAAAACATTCCGTTTGTAAGAATACAGTGATAATAAAAAGACGTCATTACTAAATTCCTTACCATTGTACAATCACAGCAAAAAGAAGGGAGGCGGGGAGATAAACAGATTTATTTTGCCACTGATGATCCTATGTAAAAATTAAGCCCTTTCAAAGGCATTTTTTATGATTGATCAATGAAAGATGCCAGGATAAAGCTGGATGGCTTCTTTTTTTTTTCACGCTACCGTACATCGGAGAATATGTTAACTGTATATAAATACTTGTCTATGCGATGGCCTGAGCCATTATGATGCTAAAGTTAATAAGTTGCTCTTTTATTATATGTGCCTTTATAAGAGATAAACTTATTAGTTTTCAAAACAAATGACGTTATACATGACCATTTCAACTAGTACTAAATTCATTTAAATGGTTTTATTGATTTTTAAATGATTCAGATAATTGTTTCTACAATTTTATCTGAATCAATTTATAATTATATTCAAAGTCTGACTTTTGCAAAAAGGTATAAAAACATAATAAAGAATTACTCTTATGTTTGCGAAAATTTGTTCATTCTATTTTATTTTCTAACATTAGATTAACTCAATTCCTTCAAATAAAATATTTTTAATACAAGTGTTGCATGTCTTTAAATCTTATTTATTATATTAATTATGTTTTAAATAAAATATTTTATTAAGTTATTCTTGTTCACATAGGTATTCATTTATTATTTAAATTCTATTTATAAATTAATAATGTTTCTAGAAAATCGTGAACTACAACTTCAGATATTATTACTTACCTTATAATAATATCTGAAGAAACATTATTTTTATCCAAACAATCTGAATAACTTTGCATCACTTTATTGTCTCGGTGAATGGATAACCCAAAAATATCTTGAAAGAAAATATGAAAGAGCATTTTTAATCAAATATATTTACAGAAGCTCAAGTATTTTCTATTTAATATACTAAATAATTCATTAAGTTGCTGGATATCAAATATTTTACTAAACTAGGAAAACTGATCAGATATTCATAAAAATGAAATATAATGGTATTTGAAAGTCTTTAAATAATTTAAAAAATCAACGAACCGTACTCTAACATATTTGCTCGTTATTTTTAGATATAAATGTTATTTCAGTGCTATGATAATATGCAGGATTAAAGTGTTAAACTAGGAAATTTATTATATTTGTCCTTGGATATATATTTATGATCCTACTAATAAAAAAAATTGAGAAAATTAAAATAGCAGAAATATGTCTGCTTTCGCATTTATTTTAAACCTTTTGACTAAATCAAATGGAAACCCACAGATATTTATACCGTCACTTGTTGCCATTTAAAAATGAAGCAATTATTTTAATTAAACTTCTGGCTTCAAAATGAATAAATTTTTAATTCATTTTTATAATTATTTCTTTTTCTTTTTATAATTATTGAATTTGCATATTTGATTATTAATATAAATACAAACATTTATTCATTTTTGGCGATTTAATCGCATTTTTTTGAATTTTTTCAAATGTTTGGAAATTTGTTTAAAAATATTTATGAATTATTTTTATGTTCAAGTGTTGTTTAAAAGAAAATTGTTAAAAAACTTGGTGTCTGTAATTTTTCTATGGCGATCAAGTTTTAATTTATGGAAAACATTTCATATATTTTTTTCCATTTCTGTGGATTTCCAGAAACATATCTAGTTCTACGGTCATTTCTAGATTGCGTAGTGGTATCTAGTGAAAGTAAAAGCATTTTTCAAGAGCATTTGTTTGCAATTTTCTTTACTGACTTGCTTGCATTTACTGCTTGCGTTCTATTTTTTATCCTCTTGCTTATTTTAAGAAACATGCATACCACAAGTATATAAATAATTTCATTCTAAGTAGCATCTAAGGCTCAAAACGACAATGGATTCCTCACATAAATCATCTCATTCTCTATGGATTGAAAATAAAATCTTTCAAAATATACATCTTTATTCACATCAGTCATTTATCTATATGCAGTTAATAATTTATATAATCACACAAAAAAAATTGTAAATATGAAAAATATATAGTAATAATAATAATAATAATATGTCTTGCATTTGCCTTTTCTTGACTCAGAAAGGTAAAACCACGGCAAACAGTATTACCAATTGCTTTAGAGTACGCATTTTATGTTTTTTTCCTCATTTTTCTATGAAAAATTATAAAATATATTATTAAAGGAATTAAACATTAAATGTATCCCACAGGAAGTAGTATGTTTCGAGGAAGCCATAATATATAAATAATTTCAAATTAATTTAAACTATTTTAATATATATATTTAATTTTAAGTGCTTTCAGATTCATTTCCAATTTTAAACCCATTGTGAGACATTTGTAGAAATAATGTATGATATAAATAATGTAATAATATAATACTTTAAATATCATACTTTAATAATTGTCTTATTTTAAATTTCAGAAGGTCCAACAATATTTCCAATAAGCCAAAAATAAAATCTATCCAAAATCATCTAAAATTTCAATTTATCATCAAAGTGATTTAATTTCTTGACAGTTGTAGCGAAATGATAAATTTTTCAATTTATTTGAAAGAAAAAATAGTTATATCATAGTATTGTATTATACAATAATTAAATTTTAACAATAATACGTAATAAATTAACAAATAATACGTAATAATCGTATTATTGCATTAACAATAATGCAATAATACGAGATTTAATTATTGTACAATAGTTGTTTGTACAGTAATTAAATCTCGACATTTTAAAGAAACAACTCAAAATTAATCTTTTATTAATAGAAATTATCAATCTTGTCTTAGAAAATAGTGAATTCGTAAAAAAGGATTTCAATTAAAAGAAGCGAATGTGAACTTAGTCGGATGAAATAATTTAATGTGCATTAATTAATGACAACTAAGAGACGATATTTTAAACATTGAACTGAACATTGATTTCTCATGTCCATTTATACAGGGCAATCTTTCTCCAGATAAACTAAATGCGATAGGTTAAACGTATTAAATTTTTATTTCAGTAATAAAATCTGCTGTATTAATTCAAATCCATTCATTGTTTTTCAAATTTCTTCAGTAAAAAAGTATCAGTTTATTAATAATCAATAACTTAAAATCACTTAATTAAAATCGCATCTAATTAAAATGGAAAGTTATGTATATATATATATATATATATATATATATATATATATATATATATATATATATATATATATATATATATATATATATATATATATATATATATATATATATATATATATATATATATATATACTTCCAATTACAGTGTTTTATTGAATAAGATGGGTAACTGTATGGAATACTTTGGTTTGATATAGGAGGAAGAAACTAAAATAAATTTTTATACGATCCTCTCAGGGCAAAATTGTCAATGAGTAAAATGTTTTTCTTACATTTATCAATCCACAAACTTTTTCACATGCCTACATACAATTTCGCAGAGATAAATTTAATTTAAAATCTGGAGTAACTAATCACAAATTTAAATAAAGAACATTCATTTCAGAAATGCAATTTCATTCAGAACAAAAAAATTATCATATTTAAGAATTTTTCTAATAGCACGTCATCTTATCTTCATGTCATCATAGAAAGTTCCTAATCACGAATGTAGTTACTCACTTTTATTGTTTAACAGCCGCAACGTCGACTTTATAAAGAAAAGAAGAGAAACTGAACAATTAAGATATCTCAGAGAAGTAATGAAGTTTCGAACTAAAAAATAAAATTATTTGCTCGCAATTGTGTGTGTTCTAAGAGAAAGACATATTTCAGAAAGGAAGTGTATTTGGAAATGCTAAAGATTCATGCTATTTGTAATGCCAACCCCGTTGTAAAGGATACAAATATCGTTTTTCGATTTCCCGGTACCCATTTAAGAACTACGTTTTCAGAACGGTTTAACGATTTTAAACTACAGGATATGTGGATGATTCAGGGATTGGCATTTTTGGCTAAAGTTAATCTCATACTAATCTATAAACTGTCATTCTGAAATTTAATATTCTAAAGCCAACATTGTAGAGAATATTTCACCGCAATAACTGTCTCCATATAATGTTCGTGGAGTCTGTTGAGTGATACAACAGTCATATGGGCACCTGCATGAACAATGCTCAGAATTTTATAAATCGGCCGTACTGTATTTAAAGTGAAAATTTTATTTTCTGAGAAATGTAATTTAAACAGATAAATATTGTTTTAACCAATATAGAAATATTGCTCTTCAAGACTATCACTATTGAAATAGGAAAAAAATTATTCTTCGTAGAAATAGTTCATTATTAGAGGCAATTTTTTTTCAAATGAGTAAAACAGCATTTTTAGAAACATTTTGGTTAGTTCCATTTTATAAAACAGTAGTCTCATTAGTGAAGAATATTTTTGAGCTCTTTAGATTTTGATTGGTCTTATGTCTAAACTAATTTATGAATTGTCTTTGAATATGAATCTGTACCGATGATTTCAAAAAGTGTGTCATTAAGTCACGAATGATAAACCCATCACATATGCCAATGTAAAAAAAAGAAAAAAAAAGAAAAAAAAGAAAAAAAAATCGTATAGTCGTAGAGAGGGTTTATTTAATCATATTTTAGCTTTTGTATTAAAATGGTCCAGTTTTAACACTTCACTTTCATTACATAATAAAATTAAATTAATCAAATATAATTGTTAGCTGTTTCAATATTATAATAGTGATCAAGTTTGGACCGTGTTAATATGGGATTTTGTCAAAAGACCAAATATGTTTCCTCTACTATCAATTCAATCAATTATAATCCAGGCCTAGACTTCAGGTGTCCTTGTAGAGAATGTATTTAATTGATTAATCACTGATTTGTGAAGAAAGTACAGAATATATTTTATACTCATCGGCTATTCTTATAGAGTAGTTAGCAAAAATAAATAATTTGTGACTTTATTAAAAACACACAATATATTATAAACCTTATCTCAGATATTTTTAAAAATTTTTTAAACCCTTTTTTATACTAGGATAATTTAAAACACTCATAGCATTAAATGCTCATAAAATTCGTTTAAAACTAGAATTAAATTGATGTTTTCCAGAATTAATAATAACATTCAGTAAATAATAAATTGAATAATAATATTTATTCATTCAATAATTTAAATCATTCATAATGAAATAAATTTTTATAATTTATGCAACATTATGAAATGTTTATTCTTGTGATAAGTCTAATTTTTAAAAAATGTTTTAAGGTTGAAATAACACAGCAAGTTATAAAAAGAAAACAACAATGCGAAGGAGAAAAACATCTGAAGATATCTGTTTGAAGTCATATTTTATTACAATTGCTGCAGAGCTCAGGGACACCGATTTGTTTTTTTAAGACATATATTTTAAAAACATAAATGCAGAAGGCTTTTTTATTAAAAGTTTGAAATGGTGAAAGGTAATTCCACGAAACTATCTTTTATTCCCATTCAATAACTAAATTTAAAAAAGGGTCAAGAATTCTTACGCTTAAAGCTAGAAATAAGAAGCTTATGACAGTTATTGACAGACTGTTCTTATTGGAGTCAGTTGACTTTATCTTGAAATAGAATTAAAGAAACTTCCCTTATGATAGCTTTGAAGATTTCTTTCTATTATATAGAACTTTTTTTCCAAATTTTTTTGAAGTAATAAAGAAACCTTCTGTCATCATCCAGTACCATGCAATCATCTTTAAAGTAAAATTTGCAAGAAGTTTGTTATATTTTGATGATTTTCTGGTGATTATTTTGATGGATTTTGGAGATTATGTGTAAAACAGCAGAAAATCAATACAATTTTCTTCCATATAAAGAAATTTTTAGGGATGGAGTTATAAAAATATATGCTCGTATCTATTCTAGTTTACAATTATAAAATGTGTGTTTAATATATATTTATACTCAGGATATCCATCAAATTGACAAGTAAGCTAATTTAATAGTATATACTATAAAATACTGTATTCATCAAATTTTCACTCCAGTAGCAATTGAAAAAATAACGAAAAAAGAGTTACTGAATAAAAATAAAACGATTTATTTCTACGGATTTAAATTTAACATGTCTCGGTTTTTCGGAAAGGAAAATAAACTGATTCGAACATAAATGTGACAAAAAGATTTTACAAAACTGCATTCGTCTTTAGAATATATTTGCCAAAATTGTACCAGATAAATTTATGTCTATTAAAAACTTTTTTTAATTCTATATATTGATTGGGATATAATACTGATCGTGTACCGAATTCACTGAATAGAAATTTATTTTAATTGTTTCGACCGCAACAATAATAAAATAATTTTTAATTGTTTGTGCTTTCATTTTTAAGATTAAACAATAATTTAATCTTTATCTTAATATTTCTTTTGTAAAATTTGTATGCCGGCGTCCTAGCATAGGGGTAGCGCATCTTCCCCGTGATCTGGGCGTCCCGGGTTCGAGTCCCGGTTTGGGCATGGTTGTTCTTCCTGTTCTATCTGTGAGATGTGTGAATGTGCCCTACTGTAAAAAGGGGTTGTGCAAGCGAATGAGTGATGCGTGAGTAGCAAAGTCGTACTCTTGGCCCTAGTTGGCGCTACGATAAAAACAAGAGGCGTCCCCCTTAGGCTTAAAATCGGCTGTGTTTGAACAGCAGGCTTGTCCGTGGCAAGTGCCATAAGAAACAAACAAAATTTGTATTTTTTCTCAGTAATTGTTTACTGTATTATAATAGTTTTTCATTGAACTATATTCCAAAAGTTTAATAATCTAAAACGCTTCGTTTTAATTGCCGTTTCAATTGTCGATGTCGAAATAAATTTGAATTTATTTGAATTATTTTTTATAAAGCAACATAACTGAAATGATTGAAATTTGTCCTTGTCGTCCTATTAGGTTTAAAATTAGGAAAGAGAACATTGGGAACGAAAAAAATGGTCGCGAAGCGCCACGAGATGTTTGATAAAAAAATTCCCATGCATCATTATTTATAAGAGCCTGGAATAGTTTTTAAAGTGTCTGGCATGATCAAAAACAAGTGTGACTGAATTTATGCGAGGGGTGTTCAAATAAAAATATACGAGACGACACTGTGGGCATAAATGGAGACTTTATTCAAAGTATTCATATGCCTGATCACAACGATCCCATTGCACAACGAGCCGAAGGACTCCTTGTTTCCAGTATTCCTGTGGCCATGACGAGACCTGGTCCTTCACATCGTCCTTGAGTTCTCCGTCCAAGGTCGTCTACTTGTTGAATTTCTCGAGCACAGGAGAATCATTAACTCCGATGTGTACTGCGAGAACCTGCGAAGACTGCGCAGGTTCATCAAGAACAAAAGACCGGGACAACTCAGGAAGGAGTGGTCCTGCTCCATGTTAACGCACGTCCACACGTCTCAAGGGTCACACACGCGGAACTGGCCAATTCGAGTGGGAGTAGTTCAATCATTCGCCGCCTTGCAGCCCGGACATGCCACCTTGCGATTTCCATGTGTTTGGTCCCCTGAATAAACATCTGAAAGGGAAGCGCTTCAACTCGGACGGCGAACTCACGAACGCTGAAATAGGGTCTCGTCATTTCCACAGGAATTTTCGGAATAAGAAATCCTTCAGCTCGTTAATCAATTGGATTGTTGTGCCTATGGTGTATACTTTGAACAAAGTCTTCATTTGTACCCACAGTGTCGTTTCGTACCTTTTCATCTGAACACCTCTTGTACATGTATGCTATCAATATAAGAAGAATAAAAAGTTAATATTAAGAAATAAATTTTCTTTTGGGTGACAAAGTTTCGAATTTGAAATTTGAAAGGCTATGTATAATTATTCTGTGATTCCAATATTAAAAAGTAATTATTCATATACAATTAAAAAAAAACTTTTGTTATGGGACTCATATGATTCTTGCAGATAAATTGATTGGACTAGCATATTTTCAATAGTTTTTGACAGTGTTTTCTAGGGGGGGGGACAACGAATTGATTGAGCTTGGGAGAGTATAATATTGCATTATGTTTTTCTACTTGATCATCTGCATTTTTTAAGATCAACCTACTTAATGTTTTGTGTGATATTGTTTCTTTGCTCAGTTTATCGGGTATTAATATCGGGTTTATAGGGTATTAAGGGTTTTACTAAGCCCATACCTAAATCTTGAAGAAATGCTCTTTTTTGAAAAGATGCATTGTTCTTAAAAAATAATAATAACCCCCGGGGAGACACCTTGAAATGAGGATGAGATGCTTCCGTCATGGTGGTTGGTTCTTACCACTCTGGAGCGCACACGAAAAGGTGGGGTCTGGATTCTCCCTTCAATGTACATCCCTAGGAAAGGGATGTGCCGTGGCCAGTGACGGCCCTTAGGATACAACTACAGTTCCCGCCAGTGTTACTGTAGTGACGGTCCAATCATTTCACTTTTTTTCCCTGTGCCTTCTGGCGACCGGAGAGTCAGTAATATGAAATTGCTGTTCTTAAAGTTTTCAAATGGACATATAAACACAATACATCTGTTGGTTATTGTTATGTCAACTGTAGGACAAAAAGAAGTAGTCTTCTTTTTCTATAGTGCGAAGATGAATACTCATCCTCCTTTAGGCCAAAGATATCCACATTTCCTTTGCAATGATTATACTTAAATATCAACTGCGATTTCAAATATCAATTGGAAGTAATATTCTTCGCCTAATAAATTCAAAATGCTTGAATAATAATGTTTATGTTATTATTCAAAGTATTATTTAAAATTTATGCTATTGTTCAATTGGAATATAGTATTTATGTTATTATTCAAAATAATTGAGTAATAACATAAATAACACACTTTGATATATATGAAGGCATCATAAAATGTTTCGAAAATATAGCTTAATTTGAGTTCCCTATGTGTATCTATTTGGACTATATTATTTTAAAGGAACCTTCGATTCAATTTCATAGTGCTAGTGTTTTTTTTTGTTTTTTTTGTGCTCTTTTAATAATTTTTTATCAACATCAAGGGATGTAAAAAAATATCTCAAGCAATATCGTTCGTTGATTGAAGAAAATCACACAACCAATAAAATATCTCTCTACAATTCTTACATTATCAACCAGATGACATCATTTTGTGAACCCAAATGAATTTAATGCCTTTTTTTCTTCAAAGGAAAGATATAACTTAGATTAAAATCCATAAAAATAGATTGAGAACTGTAAAAATTCTGAAAGCTATACATTTTTTTTGAATTCAATATTCAGGTGAACTAGATGTTCGGATCATTTCATGATTCCACATGGTAATCTAAAGATCATTATTCACATTATAATAAGAAAGTGGGCGTTATTAAAAAAATGCTTTCCTTTTAATTAATATCTATTAATATTAAAGTTTTTGTGTGTGTGTTTGCGTTGACGGTCTACAGTACAGACTGTTTGAACTAAGGCAAATATTGATCAAATTTGGCCCAATTATAGTTTGGAGGGTGATTTTTTTTTATTTTGAAGTGATTTTTTAAAATATTTAAATTAGTAAATTAAACCAGAATTTAGTGTTTTCCACTGAAGGTTCAAAAACTCATCGTAAAAAAATTAATTTGTACACCATATTACGATTTTTTTTTAAAAAATGTCGTTTTAGTGAGAGAAAATTAACTGACTCGTGGATTTATTTTAGAAAATATTGGTTCTTTATTTTTGCAATAAGTATAATTATTGCAGTAAAATTCTAAAGGATTTCATTGTTTCTTTACTTACTTATTCAGGTATTTTTTTTTTATCGCTGAAAGCTAAGAAATATTATGTTTTCGTAACCTGTAGTTACAATCAGAGAGTGCGATTGAGATATTTTGCTACCATAAAGAAAATTATAAAGTTAGAAGATTGTTTATGCAGAAAATGATATTTTTTAGAGCTACTAAAACGACTGATTTCATTAGAAATATATTAAACATCATTTTCATTTATAATATAATTATAATTAAAAGTATAGAATAAACAAATGAGACAAAAGTATTAGAATCAAGTTAATAGGAAAATCAAAAAAACCAAATAAAAATTAAATCAAAAAATTATAAAAAATATAAAAAAGAATCCGGCTTGAAGACTTTTTCAAGGGTCACCCTCAGGCAGGGATTCAAAGAAAGCGATCACTCAATAGATGGCGCTGGGAGCCTACATTTGTTTACAAAATTTACCGTTAGTTTTTTAAAAATCGGGAATCACAATCGATAGCTTAAAATTTTCTTGACTGTTGATGGTATGTCCTGGCCTTTTCGTTTTTTCCTTTAGTGCTATTTTTTGTTTTTATTGTTATTTTTATTGTTTTTTTACTTTGTAGTGGTTATTTTCTTCTAATTTGTTGTTTTGTATTTTCCTTTCTGTTAAAATGGTATATTTCTTGGGCATAATTTCAGGGGATTTTCGGGTCACGAGGAATCATTATTAGACAAATGTCTGTATTTCCTCACAGAAAAAATCCCTTTGTTTGAATCCCTGAATGAGGGTGACCCTTGAAAAAGTCTTCAGGCCGGATTCTATTTTATATTTTTTTATATTTTTTATAATTTTTTTGGTTTAATTTTTATTTGTTTTTTTTTTATTTTCCTATTAATTTGATTCTAATACTTTTGTATCAATTCATCTGTGTTTTAGAAGTAGTTGCAATTGCGCTCTTTAAATACTATGAAGTTCTTTTTTTGTTTTAGTTTGAATAGGTAATAAATTTTAGTTGCGATTTCGAAACTGTTTTGTTTCGTTTTCATTTTAGTTTTGTTTTCAAACTATTTCTTACTTTAGATTGGTTACATAAACAAATGAGATATATAGTTTTAACAATGACAGATTTAATGTCTATTACAATTTGATGCTAAAAATATTTTGTAAAGAGAATTCATAAATAATGTATAAGAGTTTTACGTAAAATTAATCCCAATCCATATGTCTGGCCAACCAACTAGTCGCCAAAGGCGGCTAATCTACATTAATACAAGCAAGTCAATGAATAATCACTGTTTCGCAATAGTTTTAATAATTTTTGCTCATATGGTAATAATTATTTTAATATATTAAACATCATTGTCATTTGAAATATAATAATAATTAAAAATATACAATAAACAAATGAGATATGTCGCTTTAAAAATGACAGATTTAATGTCTATTACAATTTGATGCTAAAATATTTTGTAAAAAGAATTCAGAAATAATATATAAAAGTTTTACGTACAATTAATCCCAATCTATATTTCTGGGAAACCAACTAGTCGCCAAAGGCGGCTAATCTACATTAATACAAGTAAGTCAATGACTAATTACGGTTTCGCAATATATTTAAATATTATAGATGAATCATCGGAACTTGGATAACTTTAATAATTTTTGCTCAGATGGTATTCTTTAAATAAGTTTTGCTGCTCGAAAGTTTTAATGGTACTCTTGCTAAACCTATTTACTGCTTTCTCACAATAAGAAATCTTTGGGCTTGCAATCCCGAATAATGCTAGCCTAGAGTAATCACAGCCTTCCATTCGAATATCAAAGTGATTGATATCTTCTGGAATTGACTGTTGAAATGTGGAAATGTCTTTAACATTGTTAATCATTCGTCATTGAATTAATGTTTTAAGAAAATTCCGTAGTTCAATCTCTTAAGGGAAATAACTAATTTATAATAACATCTAGAATCACTAAAGACATACATATTCATAGGACTGATATAAATTATGTTTAATATAATTAGCTATTTCTACGAATCTGGCTAGAATAATGACGATGGCATTGTTCAATTTACAGTGGCTGAAATCAACTCATCTAATGTATTGTTAGAAAATCACACATATGTGAGCATAAACCCGATTCGTTTATGCATGCATAGACTGTATTTCAACTTTATAAATCTTCATATCACCTTGTTTATGTACAGGCAAATAAACTTAGATATATTGATGACAGGGACAAGTTCATGACCTGGCCAATGTAACGAACGACTTTTCTCATGGCCATATAATTCAAACTTTACTTCTAGTGTCTTACACAACTAGATTGAGAAGATTCGTATAGTAAAATCACTACTACCATTTATTTCTTCCTTAGACGATGTTAATGCATTTTGTTTGATTCTAAGTTTTCTAAGTTTGTATGTTATAAAATTGTCTGTAAAACAATTCCATAAATTTATATTTTCCCTTTTTTCTTTTATGCAATATATTTTAGAAGAAATTTATCATAGTAAAAGTAATTTAATCTAAAAATTTCAAGAAACATCGACATTTTTGAAGAAAAGCTAAATCTGCGACAAGAAAAATAACAAGTCAGAAGTAGCAGGTGAAAAAATTATTTTATTCCACAAAACTACGTCTAAGAGGGTTGGAAGTAATAATAAATAATAATAAATAACAATTTGTGTAATTAAAGAGGAAATACTTCTAATTTATATTATTAAAAAAATTTTGTCATTCAAAAATCCGAATGTAAATTAATTGAATCACATAATTAAACTACTGCAAAGTTTATTACTGACCTCGAATGTTTGAGAAAGTATTAATAAGCAAAAAATGTTATTTAAGTAAATTTTATTAGTAACTTTTAATCAAAATATCATTGAAAGTTAATATCAAATCAATAGATAATATTTAAGTACAGAGAGATTGATTTATTTATTCACTGGAATTTTATGAAATAAGAACAAACTTAATTATTTCGAAGAATAAAATATTGTCACGTAGGTCCTTTAGTGTGGAACTCAATGACACAAACAAGGAGTAGAGCTAAATCAATTTATTAACTCAACTCTGAGCTGAGAACACAGTGACTGACAGATCTTTTGCTTTTAAGTAGCAGGGAAAGTTCCAGAATATTTTTCTGGTGACAATAAGAAAAGTCCAGAACACTTGTCTGGTAAACTAAAGAAATGTCCAGAATCTTCTGGAACATGCAATAAAGGAAAACATAAAATCAAGAAATTAAATATTTACACAGACTGTGAAACGCATTGTTTCTAGCGAGATTCGAACTTACCATCTCTTGATTAAGAGACCAGTGCTATGACCACCCGGTCATGGAGAGTCGACTGCCTCTTTTCAATGCGGCAATATATTCAAATTAAATCATTTTGATGCTATGTTTTAATTCAAAAATTAAATTGAATCTATGAATATGTCTTGTTTTCTATGAATTCACTTACAACAATTTACACATTACAAAATTAAAAATTTCTTATAATTAATCAATAAAAAAGTATTACAGTTGTTTTTTATTTACATATTATAGACAAAAAAGTTATTAAATAGAAAACATATTCTATTTTTTATCGTATCTGTTACCGGTGTATTTTATTTTGTTTTAATTGTTATTATTTCTATCTTATATAACAGTACATATATTATGTTTGGAAATATAAATGCTTCAAAAGAAAAGAAGAAAAAAACAGACATTAATACACATTCCTATAACAAAAGATAAAACTTGGTAATGAATTTCCTGATATGTTTTTCTTTAACAGACACATTCCTTTGTTTACTATAAATGTTCAACACCAAAATGGTGATAGTTACGTCTGGACATGCTATTACAGGATTAATCGAATACCCAAAATCCATAAAAGGCTCTTATCAGCACGTCCCCGTGGACCATCTACAACCTTTGCACGAGTTACAGTTATGATGAAAAGTCTTAGTCAGCCGAATCCGCGTAGGAGATAACAAGTACTTTTTGCTTCCATTGGACAAAATTCTCTCTTTTTTTTAGTTCTTTGAACCCTTTCCTATTCCGAAGCATTCAGGGAAGTCTTTTACTTCTAAATCGCTTTCTACGTTTCACTAAACTCAGTGAAGCAAAAAGAATTGTCGAATGCAGCTGACAGTCGTTTGCTGGAAAAATAATTCTTAGTAAAAGTTTCCCAGGAAGTTCGCCGATGAATAGTATTTAGCAGAATGTGAAGGTTAATACAAAAATCTGTATAGTAGTGTGATTTACTGAAATCGAATTATAATATCAGAAGGAAATGTTTTGAAATAAAATTTATTTTCCTAAATTTGTAAATAGATTTATTAATAACAATACCACTAAAATATTTAATTTAAAAATCATACACAAAATTATACATGCACATTTTTAACTGAATCTATAAATAATAAATTAATTACTTATTTCAAAGTTTTTTA
This sequence comes from Argiope bruennichi, assembly GCF_947563725.1. NCBI lineage: Eukaryota > Metazoa > Arthropoda > Arachnida > Araneae > Araneidae > Argiope > Argiope bruennichi. Next base: position 39,520,207 of record NC_079157.1, read on the forward strand.
GGTTGGGTTAATCTCAGAGTTTTATTACTTATTTATTAAAGTTTTATTAAATTATTATTTATAATTAAAGTTTTATTAATTACTTATTTCAAAGTTTAATACGCTGGGTTATATCTCAAAAGCAGGTAATTTACAATTTTGTAATCGTGTAATGCATAATGAAATAATTTAAATAGAATTGTGTACATACCAATGACAATTATTAGATTCATAATAGAACTATTTTTAATATATTTACTTTTTTATTAATTTTACAATTTGTTCACATATATCACATATATCGAGTATATTTATATCAACATAATTACTGATAAATTAAAACTAGTTTAGTTTACATTAGCGTCTCATTTTAAAGCAATACTAGGGCTAATTTTTGACGAATCTCGCAATTTTGATTCGCGATCAGATGACGAATACAGCACCTTACTTGGCAGCCACTCTCTAAATTTCCACACAATTCCCTGCAGGTTCAGATTCGGGCCCGAAAGATTTAGCGTGCATTAAATCTTACGCATCAATTTTTCTGTAGAATCAAGTCTCGAAACTGAAACATTCCAATCCCGAAGCCGAGCCTTTACCATCATATTATTTATTAAATTCATAGATTTTATTAAATAACTTGATGAATCTTTATAATTAATTGATTTTAAAGCTTGCATTAATTATGAAAGTTTCTTATTGTGTTTAAATATATTTTTTCAAAAATAAAATTTTAACAAAGATAATTTCCCTTTTGCGATTTTAAATACGATTGCTAATCATTAAAATATTCATATTTTCATACATAATAGTCATATTTGTAAAAGTAAGAAAGGGACGAATAAATATAGGTTTAGCAAGAAATAAATTATCTTATTCAGAAGGCTGTAAAATGCATTTTATTGATCCAAATGAATAAAATTTGAACTACAGATTAATGAGATAATGCGCTTTATACTTATTAAAATAATAAAAAAATAGTACAAAAATTCACTGTTAGCCGGAGTTGTAATATACTTAAAACCATTTAATATGATTTATAATTGTTAAATAAAGTAAAATTAAAACTGCACAATATGCCCTCCTTCATTATCAACAGTATACTCTAATTGGATAACCATATTTTCAATAGATGACTGGACAGAGTCTGCCGGAATATTAAGAATACAGGAGACGAATGATGTCCTTCAGATCTGGTAGATATGATGGCTTTTGACTGTAGATATTGTGCTTCAAATAACCCCACAACCAAAAGCCGAAAGGGGTGTTATCCCGCAAGCGAGGGGGCCATGCTATTGGGAAATGACGGCTGATAACTTGTGCTTCTATAAAATGATGTATTAACAATCGCTTTACATGACAATCATTATGAGGTGGTGCACCATCCTGCATGAAAATGATGTCTTGAAGACATTTACGTTGTAGAAAAATTGAGATTACAAAATCCCTCCGCCATGGTACCGTTATCTTGTGACAGAACAGGTTTGGATTCCATATAAGTTATATCTTGAAAGAAATACGGTTCGATGATAAAGGTAGCTGAAAAATCACACCATACCGTCACTTTCTCAGGATGCAAGATTTGTTCCTGGGTAACGTGAGGGTTTTCCTATACCCAAATTCCACAGTTGTGGGTGTTAATTTGGCCATTGAAGCAAAGTGGTCCTCATCACTCCAATGTTCCATGGTCAAGTTGTGTTAACCACCATTCGAGCA